>NC_058087.1:27371649-27686416 GCF_014858855.1 Bufo gargarizans | reverse complement strand
AGGGGGACTCAGGTGGTCGTATGTAGGTCGCACAGAGGTAGATGTCGGACTGGGAGGTGAGGATGGAGCGGTCTATTCTGATCCAGATGTGGATGTTTCCCCGTTTCACTGGTCTGATCTGCTCATGGAGCTCCACTTTATACTACACTAATATTCCTCCCGAACAGCGGCCAAGTTTGGTGGTTTTATTTTTCAGGGCCGGGACAGAGATTTCCCTGTATCTAGTGGGTGCCAGGGACTCGCTCTCTGCCTTAGTCCATGTTTCTAGAAGAATTTCAATGTCGATGTTTCTCAAACTCTGGGTGAAGTCTGGATCATTTACTTTACATCCAAAGGCTGACGCGTTCAGACCTTGGATGTTCCAGCTGATTATTATAAGGATGTCATAGCGGGTTCCTTATACCTTGTAATGAGCAGGTTTCATAAGACGAGCTGGGGGTCTGACTGGTTCTGGTATGATAGATAAGGCTTGTGTTGTCCAGTCACTTGAATGTTCTACATAAAGTTCTGAGCAGGTTTTTTATCTCGTCTAGGTCTCTGCTCTGTATTTCTCTGTGTGAGGCGGGTGGTTTCCTCCATGGTTTTTGCCTCTGGTGGCCCGCGTTGGGGTACAGGGCCTTGTTTCCTGTTTGTGGTGTGGCGTTTGATACTTGAGGTCTTTGTGTTGTCGGTGGACTTTCCCTGTTGTCTCCAAATTGGCCTGTGTAGGGTCTAGGCCGAGGGGTTCTGTTAGTACAATGTCCTTCATTTCTTTGGCCAGGAGGCTGACTCCTTGCTTATTGAGGTGTTTGCTGTCATATAGATGTAGGCAGTTGATGGCGGGGTGTTGTGCCAGGGTGACGTTTGGCACAGAGCTGATCTTAGCTGCTAGTTCAGTGTTAATGGTTTGGATGGTATCGTTGGGCACATCCTTTCTGGGCAGCAGGGATGACACTATTATTTTACTGGCTGGGAACTTCTGTTGTGCAGTGTTTGCCAGGGGTCAGCTGTTCCGCGAACTGCGGAGGGGGGCTGAGGGGTGTGACCCGAGGGATGAGGAGAGGGTGGGAGCGATGAGAGCGAGCGAGCGAGCAGAGCGCAGAGCAGCGAGCGAGCGAGCGAGCGAGCGAAGAGCGAGCGGCGAGCGAGCGAGGAGCGAGGCGAGCGAGCGAGCGAGCGCAGAGCGAGCGAGCGCAGAGCGAGCGACGAGCGAGCGAGCGAGCGAGAGAGAGAGCGGCGCAGCGAGAGAGCGAGCGATCGGCTAGCGATCGATAGCGAGCGAGAGAGCGAGAGCATATCATAGCGATCATCTATCATCTCATATCTATCTATCTATCTATCTATCTATCCCATATCTATCTCTATCTATCTATCTATCTATCTATCTATCTATCGCTTATTGTTGCACTGTGACATACCTCAGATGGTGGGTGTTGGGCGAGTACAGACACAATGGTTGATGAGCTTGGGGTCACACAGCGGGGGTCACACAATGGGTGAGGGGCTCAGAAGTCACAGGCAGGGTATTGTATTCATCAGCATGGATGTTTGGGGTCTGTGTTCTGCATGATGTATACTGACGTCCTGCACCACCCTATATACTCATGTGCCCCTGGCATCACAGTGCTGGGTTATCCCTGTGCTGTGCCAGCTCAGTTCACAGCTCTGCCCGGCACAAGAGGCTTTCTGCCATCACAGGAGGGTTTCAAGTGTAATCCCAATGAAGGAGGAGGAGAGACGGGCTGTACCTACAGAGGGAGCCGCGGGTGAAGCTATGAATGCCAGGCACGGGGCTGGGCATATTTAAATATCTAATCTACAGTACTTTGTATAACACCTCTTGGGGGGTGCCAAATGACTCGCTCAGCTTGGTTATGTTGATATATGACTGTGGAATGTATGTAAACTGTAGTCTGTTTCCAAGGGCAACCTTTAGAATTTTGAAAACAGCTTTGGTTGTGACTAGAGAACAAGATATGAGATATGGGGTTATGGCGGTTAGTGCACAGGTAAATGCCATTTTACCTAGATTTCTACAGTTTTTTAGCTCATTGACATAAACTTGGGCAGTAAAATTAATATAAATGCGATGGCTTCTCCTTCTTTCCCGTACTCCTAGAATTATCTAGCGTCTTTTCCATCCTGCAGCTTCCTGTTCCTGGAAATCTTGTCTACCGTGCGGCTCATCCTGACTGCTCCATTGTGTCGCCGGCACGCTGCGCTTCTATGGACCCTTTAACCCTTTCCACGCTCCTCTCTCTAGGACTGGTGACGAGTCGCGGCGTGGAGACGGAGACCTAATGCAGAGAAGACGCTGAGGTGGGCCGCAGGACATCGGGGGTCTCCTACTGAAGATATGACCGCCACTATGCAAGCCTTTCACTTCAAGCAGTTTGCCCCTGAGGGGCAGGACTGGCCTCCCTCCTGTGAGCAGGAGATAGAGCGGAGGTACCAGGTCGTCCCTTCCGTCGTCTGCGCGATGTGTTGCCTTTTCGGAATTATCTATTGTTTCTTTGGTAAGTGACCCATGGGCAGGATTTAAAGGGCGTCTATCAGCAGTTTTGTACCTCTGACACTGGCTGACCTGTTACATGTGCACTTGGCAGCTGAAGGCATCTGTGTTGGTCCCATGTTCATATGTGCCGGCATTGCTGAGAAAAATGATGTTTTAACATATGCAAATGAGCCCCTAGGAGCAACGGGGGCGTTACCATTACACCTAGAGGCTCTGCTCTCTCTGCAGCTGCCGCAGTTTGATTGACAGGACCAGGCAGTGTAAATCAAAATGAGGAAAGTGCAGTAGTTGCCCACAGAGCAGAGGCTCTAGGTGTAATGGTAACGCCCCCGTTGCTCCTAGTGGCTCATTTGCATATATTAAAACATAATTTTTCTCAGCAATGCGGGCACATACAGACATGGGACCAACACAGATGCCTTCAGCTGCCGAGCGCACATGTAATAGGTCAGCCAGTGTCATAGGTGCAAATCTGCTGACAGATGCCCTTTAAGTGTGATCACTGTGTTTAGGTTTGCTGTCAGTGAATGGAAACATTCTCATTTACCTGTCCTGATAATTCACACCTGTGTAGTTCTGTTTGAACTCTCTCCATTTCCACCAGGCATGAACAGGATGTGCTCCGCCATCTGAGGATATAGAACTATGTTTCCATTCACTGAGGAGAAGCAGAGGTTTTTGAACACCATAGGGAATCGAAGCACAAAATATGTTAGGAAGTGATATAAAGAATTCTGCTGACTGTCAAGACTGATGTGTAGAGGCGGATCTGACAGACGCAAGCAGACGGTCTAACCCGCGACGCCATAGTGTCATGCTCTCTGCAGCGTTGCATTGTGGGAGATGTAGTTTCTGCATCGCCCTGTAAAGACACTGTTCCAGCAGGGGAATCCAGTGACATTTCAGATTATGTAACCTGAGAGCTTCAGCATGCCAGCAGAGCGTAGCTTTGGATGTAACTGGAGTATAATACATTGTATGTAGACTGAAGCGCCATATTGTCCATGTATAATGACTATGTCATCCTTCTGTCCCTCCAGGCTACCGGTGCTTCAAGGCTGTCATGTTCCTGACGGTCTCATGTTTGGCTCTGTGGTCATCTTCATGCTATGCTACAAGGAACGGGTCCTGGGACACTCAGCTGAGTGTGGAAGCCAGCGTGGGCATTGGCCTTGGGATTGGCATCTTGTGTGGCCTGGTGACCATGCTGGTGAGGAGCGTGGGACTGTTCATGGTGGGCCTACTGCTCGGACTGCTCCTAGCCATAGCCACGCTGATAGTCATGGAGCAGTTCTACCACCCGCGCACTGTCTGGGTCCCGGTGGCCCTGCTTCTGGGGATCGGGATGATGTTTGCAGTTGCTAACCTACAGTGGCAGCGCTTCTTCACCACCCTCTCCACTGCCGTCTTCGGCAGCGCCATCATGACAGTGACTGTGGATTACTTCATCGAGCTCTTTCTGCTGGTGCAGTACGTGTACCAGCCGCATGAAGGTGGACCCTCCGCAGCCCATGTGCTGGTACAGCTGGGTTATTCTCGGCATCTGGCCCGTACTTAGTTTACTGGGAGTCCTGGTCCAGTGGAAAGTGACGGCCGAGGGATACTCACACACAGAAGGTAGGTACCAAGCCGTTCATCATTTAAAGGAACATTGCCCATGAATATCTCATCTGAAGCATCATATGAAGATGGGACCACGAATGATCCACGGTGACACTCGAAGGAATGGTCACTTCATTTTCAGAATTGCCCATCACTGTTGTCATCTAATAGGTTCGAAGTCAATGTTAAGTGCAATTCTCCTGTAAGCCTTCAGACCGTATTCACACATGGTGATATTTTTACCATCATCTTGATAATGGTCAAGGTTTTTTCTCAGTTTTGCAGCAGTGAAACGATATGACAACGACTTCCATAGTATGGCTCCACTGGTGTTCAATGTGTATAGCAATGTGCACGTCCACCTAATGAACCGAGTACTGGTGGTCACACATGCTCAGTCCCTCACCGGACACTAAGGCCAATAGAAACATCTTTTTGTCCTGCCTGTCAGGGAAGGAGCAGAATCTCACATTAAGGCTACATGCACACAACCGTATGTGTTTTGCGGTCTGAAAATTGCGGATCCGCAAAAAAAAAAATTTTTTTTTTTTTGCGGATCCTTTGTAACAATGCCTAACAATGGACAAGAATAGGACATGTTCTATTTTGTTTTTTTTTGCGGGGGCTACGTTCCGGACCATACTGATGCGGACAGCACACACAGTGCTGCCTGCATTTTTTGCGGAGCTGTTGAAATGAATGGGTCTGCATCCTATCCGCAAAAAAAACGGAAACGGACACGGAACAAACAACGTCATGTGCATGTAGCCTAAACATGGCAGTATACCCAAGAGAACTCCTTACTGGAGGGGAGGGAAGAAGGGACTGTATTGTCAGTTGCCAGAGGGGGAAGGAGACCGATTCTTTATAGGTAGTTTTGATGGTAGAACACCTGCAGCTTACTTTATAGAAGCATTTCAGGACTTGAAGGGGTTGTCTCATTTATAGACCCTTTCCATTTGGTCTGTTTAGACACCATAGAGGGGGTTCTTACCTCCTCTTAGTTTACTATACCCACATCTAACTAAGGCTACCTTCACATCTGCGTTGTTAATTCCGTTTTTGAGATCCGGCAGAGGCTCTCAAAACCGGAATTAATGTATTCATGCCATTTAATATATCCGGATCCATCCGTTTTGGCCGGATCTGGTTGTATTAAATCAAAACTGAACAAACCGGAACTAGTATGAAAAACATTTGTAAGTCAATGGACGCCAGATCCTTTTTTTTTTCACTAATAGTAGATATCCCCCACCGATGTCAGTTCCTCTGTAGATCTCTAAAGGACTTTTGAAAAATAAAACACTGTAAGAACGCCATAAAAAAACATAATTGAACCAAAAAATGCAACGAAAAAAAAAAGAAGAAAGGAATAAAAAAAATTTAGATTTATATAGCTAACATCTGCTTTTTTTAGACTAAAAAAGAAAATTGATAAAAGCGCCAAAAAAACGGACTTAAATCTGCTCTTGTTGTTTGCCTTCAGCGCCTATGCATCTCCATGGTAACAGACTACAAACACACCCTGTGTAGTCTGATCCTGCAGTCATGATAGATTCGCAAGCTATAGACGACAGATGGCTAGTGATATCACTGCAGGAGCAGACTACACGGAGCTTGCTTGTAGTTTCTTACCATGAAAGCATATAATTCTGCGTAGGAGCTGCATACACCAATGGATGGACTTTTAACTGCGGCTGTTACCACTTTAGGTTTAGCGGGTGAACTTTCCCTTCAAAGGGTTTTTCCCACCATAGTACTCATGACATAGTTGGGGGTCCACAGCCCTTCTGTAACTCCCATAGATTTGAATGAAGGGTGACGCTAGCGGACCCTTGATTTTCTGGTAAGGGGGAGTACCTGAGGCTTTTCTGCCTTGTAGCCTTATATCCTGCTATCATCAAAATGTCTCAGTAGTGCAGCCTGGGGCTTTGGGGCTGTAGCTTCTCTGCCTAGGAGTAAAAAGATATTCCAAAACAGTTTTCATACTTTTATAAGTTTCTTCTGGTTAGAAACATTCCAGGATTTACAAAATCACCTTTATTTTTGTGTTTTTCCTGTGCCATAAATACTAGAATTAAATAATAACAGAAATTGCAATTATGTAGCGATAGTAATGAACTGGTATCGCCCTCCGGTGGATTCTTCTACACCCGGGAGGGGACTTTCAATCAGAGTAATTTAATCTGCATTGTTGTTCAGTTCATTACAATACAAATAGGGCTTCACCTTCCTCTAGTGCTCACAGAGCGCCACCACCAGGCTGTAGAGATGTACTGCACCACAATGAATTTGTATGTCATTTAATATTATTATCTGGGGGTCCCAAGATGATGTAACATCAGCTTATCATCATGGGGACCTTTGGCCTAATAATACACTGACTCCCTGTAGAGTAGAGATCACTTTAGACGGATAACACTTAAATATACATATACTCTGGAACTCGCTACACCAACATATCAGACTCTCACCGACAGTGGAATCCTTCAAAAGAAACCTGAAAACCCACCTCTTCAGACAAGCCTACAACCAGTGACCCTGCTGCCTCTATACCGCCATGACCAACTTCACCCGCACCTACTGTGTCCTTCTCCCATACCATGTAGATTGTAAGCCTCGCGGGCAGGGCCCTCTCTCCTTCTGTACCAGTCTGTAACTCGTCTTGTTTATGATTAGTGCAACTGTCTATATTATGTATGTGCACCGCTTATCATATGTACAGCGCTATGGAATGAATGGCGCTTTAATAATAAATAATAACAATAAAATAATAATATAGATAACACAGGATCCATCAAAAGCTTACTTACTCCCCCTCATTGCACAATGAACTCTGCACAGGTCACAGAACAAGCTCACAACACTTCCCTGTAGAAGTCATCTCCTGTCTATGGTCAATGTGGCTGCTGTTAAGCATATCTCAAAATGTCAGACAAGAATGCCGCCCCTACATGTACCTAAAATAAAATACTGTATACCTGCAATCAGAAATTAAAAGCAGGTTACAAAAATGGAAAATCTATCTACAGTCGTGGCCAAAAGTTTTATGAATGACACAAATATTAGTTTTCACAAAGTTTGCTGCTAAACTGCTTTTATATCTTTGTTTCAGTTGTTTCTGTGATGTAGTGAAATATACATGACATTTATGCAAAGAGTCAGTATTTGCAGTGTTGGGCCTTCTTTTTCAGGACCTCTGCAATCCGACTGGGCATGCTCTCAATCAACTTCTGGGCCAATTCCTGACTGATAGCAGCCCATTCTTTCATAATCACTTCTTGGAGTTTGTCAGAATTTGTGGGTTTTTGTTTGTCCACCCGCCTCTTGAGGATTGACTCAATGGGATTAAGATCTGGGAAGTTTCCAGGTAATGGACCCAAAATGTCAACATTTTGGTCCCCGAGCCACTTAGTTAACACTTTTGTCTGATGGCACGGTGCTCCATCGTGCTGGAAAATGCATTGTTCTTCACCAAACTGTAGTTGGATTGTTGGAAGAAGTTGCTGTTGGAGGGTGTTTTGGTGCCATTCTTTATTCATGGCTGTGTTTTTGGGCAAAATTGTGAGTGAGCCCACTCCCTTGGATGAGTAGCAACCCCACACATGAATGGTCTCAGGAGGCTTTACTGTCTTTTCTTCTCCGGACAAGCCTTTTTCCTGATGCCCCAAACAATCGGAAAGAGGCTTCATCGGAGAATATGACTTTGCCCCAGTCCTCAGCAGTCCATTCACCATATTTTCTGCAGAAGATCAATCTGTCCCTGATGTTTTTTTGGGAGAGAAGTGGCTTCTTTTCTGCCCTTCTTGACACCAGGCCATCTTCCAAAAGTCTTCGCCTCACTGTGCGTGCAGATGCGCTCACACCTGCCTGCTGCCATTCCTGAGCAAGCGCTGCACTGGCGGCACTCCGATCCCGCAGCTGAATCCTCGTTAGGAGACGATCCTGGCGCTTGCTGGACTTTCTTGGACACCCTGAAGCCTTCTTAACAAGAATTGAACCTCTTTCCTTGAAGTTCTTGATGATCCTATAAATTGTTGATTGAGGTGCAATCTTAGTAGCCACAATATCCTTGCCTGTGAAGCCATTTTTATGCAAAGCAGTGATGGCTGCACGCGTTTCTTTGCAGGTCACCATGGTTAACAATGGAAGAACAATGATTTCAAGCATCACCCTCCTTTTAACAGGTCAAGTCTGCCATTTTAACCCAATCAGCCTGACATAATGATCTCCAGCCTTGTGCTCGTCAACAGTCTCACCTGAGTTAACAAGACGATTACTGAAATGATCTCAGCAGGTCCTTTAATGACAGCAATGAAATGCAGTGGAAATGTTTTTGGGGGATTAGGTTAATTTTCATGGCAAAGAAGGACTATGCAATTCATCTGATCACTCTTCATAACATTCTGGAGTATATGCAAATTGCTATTATAAAAACTTAAGCAGCAACTTTTACAATTTCCAATATTTATGTAATTCTCAAAACTTTTGGCCACGACTGTAGTTTTAATTAGTATTGGAGAATATATGTAACATATTCCCTTTGATGTCAGTTTTCTGATGTTATTGTTGATTTTGGATTACAAATGAGATTATGGTTCCCGTGTAGATTAAGGATTGAGATGTTTGGCTCTGCAGGTGAAGCAGGGATTAGAGAAAGATGAGTTTGCTAAAGCCCCCCCCCCCCCCCCCCCCACATATAGTTACGATACTCATTATTCACACCATCGTCCCCATAGACAAGAACGCAGCCATGTCTTTTCAATGAAGGGAGGGAATCAAGCCACAGTCAGACTCCTCTGGTGGAGAAAAAGGACCGAGCATGCTGCAATCCAACATGCCCAATTCTTCTACATCGGCCCTCTGATGACCCTCATACACATTGGTTGGTCGTCCCACCCTGTCCCTATGAGTGGCTTTAAATGACCCACTTTTAATTAGACCTGAGAAACTGTTTACTGTCACTCACAGATCCCTCATTGCACTGTTCCAGTACTGAGATATTCCGATCCCCGGCGTGTGGCATCCAGATGGGGTCACGTGCACCGATGCAGCCATTCACTGGTCTCAGTGGTGACGTGTCCCCCGGCGGCACATGACCACAGAGTCATACAGCAGGGAGTGGATTTTTACGTTACATTAAACACTATTCTAATTAAAATTGGGTTGGTGGAGGGCAGAAAATCACTATCGGCAAGATCAACCCTACAAAACCAGACATAATGCCTCACAGGGTTGAGCCTGCTGGCCACAAGCATAGCTTTGCTATGCAGATCGTCCTCTCGTCTGTCGATGCAGTTACCGCACCTGCGCCATGCATTCTGCAATCAGCACATTCGCAGTACATCTACATCTGAGGATAACCGTGCATGCACCAGTGGTGGAAAGTATGGCTCAGGTCCAGGATTACAGGGCCAAATAAGGGGATGCTGATGGTGCTTGGCCCTGTCAGTCAAGGGAAGGAGTCATCTTTGCACAGTAGAGAACCTAAGGTGCATCCAACGACTTGGGCTCACCCTTCGGTGCACTTAAGCCCCCCTTTGCATATAAATTAAAAGAAGGATTTTCAATTAAAATAGATTTAAAATTTCATGGTAAATAATTTCTTAATTTATCTTTACAGCCGTCAGAGTTCGGATTTTCTCATACAGTTGTCACGGGCGGTCCCCCGACAGGTGGCAGGAGATCTGTGAGACTGGCAACACGTGGTTTGATCTGACATGTTTTCCGTTTGGATCAAATGACGTCTGTGTTGTTTCTGGTGCCTGCCTCACCTTCTTTCCCCAGGTGTGGCTATTAGGGTCATTTTAACCTTCTCTATTTATAGTTGCTTCTCCCACAATGCTGTGCGGTTTATAGCTTCTGTTTGGATAGATTGTGGTTGGATCTCGGCTGAGTTCCTGGTGCTTCCATTGCTACTTTGAAGTTAAAAGGGTTTGTCAGGGTTCAGAGCTGAACCCGAATATACCTCCATTTTCACCCAGGCAGCCCCCCTGACTGCACTAAATCGCGCAGGGCAAAGGCATTTTTTTGAGATCCGGTGACGTACCGGGCTCTCCGTGGGGCTGCCAGGAAGCCTGGTGACGTCACCGGCACTGATGGGCAGGCTTTAGCGCTGCCCTAGCCAGTAAAATGGCTAGGGCAGCGCTAAAGCCCGCCCATCAAAGCAGGTGACGTCACCGAACACACTGCCGGGCGGAAGCTTCCACCCGGCAGTGTGATTGTAAACAGAAGAGCCCTTGCCCTGCGCAATCTAGCGCAGGGCAAGGGAGCGCATCGGAGCATGAGATGCTCCGATGCTAACATCAGGTGGGCTGCCTGGGTGAAAATATGGGTATGTCCGGGTTCAGCTCCGAACCCGGACAACCCCTTTAAGTCTTTCCTTTACCTTTTGTATTTTGTTTGGGTTCTGTGTGTTGCATTTGCCTATTGTTTGTATTAGGCCTGAAGGAGACTCCTGTTCGTCCTTCCTTTTGGAGGAACAGATAGTCTTGTCCCTGCCATTAGCACCAGGGTCCTATAGGGCTTGATAGGACTCTAGGTATTCCTGCATATGAACTCACTTACCTTTGGGGTCTGTTCATACTAGTAGTCAGTCAGGATTTTGGTTAGGGTTTTCACTAGGAGGTGTCCATCTTCCTTCCCTAGTTCTCAGGCCTGATTCCCTGTTCCCTCCTATGCTCAGTGTGGTGTTTCCCTCCCACACCGAAGCGTGACAATAGTGCTCCAAATCCACTGCAGCCACCACTAGAGGGAGCTTGCTGCATGTATATTTATACATTAAATGTCGTATGCTGTGAGCTCCCCCTAGTGGTGGCTGCTGGCAAGCAGAATTTTATCGTGTAGATTTGGAGCTCTGTCGTTCTGACCTCCATAAAGCTACACTAGGACCTGAATCTGCACAGAATTTTGGATCTTAAATCAACACATTAGACTTAAAAACCCATTTACTATCACTGACAAAAATTGATAGCGTTGAGAAGTGCAGAAATAACGATCACAGAGAAAATAATGACTTTTCGTATAAAACTTTACTTTTACTTCTCGATATTAAAGTGGGGTCACAGTAGGTGACAGCGAGGGCTTAGCCACCGAGAGGTGGGGTCGCCCCTTTCGGAGCGGGTGCTCCGCCTTTAGGCAGGGATAGTATTTTCAGGGATTCATAAGGGAAAGACCCCCCCCCCCCCTCACTCTTCTCGTTTGCCAAAGCATCCAAGCCCTTTGGTCTTCAAAACTGTAAGTTGTTGAATCTTTAATTACTTGGATGATACTATCCTTGACCACATCCAAAGTAAGGCTCTGCTCTTCTTATGTGGCACAATACGTCATCAATTATTGTATACATTGTGGGGTATCACTTTAATATCGAGAAGTATAAGTTAAGTTTTATACGGAAAGTCATTATTTTCTCTGTTATAGTAAAAAACCCATTTAACTTATTAAAATTATTCCGTTTAGCTTTCTGCTTGCATTAGGTAGGAGTAATACCTCCAAAGCATAACGGGCCAATTGACCCCCTGGAATATTATACTGGACGTATTCCTACATAGAAAACATTAATTCACCATCACGATCCCGCTTTAATTAGTCTTCATGCTTTGCTCGCCTCTCCTGCTGCCTTCTATTTGCAGGAAGACGTCGGGGTGCCCTCCCTATTACTCTGCGGTGACCCCCCCTTAACAGAGCACTTATACTATCACATAGGAACTGGTAAAAGAGACGGCAGCGCGCGGTGTAATAGAAATATCGCTTTTTCTTTAGTCGGAACTTACTTAAACGACGTTTTATCACATAGAAGGATAAAGAGATTTGTTTCCTAATGAAAGCAACGGCGGAGTCTGCGCTGAGCTTCCACATCATTCATTATCACCATGCCTGTCTGCCCAGTTCCTGTTTTCCTGCTCATCTCTTCCATTTTCAAATGGTTAACTGCAGAAGGGGCGTGGTTTAGACTACAAGGCGGGGCTAAAAGGGTGTTTCCTGGACTTTAATAGCTCCTGCTGCAGCCAGTTGTCTTCACTGGTCCAACCAGTATTTGGCTAGTGTGGAAGGGGAGAGGGGGGGAGGAGGCTCCTGCTGCAGCCGGTAGTCTTACAGCCTGTCACAGGATTGTGAGGAGAAGCAGAGGGGACATGATTAAGCTCCTGAGATGCCTTCAGAAGAATGCTTTATATAGTTCTTAGTTTTAATTGCTATGTAAGACAACGTTGGATCAAAGGAAGGAAGAAGATTGACGGATTACGCAAATTTTTAGTGTCCGTTTAAAGGAACTGGATTTAAAGGAGTTGCGCCATGATATCATCGTATCCTCTATCCACAAGCTTGGGAATAAGCATCTCATTGATGGGGGTCTTAACGATGATTTCAAGAAGATAGTTTGAGTGGTCGAACCCCCGACGATCAGATACGTATCCCTTATCCTTTGATATCAAAGCACAACCCCTTTAAACAGGCAGGAAGTGGCAAGGATCTGTAAGAGGAGTATTCATTTTTAAGCCATTTTACACCTTTTTTTAAACATTGTTTTCTTGGTTAGACGACTCATTATATGTATATGTACATTGTACAGCTAGTATAACCTGGGTACATAGTGATATGGAGCATGCTGGTATAACCTGGGTATCTCCTGTACATAGTGATATGGAGCATGCTGGTATAACCTGGGCATCTCCTATATATAATTATATATGTACAGCTGGTATAAGTTATACATCTTCTTGTATATAGTGATATGGACCATGCTGGTATAACCTGGGTATCCTTTGTATATAATTATATATATACAGCTGGTAAAAGTTATACATCTTCTTGTATATAAATAGCAGCATGGTGGCTCAGTGGTTAGCACTGGTGCCTTACAGCGCTGGGATCCTAGGTTTGAATCTGACCAGGAACAACATCTGCATGGAGTTTGTATGTTCTCCCCATGTTTGAGTGGGTCTCCTCCGGATACTCCGGTTTCCTCCCATACTCCAAAGACAGACTGATAGGGAACTTAGATTGTGAGCCCCATTGGGGACAGTTGGATGATAATATCTGTAAAGTTCTGCAGAATATAGTAGCGCTATATAAGTACATTAAATAAATATTGATATGGACCATGCTGGTATAACCTGGGTATCCTTTGTATATAATTATATACAGTACAGACCAAAAGTTTGGACACACCTTCTCATTCAAAGAGTTTTCTTTATTTTCATGACTATGAAAATTGTAGATTCACACTGAAGGCATCAAAACTATGAATTAACACATGTGGAATTATATACATAACAACAAAGTGTGAAACAACTGAAAATATGTAATATTCTAGGTTCTTCAAAGTAGCCACCTTTTGCTTTGATTACTGCTTTGCACACTCTTGGCATTCTCTTGATGAGCTTCAAGAGGTAGTCACCTCAAATGGTCTTCCAACAGTCTTGAAGGAGTTCCCAGAGATGCTTAGCACTTGTTGGCCCTTTTGCCTTCACTCTGCGGTCCAGCTCACCCCAAACCATCTCGATTGGGTTCAGGTCCGGTGACTGTGGAGGCCAGGTCATCTGGCGCAGCACCCCATCACTCTTCTTCATGGTCTAATAGCCCTTACACAGCCTGGAGGTGTGTTTGGGGTCATTGTCCTGTTGAAAAATAAATGATGGTCCAACTAAACGCAAACCGGATGGAATAGCATGCCGCTGCGAGATGCTGTGGTAGCCATGCTGGTTCAGTATGCCTTCAATTTTGAATAAATCCCCAACAGTGTCACCAGCAAAGCACCCCCACACCATCACCCCTCCTCCTCCATGCTTCACGGTGGGAACCAGGCATGTAGAGTCCATCCGTTCACCTTTTCTGCGTCGCACAAAGACACGGTGGTTGGAACCAAAGATCTCAAATTTGGACTCATCAGACCAAAGCACAGATTTCCACTGGTCTAATTTTTCCACACATTCCTTGTGTTCTTTAGCCCAAACAAGTCTCTTCTGCTTGTTGCCTGTCCTTAGCAGTGGTTTCCTAGCAGATATTCTACCATGAAGGCCTCATTCACACAGTCTCCTCTTAACAGTTGTTCTAGAGATGTGTCTGCTGCTAGAACTCTGTGTGGCATTGACCTGGTTTCTAATCTGAGCTGCTGTTAACCTGCGATTTCTGAGGCTGGTGACTCGGATGAACTTATCCTCCGCAGCAGAGGTGACTCTTGGTCTTCCATTCCTGGGGCGGTCCGCATGTGAGCCAGTTTCTTTGTAGCACTTGATGGTTTTTCTCACTGCACTTGGGGACACTTTCAAAGTTTTCCCAATTTTTCGGACTGACTGACCTTCATTTCTTAGTAATGATGGCCACTTGTTTTTCTTTACTTAGCTGCTTTTTTCTTGCCATAATACAAATTCTAACAGTCTATTCAGTAGGACTATCAGCTGTGTATCCACCTGACTTCTCCACAACGCAACTGATGGTCCCAACCCCATTTATAAGGCAAGAAATCCCACTTATTAAACCTGACAGGGCACACCTGTGAAGTGAAAACCATTTCAGGTGACTACCTCTTGAAGCTCATCAAGAGAATGCCAAGAGTGTGCAAAGCAGTAATCAAAGCAAAAGGTGGCTACTTTGAAGAACCTAGAATATGATATATTTTCAGTTGTTTCACACTTTTTTGTTATGTATATAATTCCACATGTGTTAATTCATAGTTTTGATGCCTTCAGTGTGAATCTACAATTTTCATAGTCATGAAAATAAAGAAAACTCTTTGAATGAGAAGGTATGTCCAAACTTTTGGTCTGTACTGTATGTACAGCTGGTATAAGTTATACATTTTCTTATATATAGTTATATGGAGCATGCTGGTATAACCTGGGTATCTCCTGTATATAATTATACATGTACAGCTGGTATAAGTTATACATCTTCTGTATACAGCGATATGGAGAATTCTGGTATCACCTCGGTATCTCCTATATATAATTATATATGCACAGTTGGTATAAGTTATATATCTTCTTGTGTATAGTGATATGGACCATGCTGGTATAACCTGGGTATCTCCTGTATATAATTATATATGTACAGCTGGTATGTTATGCATCTACTTGGATATAGTGATATGGACCATGTTGGTATAACCTGGGCATCTCCTGTATATAATTATATATGTACAGCTGGTATAAGTTATACATCTTCTTGTATATACAGGGAGTGCAGAATTATTAGGCAAGTTGTATTTTTGAGGATTAATTTTATTATTGAACAACAACCATGTTCTCAATGAACCCAAAAAACTCATTAATATCAAAGCTGAATATTTTTGGAAGTAGTTTTTAGTTTGTTTTTAGTTTTAGCTATTTTAGGGGGATATCTGTGTGTGCAGGTGACTATTACTGTACATAATTATTAGGCAACTTAACTAAAAACAAATATATACCCATTTCAATTATTTATTTTTACCAGTGAAACCAATATAACATCTCAACATTCACAAATATACATTTCTGACATTCAAAAACAAAACAAAACAAAAACAAATCAGTGACCAATATAGCCACCTTTCTTTGCAAGGACACTCAAAAGCCTGCCATCCATGGATTCTGTCAGTGTTTTGATCTGTTCACCATCAACATTGCGTGCAGCAGCAACCACAGCCTCCCAGACACTGTTCAGAGAGGTGTACTGTTTTCCCTCCTTGTAAATCTCACATTTGATGATGGACCACAGGTTCTCAATGGGGTTCAGATCAGGTGAACAAGGAGGCCATGTCATTAGATTTTCTTCTTTTATACCCTTTCTTGCCAGCCACGCTGTGGAGTACTTGGACGCGTGTGATGGAGCATTGTCCTGCATGAAAATCATGTTTTTCTTACCTTGCAGACTTCTTCCTGTACCACTGCTTGAAGAAGGTGTCTTCCAGAAACTGGCAGTAGGACTGGGAGTTGAGCTTGACTCCATCCTCAACCAAAGAGGCCCCACAAGCTCATCTTTGATGATACCAGCCCAAACCAGTACTCCACCTCCACCTTGCTGGCGTCTGAGTCGGACTGGAGCTCTCTGCCCTTTACCAATCCAGCCATCTGGCCCATCAAGACTCACTCTCATTTCATCAGTCCATAAAACCTTAGAAAAATCAGTCTTGAGATATTTCTTGGCCCAGTCTTGACGTTTCAGCTTGTGTGTCTTGTTCAGTGGTGGTCGTCTTTCAGCCTTTCTTACCTTGACCATGTCTCTGAGTATCGCACACCTTGTGCTTTTGGGCACTCCAGTGATGTTGCAGCTCTGAAATATGGCCAAACTGGTGGCAAGTGGCATCTTGGCAGCTGCACGCTTGACTTTTCTCAGTTCATGGGCAGTTATTTTGCGCCTTGGTTTTTCCACACGCTTCTTGCGACCCTGTTGACTATTTTGAATGAAACGCTTGATTGTTCGATGATCACACTTCAGAAGCTTTGCAATTTTAAGAGTGCTGCATCCCTCTGCAAGATATCTCACTATTTTTGACTTTTCTGAGCCTGTCAAGTCCTTCTTTTGACCCATTTTGCCAAAGGAAAGGAAGTTGCCTAATAATTATGCACACCTGATATAGGGTGTTGATGTCATTAGACCACACCCCTTCTCATTACAGAGATGCACATCACCTAATATGCTTAATTGGTAGTAGGCTTTCGAGCCTATACAGCTTGGAGTAAGACAACATGCATAAAGAGGATGATGTGGTCAAAATACTCATTTGCCTAATAATTCTGCACGTAGTGTAGTGATATGGACTATGCTGGTATAACCTGGGCATCTTTTGATATATACTGTATGTCATATGACTTGTATTCATTTTGCATTCTTACTTTCCCATCAGTTATCATCAGTCGGCAGCAGCGCCGGGTACAACTTATGAAAATAAAGCAGAGAGAGGAGCGTAAGGAGAAAAAGAAGAAGAAGAAGAGACCTCATCATCATCATCCTCACCCGCAGCACAAAACACCGCATCCACCTGAGCCAGCCTTCCGTAGAAAACCTACTCCTATTCGGCGATTTGATGGCGATGTGATCTCCCCGGTGAGTATCGAGAATGTCGGATGTCTGTTAAACAGGGGTTCCACAGACATTCATCTCCCAACCTGTGACTGAAGACGTTGAGAACCTCTGTAGACCCTTTGTTTGAGGAATCGGGACGGGGTCCAAGCCCTGTGGGAGTTCCTTATCTATGCAGATCATTTTTGTCAGGCACAATGTCTTGGGTGCGACTGCTATCTCTGCACCTCCTATAGCTATGCTCCTGGTTTGACTCATTTATTACCTGATCCTGTTTTTCTCCAGAGCTACATTCAGAGTTTTCGAGACCAGCAGTCGGGTTCAACTCGGGGCCGGATGACCGGTGCTCACACAGTGGTGGATTTGGACTATGACTGCGGCTCCAGGGTACCACTTACCTCCGGAGCAGCATCAGCCGTACGAGTATAGCACAGAGCGAGAGGAGCGGGGAGGAAGACCCAGGAGGAAAGGGAATCACAAGAACACACAGACATTGCGCTGTAACAATTCCAACACTGTGACCGTGAGAACCCATCATGACATATTACACGCCGAAGACTCTACAGACGCTGCGTACACTGTGCGACGACTCCCACCTACCTCTTTACAAACACCACACTCATAGACATTCCAACCTACCTCCCTGCGGTCCCACTTCAAGCTCTGATCTCTCCTTACATGGACCTCCATCACCTCTCCCCTCCAAAACTGGATCCACTGGATGAAGGACCATAATGGGAGTCAACCAAACCTGCCCCGTTCCAGTGTCGTGTTTAAGGACGTCTGGGCATGATTCTTTTTCTTGTGCCGATATATGGACAAAGATTTGCTGTGTATATAATCAGTCAAAAAAAAATATTTATTATTTAAAAAAAATTATAATTTTGAGGAAATCTAAGATCCAGCGGGAGAGGGTCAAAAACATCAATTTCAGGAAAAAAAAGCCACAAGACTGATTGGGTTGGTAAAATTCAAAAAATTTTTGGAGTTTTTTCAATAGATGTTTTTTTTAAATACTGTTATGGGGTGAGGGTGGGTGACAGAGTGAGCGGATTATGTGTGTTGCGGTATGGTTGGTAGTGGCGCATGACAGACAGAAGGATGAAGGTATAGTTGTCATGGTCACGAATTTCATGCCTCCTGCCCATTTCCCTGTAGATATAACGAGCTTATGGCCTCTTCATGCAGTGCAACAATGTATCGACTTGTGGATCCTGCCCAATGAGAGCACAGTTCTGTACAATCCCACGTCATAAATGAATGTTTGTGAGCCATAATATTTACCCTAGGAGCTGGGGGCTTTTCCCCAGTGCTCATTGTCGCCCCCTTCTGGTCTAAGAACTGCTCTGAGCCGATCGCAGTGGTTGCCACGTTTCAACACCATTTAGCTGCTGGTCTGACAAAATAAGTAATTCTGTAAGAAGAATTTTAAAAGAAATTCAAATCCATGTTTGCCCATAGTAGCAAACAAGGATTTGAATTTCTTCTGAAGGAACATTAAACCAAGAAATATACAATAAGACTAAATGGGTTAATTTGCCCCCACTGTGTCAATCTGCAGGATCCTGTATCAGACAGGGTTGATCCTCCTGATCTGTTCCATTTCTGAGTGGGGATCGGTTGGTTGGTGAGGATTGGCTTTGAAGCAGGGCTTAACAGTCTTTTTGTCCTCCTGTAGAGGGGAGAGGCTCCTGCTGCAGCCACTTGTCTTGCATCCAGAAGGGACAGTGAGAAGGAGGAGCGGGGACATGACTGACCTCCTGGGAAACAGTTGTAATTGTAATATGATAAAAAAGGTCCCAAAAAAAAAGAAAAAGATTCTTAAAAAAAAAAATGTGTGCATTTCTATGTTTAGTGTTCCTTTAATGGGCTAGCACGGTATAAGTCTTGCCCTAACACAAACTTAATTTTGCAGGATGCAGTTTACCTAATTAGTACTAGTTGGCTAGGCCTCATGCTCAGCTTTATAGAGGCATCTAGAGTCACAGGAGCACCAGACCATAGAGCTATAGGTATAGCCACTGTATGATGCCCACATACAGAGCCATATTATTAGGATATCTTCCCTGAGAAGTAATCATTTTAGGGGGGAATATCTTTGTATTATCACATCTGATGACATCACAGGTGTATGAAGGTTCTGTAGGGCCCCATAGACTGTTTGTATGGAGCCATGAGGCCTTAGACTGCTAGTGGGCCACGTCTTAGACTCAAAGCACGATTTAAGTACCGGTGTTCCTCCAGGCACTTCTACGGACTGGTTGCTGTGGATGAGGCTGAAACCTTCTCCCTAGCAACCAGTCTGTCTCTAATGACAGACCCTATAAACAGGTTGATAGGAGTTAAGCCATGACAATCTCCATCTCAATCTAAATGGAGATGGAGAATGCATAACGGTAACACATCTGGTCAGATGTGGACAAACAAAGATGGTCGGAGAGAATACAGAGGACTATGTCCATTAGCGGCTTGTAAATGTTCCCGTTGATCTGTTATCTGCTGGAATCCCCTTGTGTTTACCGCCATATATATCAACAGTCCCATTGATCTAGGGACGTCTATATTATTTCCCATTGAACCAAACATAGCTTGGAGATATGGAGGTTCCTCAGCGACAGGACTCAGTGGCAGAACTCACAGGCCCCTCCGTTCTACCCGTCAGTGGGGGTTCTTCTCATAGACTCCCACCTGCTAATAGTTTCTTCAGACATGTCAACAGATTCCTGCACTTAACACCATGTACATTTTGGTTGACCAATAGCTTGTGGTGTTATAAAATGGCGCACGTTGTAGCAACCAATCAGATTCCATATTCAATGCCGGGTAGTTTTGAAGGGATCAGTAGTCCGATTGGTTGCCATGGGCAACATCAACCCTTTTAAGTCTGCACTACTTTTTATATATGAGGCCACTGTGCCTTGTTACCCATAGCAACCAATGCCGTTTAGTTTAGAAACTGAACGTAGAGTTCTGAATGGCTGCCAAGCCATTCGCCCCATGATTAGATATTTCTGCAGGGAAAACTCGCCAAAAAGTGCCCCCGTCATGGCGTCTGTCTTATACGGTACAATCACAAACTGTTATTTTATGTGGTAAGTATATATTTCAGGATTGTAAAAGATAGAAGAGTGGCGACCAGTAGGTACATCAGAACGAGCCATTGCTTAAGTCACAATACAGGCAGCCATTTTGTGAGCTGAAACATCACTGATGCAGGGGGAGCAGGCGCACAAGATCGTTTTGTTGGGTCACCTATAGAGCGTGTGCCATTCATAGTCGGCCATTTTGTGGATGTGCATGAGAGGCCAATAAATGCGATCACAGGCATGAACATCCATCATAACTCACCTGTGTTAGGTCAGTGAAATGAAGCTGACAAAATGGCCGCCTCCGCTGTGTGTCAGCAGCAGATGGTATGCTGAACATGATGCGACAGACCTCACTGCTTGTGTCGCTGTGCCGCTGGATGAGAGGGTTTTGCATGTGGCGAGAAGACGCTCGATGGAGCTCCTCTGGGAGGGAGACATTTTCTTGTTTAAAATATTTTTATCTGTGCCAAACCCCATGTCTTGTAAATATCACCTCGGTCTTCATTAAAGTAATTTATTTCAGATCTTCATTAACGTGTCCCATTTTTTCCCAAACTGCTCAAGTGATAATGCCAGGCAAATAACAGGAACAGTGCCACACAGTGCCCCCACCAAAAGTGCCATACTGTGCCCCCACCAAAAGTGCCATACTGTGCCTCAACCAATAGTGCCATACGGAACTCCCACCAATAGTACCAGACAGTGCTCCCACCAATAGTGCCACACAGTGCCCCCACCAATAGTGCCACACGGTGCCCCCACCAATAGTACCATACAGTGCTTCCACAAATAGTGCCATACAGTGCCCTCACCAAGAGTGCCATACAGTGCCCTCACCAAGAGTGCCATACAGTGCCCCCACCAATAGTGCCATACAGTGCCCCCACCAATAGTGCCATACAGTGCCCTCACCAATAGTGCCATACAGTGCCCTCACCAATAGTGCCAGACAGTGCCCCCACCAATAGTGCCAGACAGTGCCCCCACCAATAGTACCATACAGTGCTTCCACAAATAGTGCCATACAGTGCCCTCACCAAGAGTGCCAGACAGTGCCCCCACCAAGAGTGCCATACAGTGCCCCCACCAAGAGTGCCATACAGTGCCCCCACCAAGAGTGCCATACAGTGCCCTCACCAATAGTGCCATACAGTGCCCTCACCAATAGTGCCATACAGTGCGTCCACAAATAGAGCCATACAGGGCCCCCACCAATAGTCCCAGACAGTGCCCCCACCAATAGTCCCAGACAGTGCCCCCACCAATAGTGCCATACAGTGCTTCCACCAATAGTGCCATACAGTGCCCCCACCAATAGTGCCAGACAGTGCCCCCACCAATAGTGCCATACAGTGCCCTCACCAATAGTGCACACAGAAATAGTGCCATACACTTCCACAGTAGTTTCTGCCATACAGTTCCACAAGAATAACGTCTTACTGGACACATATGAAAGGTAAAAGAGAGGAGGCAGCACCACATGTGCGGTCAGTGGATAAAGTGATCAATGGGAAAAGCTAAAATACGCTTACCATATTGGGTTGTGAGGAGTCACAGCCACTTTGGAGAGCTTTGCTGGTACTTTTTCGATAACCGACCAGTAGGCGGTGTGAGCCAGGCTGCAGCCGCGGTTTCTCTGTGGTAACTCCCAGGAGTGGATCTCACACAGGCCAAAGGCAGGGCATGGGGCGTTTCTGACATGAGTGACATAAGTTTGTTTGGAGCACAAACTCTGAGTTGTTACTTATGTGTAACTTGTAATAAACTGACCACAGGGTTAAAGGGAGCTGCGGTCTGATCTCATTAAACTGTTTGTTATTGATTCATTCTAATAATGAAATAATAAGAAATAATAATGTAACAACTCGGAGTTTGTGCTCCAAACAAGGCTATGCCGCTCATCGCAGAAACACCCCCTGCTCTACCTTTGGCCTGCGCGCCAAAATCACTGCTGTTTTTTCAACACTGTACGGTGTAAAACCTGTATTGTATATTGTCCTGACGAAGAGGGATTTTCTACCCTCGAAACGCGTTGACAAGATCCTGAAAAAAGCTTTTCTTTCACCACATCATTGATACTTCTCTAGATTATACCAAGCAACACCAAACAATCGGTTACCATTTTTTTCCTACTTCTGGATATTTACTGGGCACTTAGTAATAGTGTTATAGAATACCTGCAAGAACTGCTATACAGTGCTCACAAGAATAATGCCATGCAGTGCCCACATAGTATTGCCATACAGTGCCTACAAGAATAGTGCCACACAGTGCCCCAAGGATTAGTGCCATACACTCAGTGCTACAATTGTCCTCCTTACTAAAATGCTTATATTTACGACCTGAGAGCAAGAATATGGGAGACTCTTCCACCAATGCCCCTAGCTGTGTATTGTGCAGCATGCAGTAAATTAAACAACAGTGGCTGCTCCTTTTGTTTTACTGTGCATGCCTGTACTGCCTGATCTACAGCATTCTGGGAGGGAAAGCAAAAATCAGGGATGTGGAGAGTTTGGAATCAACATAGCCTACAAGCATTGATTTCTAATGTTAATCTGTTTTCCCTTAGTCCTAACAGCAGCACAATAATGGGTAATTAACAATAAGTATCCCCATAGGCAGAGCCTGAGAGAAGTCTCTTTTGAGAACCAGAAATTCAACATACAGCGTGAGCTCAATGCTACACGCAAAAATCTGATCTAGCACTTTCAGACTTCATCAGCCCAAGAGGTGGACACTGCTCTAGCAGAGGGGCTCTAACAAAATTAGGCAGATCCAAGTTCTGAACAAAATAAACCAGCCTAATGGCAACCATTATCTGCCCAGGGTATGTAAGACGGTTCTTAAAGAGTCACAGAATTTTCATGCAATTTTATTTCATTTAATAGCAAATTTCTAAATCACTTAATTTGCAGTCCGTTGCTTGTAACAGAGACTCAGAAGATGTCTCACAGGAAATTGGGGTGTGCTAGAGCTAGCTGAGGTTGTTAGCCTGATAAAAGAACTGCTTCTACGGTGCTTTTGAAGATAACAGGAACCTTCTGAGTGTCTGTAAATGTGATCTCCCCCTCCTTATCTGTTCAGTGAGCTCTGGAGCTGAAAACAAACACAGTGGGAAGTAAGGCAAAGAACGTCAGCAGTGCAGTGCTGGCAGATTTCACAGAAGGGAGACGCCCCCTGCTTCTGAGCAGAATGCATCTAGCTGTGCATTTGCAATAGGGAATAGTATGGCTGAAAAAGACTTTAGGGAAGCCCAAAAAACACCTGCTCCTTCACAGGTATGATTATACAAAGAAGCACAGCCATTATGCAAACTTTCTTTTGAAAATTCAGGTACGCTTTAAAGAGTCACATTTCATTTAATAGAAAGTTGTGTAACGAGCACATTTCTAAATCACTTCATTTAAAAAAATCTGCCTGCACCTGAAAAAAAAAAGTAAAGTCATGGCCACTAGGGATCTCACTTCCACCTAATTTATAATCCACTGCCTGTTGTCAAGCAAGATCCATCTCTGGTAACAGAGGCACAGAAGATGGCTGAAGAAATGGGGGATTGTCAGAGCGTGCTGAGATCCTGAGCCTGATAGAAGCACTGCTTCTGAAGACCAGAGAAGCTCCTATGTTGTCAGAGATATAAAGCAAATGCTTTACATAAAAGAAAGGATCAAAGGAAAAATTTCAAGGGGAATTGATCCTAGAGGTGGACATATAAAACACCTCAAAAAGAGTTTGTCATTAATTTAATTATATTGTGCAATCAGTAAAACATGGTGCAAGCGTCTATGTAAAAATATAAATGATTTACTATACAATAACTCAAAATACAATCAAAGCTTAATCAATATAAAATTCAATAATATGCAATAACACGTAGTGATATCAAGTGCCCTAAATTCGCCACTGGATAGCTCTAACACGAATACCAACGTTCCATATTACCTCTCAAACATAAAATGTAATACAAACATCCCGACCACAATTATGACATATACTATCAGTTGATTATACACAGTAAACTCAATAATGATTTGAGTATATACGAACCCTTGCTCTGCTCAAACTATGACCAATCTCGGATATCGGGTAGTATTGCGACACAACTTATAAATTATCAGGCCTGATATTGACTATGGAATGAGAGTTTCTCTGATATCAATATTAGTTCTTTTATTCAGTAATATGCATTTTTACTGAATAGTGATAATATTGATGTAGCACTTTCAACATTATACATCCGCACTAAAGCGGGGAGTTACTAAATATGAAGCCAATTATTTCAATCAATACTACACATAATAAAGTTATACCTTACCCGAGAATGCAAATAATATGCAGTCTATGGGAAGTCAGCTCTAACGACTGTTCAGATCATTGGGATTTTTCTCCTGGGGTGTCCCTCCTTTCTTCTCTTTTCTTTCCCTCTTGTGTGTGGTTTATTATCAAAAACCTATCAGACACACATTCCCAACTTGGAGTTTTTCAATCATTGTCGGTTAGGCGTGTACATATGATAATGACTGTGATGTCACTGTATCACCCAGAATGCATTTCAGCTGTTGGTGTAAGGTTACTTATTCATCCCTAAATGGCACTATTGCATAAGCTACTAGCATCATTATTAGTAAGGGTTAAATGACCAGGTTTGACTTCATCTTACATTCCATACACATAACATATGGAATCCTAAATCATAGCTAAAGGGATTAACTTTGATACATATATCAATTACAGCATAGACATAAAGGTACCAGTTTAGACCTTGTACTATCACAGAGATGTGTGTCTCCTCTGTCACTTCAACAGGTAATTGATTGTTAGTCAAAATAACACCGGTCTATGCTTAACATTCTTTTCATCATGTTTTAGGAGTCTATGCGTTCCTAGTGAGAAATAGATAAGATAATAGATGCATTGACATCCTTCATAATATTCAACAATATATAACAATACATATGTCCTATTAATTATCTTATACAAAAAAAACCCACTAAGGTTCATTATATGTGTATACAGACATCACACATTTTCTGCTTCACCAATAGACATCAACTGTAGGGGTAATTAGTACCAGATACGTCTAGAGAATATCCTTATCTCAGTCATAACTCTATAAGGAGACAAGAATGACTCTTCTCAGACTGGCACATCTATAGAGAAGAAACCTTATGAACAGTGTCCTTTCCATGAACCTCTTTCGGCCGACTTTAAAATACATACAAAATAGTGAATATATCACAATATAGCCTTTTATAGGTAATCAAACCTATAAAAAGAGCACAACAATGTGTCTGTAAATCTCTCCCATCTTAGCAGCTTTCTGAGCTTCCAAGAAAAAAAAAAAAACATAGTGGGAAGTAAGGGAAGCGAGGTGACTGCATACCGTACTGGCAGATTCAACAGAAGAGAGACACTTCCTGCTTCTGTGAGAAATGCGTCTAGCTGTGCAGCTGAAACAGAGAATAATATGGCTAAAAGAAGGACGCCTAAAAAACACTAGTTCATTCACAGTTATGATTGTACAAAGAAGCACAGCCATTAAGCAAACTTTTTGGAAAACCGGTCCCCGAGCATGGTGCCCGCTTACACGTGCAGTGGGCGCCAATGCTGCCGGATTTCTGCTATTTTAAATAGCAGAGACCCGTGAAACATGTATGCGATCAGCCATAAGGCTGATCGCATACATTTTCCTCTTCAGATGCCGTGGTCAAATGTGACCACGTCATTTTCGCAGTCCGGAACCGGAAGTCGCGCACTTCCGCTCCAGTAACAGCGTTCCCTGACTGAGATCGGGGAACCTGTTATATCTATAAAATAGCCCAAAGCCTCAAGCAGGCTTCGGAGCTTATTTAAGGACTATACTAATACAGGGCACTAGTTGGCAGCATTGTATTGGTATATTGAAAAAAAAAAAAGGTTTTTACAAATATAAAAAATAAAATAAAAGTTCAAAATACTGCCAATTTGCCATTTTTTGTCACTTCAACTACCCAATAATTTTTTTATAGAAAGTGATCAAAAAGTCGCACACACTTCAAATTAGTATCACTAAAAAGAACAGATCGTCCTGCAAAAAATTAGGCCTCACACAGCCCCGTACACATAACTATAAAAACGTTATAGGGGTCAGAATATGGTTAAAAAAAATAAAAATAAAAAATTTCCTCAAAAGGTTTTTTTTTTCTGTATTAAAACTCAAGAACAATTTTACCGCATAGTGTACAGTGTAAAAAATAACAACCTTTCTCAGAATTGCATTTTTTCCCAATTCTAACTAATTAGGATTTTTTTTCCGCTTCATATTACATGTTATGCAACCGTAAATGGTGCCATTAGAAAGTACAACTTGTCCCGCAAACAATAAGCCCTCATAAGGCTATGTGAATGGAAAAATAAAAAAGTTAGGACTATGGGAAGTCGGGGAGTGAAAAACAAAAACGCAAAAATTTAAAATCTTGTCAGGGAGGAATCTGAAGTACAGATCCACTGATAACAAGTCTAAGATATCCCTCTTCTCATGGCAGATGTCATGACCAGGAGAAAATAGCCTTTTAAGGCTAGGTATTTATGTGGGACCTCATCCAGGGAGATGAGCTTAAACGTTTTATGACTTAGACTAAGTCCTATTTTGACACAGATCTCAGTATGGAAGGTCACATCTTAGTAAACCTTTCAGGAACTTGTTTATCAAGTACTCTTGTGACAAGGATAAACTCAAAGGATAGACTTGGCCAAAATTTAGACTTTTTAGGCTGATGTACTAAGGCCTTTTCCAAATCTTTTGTTTGGAACTATCTACTCCTTGTCGAGTACAATTCAAGCTGAATAGATTCACTTGATCCTTGTGTAAGCCTTTTAAATGGATTGAGACCTGGCTATAACAAGGTAACATAGTAACATAGTACATAAGGCCGAAAAAAGACATTTGTCCATCCAGTTCGGCCTGTCATCCTGCAAGTTGATCCAGAGGAAGGCAAAAAAAACCTGTGAGGTAGAAGCCAATTTTCCTCACTTTAGGGGAATAAAAAATTCCTTCCCGACTCCAATCAGGAATCAGAATAACTCCCTGGATCAGCGACCCCTCTCTAGTAGCTATAGCCTGTAATATTATTAAGCTCCAGAAATACATCCAGGCCCCTCCTGAACTCTTTTAGTGACTCCACCATCACCACCTCCTCAGGCAGAGAGCTCCATATTCTCACTGCTCTTACCGTAAAGAATCCTCTTCTATGTTTGTGTACAAACCTTCTTTCCTCCAGACGCAGAGGATGTCCCCTCGTCACAGTCCTGGGGATAAATAGATGACGGGAGAGATCTCTGTACTGACCCCTGATATATTTATACATAGTAATTAGATCTCCCCTCAGTCGTCTTTTTTCTAAAGTGAATAACCCTAATTTTGATAATCTTTCAGGGTACTGTAGTTGCCCCATTCCAGTTATTACTTTAGTTGCCCTCCTCTGGACCCTCGCCAGCTCTGCTATGTCTGCCTTGTTCACTGGAGCCCAGAACTGTACACAGTACTCCATGTGTGGTCTGACTAATGATTTGTAAAGTGGTAGGACTATGTTCTCATCACGGGCATCTATGCCCCTTTTGATGCAACCCATTATCTTATTGGCCTTGGCAGCAGCTGCCTGACACTGGTTTTTGCAGCTTAGTTTGCTGTTTATTAAAATTCCTTGATCCTTTTCCATGTTGGTGTTACAGAATGTTTTACCATTTAGTATGTACGGGTGACTTGCATTATTCCTTCCCATGTGCATAACTTTACATTTGTCAGTGTTAAACCTCATCTGCCACTTATCTGCCCAAGCCTCCAATCTATCCAGATCCCTCTGCAGTAGTATACTGTCCTCTGTGGTATATATACAGTATACTGTCCTCTTCAGTGGTAATTACTTTACACAGTTTAGTGTCATCTGCATAGGGCCCAAATACTGACCCCTGAGGTACTCCACTAGTGACAGTGACCCAATCTGAGTATGTACCGTTAATAACCACCCTCTGTTTTCTATCATTGAGCCAGTTATTTACCCACTTACTATTTTATATACTAACCTTTTATGTGGTACAGTGTCAAATGCTTTGGAGAAGTCCAGATACACGACATCCATTGATTCGCCGCTGTCAAGTCTAGAACTTACCTCCTCATAGAAACTGATTAAATTAGTTTGACATGACCGATCCCTCACGAAGCCATGCAGATATGGCGTTATTTGTTCATTTCCATTGAGATGCTCTAAGATAGCATCTCTCAGAAAACCTTCAAACAGTTTACCCACAACAGATGTTAAACTTACCGGCCTATAGTTTCCAGGCTCTGTTTTTGGACCCTTTTTGAATATTGGCACCACATTTGCCATGCGCCCAATCCTGTGGGACATTCCCTGTCAGTATAGAGTCTGCAAATATCAGAAATAAGGGTCTGGCTATGACATTACTTAATTCCCTTAGGATACGGGGGTGTATGCCATCCGGTCCTATGTCCGAGAGGCCTGTAGGTTGTTATAGAGGATGTCCAGTTGAGTCTCCCCAGGTCCTGGCAGAGTTGAGCGCTCTACAGTAAACACACACAATTTCAACTGGGGGATGTGTTCAGATATACTCTTTTCAAAATGACCTTTTCATGGTTTGAAAACCAGAGTGTAGCAATGTCTTCATGACTGAATCAGAGAGGCCTTTAGATAGTAATAGAGGTTGGTCAACCTTCAGGCTGTCAGACTGAACCTCTTCAGGTTCAGAATCAGTTCCCTAGACACACACGATCTGTACTGAGGGAAGTAGCCAGTTACTCCTTTGACTCATCTGAATGAGTTGGGAAACATGACCTTTTCGTAGATTGAGAACCAAAATGTGGCAAGGTCTTCATGACTGAATCAGAGAGGCATCTAGATAGTAATATAGGATGGTCAACCTTCAGGCTGTCAGGCTGAAGGTTTTCAGACACCCAAGATCTACACTGCGGGACGTCTTAGTAACACCTTCGAATCATCTGAATGAGTTGGGAACCATGACCTCTTTGGCCCGAACAGTATAATAGCTGTACCGTGGCCTGGTCTAGCCTGATTTTCATCAATACCCTAAGTATCAAGGAAACCAGAGACAAAATGTTGACCAGCCTGAACCTCCAAATAATGGATATGGTATCCTCTACCAAGGGATTGTTCTCCTGATAAAGGGAAAGGAATGTTCCATCTAACTGTTGAATCTGGTCGCCATGAGATAAATCTCATACTTCCCACATCTTGGCGATCTGCTTGAAGATCTCTGGATTCAGAGACTGTTCTTCTGAAACTGCTCCAGTATAGGGTTAATACCACCCAATCCACACCTCTCAGAACAATCTAATAGTCCAGCATAATGAATAAGCAGAAACATAACAAGAAACGAACAAGCAAAGCAAACCATCTGTCCAAGTCCACACAGGACAGAAAAAACATAGGGTAGGAGGAGCCAGAAGTCCTTATATAGGCTCACGGGTCTCTAATTAATTAGTAATTTGATCAAATTAAAAATGCCATCTGTCCTACTTGTTAGACTAAGGACGTACTGAAGCACTATGGGGGCTTTCCCACAGGAGACCATGTTAGATAGAAATAGCTGCTCACTGGAATAACACATCATGAATAAATGTGCATTTGTGTATCTATAAGGATACAGAAACAGCAGTTGGCACCAGCCTCCAGAACATCTCTAGCCTGGACACCCCCTTTAAGTACACTTAATCCCCCATCAGGCACAAGAACTACATCATTGTCAGAGTCCACTCCTCATGACACATAGTGACACCTAGTGGTAATCTGTGGAAGTGATGTGCAGCGCAAATAAACATGAAAATACTGGGCAAGGACTCTCCTGAGCTCCTATATAAAACTACAGAAGACATGAATATAAATGTGCATTTCTTTTCATAACTATGTTAGTAGCAGATTTCTACCATATACTGATCAGTATTGTTACTAGACTACGCAGATCCACCAGCAAATTAGGGTTAGCTTTGGTGGCAGTATTATAGTAGTTATATTCTTGTACATAGGAGCAGTATTATAGTAGTTATATTCTTGTACATAGGAGCAGTATTATAGTAGTTATATTCTTGTACATAGGAGCAGTGTTATAGTAGTTATATTCTTGTACATAGGAGCAGTGTTATAGTAGTTATATTCTTGTACATAGGAGGCAGTATTATAGTAGTTATATTCTTGTACATAGGAGGCAGTATTATAGTAGTTATGTTCTTGTACATATGAGCAGTATTATAGTAGTTATAGTCTTGTACATAGGAGGCAGTATTATATTAGTTATATTCCTGTATATAGGAGCAGTATTATAGTAGTTATATTCTTGTACATAGGAGGCAGTATTATAGTAGTTATATTCTTGTACATAGGAGCAGTATTATAGTAGTTATATTCTTGTACATAGGAGCAGTATTATAGTAGTTGTATTCTTGTACATAGGAGCAGTATTATAGTAGGTATATTATTGTACATAGGAGCAGTATTATAGTAGTTATATTCTTGTACATAGGAGGCAGTATTATAGTAGTTATATTCTTGTACATAGGAGGCAGTATTATAGTAGTTATATTCTTGTACATAGGAGCAGTGTTATAGTAGTTGTATTCTTGTACATAGGAGCAGTATTATAGTAGTTATATTCTTGTACATAGGAGCAGTATTATAGTAGTTATATTCTTGTACATAGGAGCAGTATTATAGTAGTTATATTCTTGTACATAGGTAGCAGTATTATAGTAGTAATATTCTTGTACAGAGGAGCAGTATTATAGTAGTTATATTCTTGTATATAGGAGCAGTATTATAGTAGTTATATTCTTGCACATAGGAGCAGTATTATAGTAGTTATATTCTTGTACATAGGGGCAGTATTATAGTAGTTATATTCTTGTACATAAGAGCAGTATTATAGTAGTTATATTCTTGTACATAGGAGCAGTATTATAGTACTTATATTCTTGTACATAGGGAACAGTATTATAGTAGTAATATTCTTGTACATAGGGAGCAGTATTATAGTAGTAATATTCTTGCACATACGGAGCAGTATTATAGTAGTTATATTCTTGTACATAGGAGCAGTATTATAGTAGTTATATTCTTGTACATAGGGAGCAGTATTATAGTAGTTATATTCTTGTACATAGGGAGCAGTATTGTAGTAGTTATATTCTTGTACATAGGGAGCAGTATTGTAGTAGTTATATTCTTGTACATAGGAGCAGTATTATAGTAGTTATATTCTTGTACATAGGAGGCAGTATTATAGTAGTTATATTCTTGTACATAGGAGCAGTATTATAGTAGTTATATTCTTGTACATAGAAGCAGTATTATAGTAGTTATATTCTTGTACATAGGGAGCAGTATTATAGTAGTTATATTCTTGTACATAGGGAGCAGTATTGTAGTAGTTATATTCTTGTACATAGGAGGCAGTATTATAGTAGTTATATTCTTGTACATAGGAGCAGTATTATAGTAGTTATATTCTTGTACATAGGAGCAGTATTATAGTAGTTATATTCTTGTACATAGGAGCAGTATTATAGTAGTTATATTCTTGTACATAGGGAGCAGTATTATAGTAGTAATATTCTTGTACATAGGAAGCAGTATTATGTTTCAAAAGGCATTTATTGGATTTTGGCATAGATAAATATGCATAAACATAAGCAAATAAAAGAATATGTTGTACAGAAACATTAACAATTCTTGGAGGAATGTATATCACATTATACATGGTTTCATCATACTATTAAATACAGTAAAATTTCTGACATGAGGAAAGAGCAACAAAATTCAGAGACATAGCTCTGGAGTGCATGGATAGTAGAATCATAGAGAAATAGTATATTGCAAGTCTGGAGCATGGGAGGAAGCTAGCCAAGGTTCCCATAGGGAGCAGTATTATAGTAGTAATATTATTGTACATAGGAGCAGTATTATAATAGTTATATTATTGTACATAGGAGGCAGTATTATAGTAGTTATATTCTTGTACATAGGGAGCAGTATTATAGTAGTTATATTCTTGTACATAGGGAGCAGTATTATAGTAGTTATATTCTTGTACATAGGGAGCAGTATTATAGTAGTTATATTCTTGTACATAGAAGCAGTATTATAGTAGTTATATTCCTGTACATAGGAGGCAGTATTATAGTAGTTATATTCTTGTACATAGGAGCAGTATTATAGTAGTTATATTCTTGTACATAGGAGCAGTATTATAGTAGTTATATTCTTGTACATAGGGAGCAGTATTATAGTAGTTATATTCTTGTACATAGGGAGCAGTATTATAGTAGTAATATTCTTGTACATAGGGAGCAGTATCATAGTAGTAATATTCTTGTACATAGGAGCAATATTATAGTAGGTATATTATTGTACATAGGAGCAGTATCATAGTAGTAATATTCTTGTACATAGGAGCAGTATTATAGTATTTACTGCTTATAGAGACTACAGCCCTTCCCACATTCCTCTTGGCAGCTCATACAGCATGTACTAGTCAGAATGGGGTGGCAGTGAGCAGAGGAGAGAGCTCTTTATAGAGTAAAGAGTATATCATCATATAGGACGGTGTCTCCACTGCATTTGATGTTTATGAAATGTTTGTATATCGCTCAGGGAGTGTTGGGCTCAGAATAACTCTATGACACATTTGTTTTGTGCCGATGAAATGTCCTCTTCTGCCAAGTGGGTGATTCTGGATACGTGGACGTTTACATGATGCAATGTGTCATTCACAATTAATACATCAGTCATTTCAGATACACCAGTAGGGCTCACATTATACTGTAATACCCATGACCTTTGCTACCGGCATATAAAACATTTCCTGCTATTAATGGAGCACAGCAGGGGTGATGTAACGTAGGAGACTTGCTTTATATCTGGTCAGCAAATGACTTCCCCTCCCCCCACATTACCTACCAACAGCGCCCCCTAGTAAATTTGCAAGAAAAGCTGAGCCCATCTGTGAGGCACATCTATACTTTGGCATAGGGGGTATAGAGGCTGCAGACAACCCCCTCCCCCAGGTCTTGATACCAATGAGGGGCAGATCTTTTACCTACAAAACTCTACTAGTATGAATGGCAGAAAAAACACTTGCCTGTTATAAAAATCTAACATTTTGTCCACCACTAGGGGGAGCCTTATACTATTCTGTAATTGAGTTTCATGCATAAACAAAATGGGATAAAAGTTTTTGTAATAGGACAACCCCTTAAAGTGGATACATATTGTTGCAGTTATTTTCCTGCAGTAGCCCCATATGGTCACCAGATGGCAGCACTACTCTCAGCATCAGTCTCTGTACAGTGTAGTTTATAGACTATTTTAGGGACATTCTTGTAAGCATATTAATTTGGAAACCTCTAATCCTTTCCCGCCATCTTGAGAGCTTGTTCTTACCCCTTGGCAGCCGGGACTGGTTCTATCAATGTATACCCGGGTTGAGGCGGGCAAGATGGCACAGGGTGAAGCCTGATTTTCTCTACGTACTGTTAAGCCGCACACTGCCTCGTCTTCACTTATCTCTGATACTTCGCTCATGAAAGCGCCACTTAACCTCTAATTTTATCCTTGTCTGAACATGAATTCATTGGATTCCCTGTGGTGTCAGAGGCTGAAGAGGGTCCCAAGCGGCCATAATATCAGACAGTATGAACCTGTGTAACCCGGGTCTACTGCCCGCCTTTCAGCGTCTGAGGTTCTAGTAGCCAATGCCGAGATGCCCATATAATTATGCCAACCACAGTGCCCTCGAATAATATCAGTCGGCCAGATATCCCCATAACATTGCCAATTAACCACAGTGCCCTCACAATAGTGCCAGCCAAATATCCTTATAACATTGCCAGTCAGCTATGGTGCCCTCATAATAGTGTCAGTCAGCCACATATCACCATCAGGGGGGCACCACCAATGAGGCCAGGTGAGGCGACCAGGCAGCACCAGGTAGGGGCAGCTGAAGGGCCATGGGCTGGAGGGAAGGTGTTAGTTTAAGAAATTGGCATTTCATATTTTTTCTCAGGCAGCAGAAAGGCTAGGTGCACCCCTGATCCCCATAACAGTGCCAGTTACCTGTAGTGTGCCCATCACAGTGTCGTTCAGCCACATATCCCCATAACTGTGCCATTTGCCTATAGTGCCCTCACAATGGTGTCAGTCAGCCACATATCCCCATAACAGTGCCAGTTACCTGTAGTGTGCCCATCACAGTGTCACTCAGCCACATATCTCCATCACTGTGCCATTTGCCTATAGTGCCCCCATAATAGTGTCACTCAGCCACATATCCCCATAACAGTGCCAGTTACCTGTAGTGTGCCCATCACAGTGTCACTCAGCCACATATCCCCATAACAGTGCCAGTTACCTGTAGTGTGCCCATAATAGTGTCACTCAGCCACATATCCCCATAACAGTGCCAGTTACCTGTAGTGCGCCCATAATAGTGTCACTCAGCCACATATCCCCATAACAGTGCTAGTTACCTGTAGTGTGCCCATAATAGTGTCACTCAGCCACATATCCCCATAACAGTGCCAGTTACCTGTAGTGCGCCCATAATAGTGTCACTCAGCCACATATCCCCATAACAGTGCTAGTTACCTATAGTGCCCCCATAATAGTGTCACTCAGCCACATATCCCCATAACAGTGCTAGTTACCTATAGCGCCCCCATAATAGTGTCACTCAGCCACATATCCCCATAACAGTGGCAGTTACCTATAGTGCCCCCATAAAAGTGTCACTTAGCCACATATCTCCATAACAGTGGCAGTTACCTATAGTGCCCCCATAATAGTGTCACTCAGCCACATATCCCCATAACAGTGCTAGTTACCTATAGCGCCCCCATAATAGTGTCACTCAGCCACATATCCCCATAACAGTGGCAGTTACCTATAGTGCCCCCATAAAAGTGTCACTCAGCCACATATCTCCATAACAGTGCCAGTTCACCATGGTGCCTTTGTAATATTGTCAGTCAGCCACATAACCGTGTCGTTTAGTGCCCTCATAATAGTGTCTGCTAGCAACAGTGCCCCCTTAATAATGCCATCCAACCTGCTATGCTGTGGGCACTACAGTGGCTATTTTGGCCCAGTATGAGTGTTAGGCCGGCCACACACATGAGCTGTTGGCTGACTGCTCGTTCGGCTGACCACCATCTCTCCTCACCTCCCCTGTACACACGCACACTTGGCTTTGTTGTGAATGGGAGAGGGGAGAAAGCTGCCGGAAGACTCCTCTGTCAGCGCCTTATCTCCCTGAGAACAGAAGGATCGGGCATGCTAAGATCCAACTGCCCAATCCTTCTCTGCCCTAACATTTGTCATGGGTGGGGAATCGGGATGATTGACTGATCCCACCAAAACCGGTCGCCATACATCCGATGTGTATGACCAGCTTTACTCTTTACGTACATTACAAAGGCTAGGGTAAGAGATAATGACAGCGGGGCCCATGTCAGAGGCCCCCACAGGACCTCAGCGGGGGCAGGGTGTGTAGCGGCCTTGATATAATCATGAGGAAACAATAAATCATTTTCATGTCCAGGAAGTCTGGGTGACAACCCCGGTATGAATAAATACGGCTGCCATATTGGCTGTCACCCAGCTTTCCTAGAAGCAGATATAACCAAGAAACACCTAATGTTTTTTTTTTTTTTAACAAGACGACTCGAGGATTCTTATTTTATTTTGCAGGAATATGCCTTAAAGGGGAACCCCTCCCCCTATAGGGTAACCTTGGCAGTCACCATCTTGTCTGGATCAATACGGGAGCTCCGGGAAGTGCTTCCGTTATTCCGTGAAATCTATATAGGGAATTTCCATGAGCTCAGAGCGAGTGCTCTGCAGTGGTCCTGCTGCGTATTTATAGGTGGTCCTCAAGGGGCGCGCGGGCTTCCCTGGGTCCAGTCACCCTGTCAGGTCACTTCTTGGGGCGTTTGCAGGGGTTGCTCCCTTTTTCCCTTGCTTTACAGCCATGTTTCAGGCCTTGTCTCAGGTTGCCTGGGATTCTATACATAGGGCCGAGGCTTTGAATAGGCAGCAGACCGACCCCCTTCTGTGGACGTGTCATCGCTGTGGTATTTTTGGGTATGGCAGCTGCAACCCCCCCCCCCCCCCCCCCCCGCAGCCTCTTGTGATGTATCTGAAGCTGCATAGCACACAGGTAGAGGGACACCATAGGGGCACATGCCAGACCCTCACTAATGGGCACAATGATGGGGCCAGGGCGTACGGACAAGGGGATGGGGCACGCTTAGGAGCGAAGGAGGTCAAATCCCACTGATCAAACATTGATGTCCTATTCACTCAGCAGTGGTCACTTCCATGGCTGCTCTTACCCAGCAGGGGGCGACAATGAGCACGGGAGAATGTCCCCCCCCCCCCCCCCCCCCCCAGGGTAGAGAATTGGAAACCTGTGCTTCAGCCTGATGCATGATGGGAGAAACGTCCATTATCAAAAATCAGATCGTATATGAATAAAAAAAAAAAAATTGCTATTTTTTTTCCAGAAACGGCGCCACCCTCGGCCATAGGCTGTGTGTGGTATTGCAGCTGAGTCCCATGCAATTGAATATAAGACACGGCCCATGGATGATAGTTTTGCTGATTAAGGGGTAAAAAACTATTATATATTTATCTAATCATGTAAAACCCTTTAACATTAAATATTATGACTGTATAGATTATAAAGATGGAGAATATTTGCCTTTTACATGATGTTAAAAAAAGGATTCGGTGACTAGTACTTACATTGACTTATAGAGTAGGGCGCCACCTGGTGTTCAAAGTGTATAGCAACGTGTACGTCCACCGAATGAGCTGAGCCGCTGGTGGACGCACATGCTCAGTCCCTCTCCTCACAGCCAGGTCTTTACACAGTGATCCTCTCTTCAGCCAATAGAAATAGCTTTCTGCTCCGCCTGTCAGGAGCCGATCGGACCCTCTGCAGTAGTTTAGACTCCTCCTGCGGGGAAGGATTATAGTGTCAGCTGCCAGAGGGGGAAGGAGATTGATTCTATCCAGAGACCACCCAAGAGGACACAGAAGAGCCCAAATGATAAACAAAAAGTTATTTTTGATGCAGTAATCACTGCCAATGACTATAAAGGAGCTATTGCTTCTGGCATGAAAATAAGCCATGGGATAACACTGAAAGAGGACCCGTCACCGCTCCTGACATGGTAAAATACTTATGACAATCTTTTCTTATAACCCTGTGTTGTACCACCATTCCTCTGTTATTCCTACTGGAAGGTAATGACTACACCTGGGGGGTGCATCCCTGCGCAGACTGGCACTGTCATTGCTGATTGGACCAAAACAGATATTGTAGGGATACACACCCCAACCCAGCTAGTTGTCAATTTATTCACACATTTTCAGGAGGAATAACAGAGGAACGACACGACGCAGAGTTCTAAGAAATGATTCCCCAGAATTGAATATGAATATTTATGTCTGGAGCGGTGACGGGAGGGGCAGCCATACAGACGCCCTGCAGATCTTGCGGCGCTGGCGCTGACAACAGCCATGGGGGGGTGGCACAGAGCGGGTATCTGAGCGGTTACAGCAGACGGGCGGTAGTTTTAATGTGTTACACGATCCGGGTGGGATCAGCGATACCGTGAATTATAAGAGCAGCGCGGAGATACTGTAACAGGCTGGTATGTGAGCGGTGCCAGGCGGCATGCTGTGACAGGCTCATGCCACACGCCAAATATCTTTTTTGTGTCCCTGTCTGTCCTGTCCAGGGGGTGGAGGGGGGTGGCGGAGTGTCCCTCAGGAGCCGACGTGATGGATCGCAGACCAGTAGAGCGCTGTGATTATGTCGGAAGTGATAGGAGAGGAATGCATCGCTGACATTCATCTGCTCAATGAGGGGGTGTTCTGACCATTACGTTATCTTATACCCAAAAGAAATCTGTGTGGCACGCCCCGGCATACCTCTCTGTGCCAATCAATCACTGGCATGGCCGCCGCACAGTATGAAACAGATCCCGCCAGGAGGCGTTCATGCCCCGGCCTCGGCTTCCACCTGTTTCTGCATTACAAGCCTTCCTGCTCGGCCGTCAGCTTCTTCTCTCCTGTGTTTCTGGGGGACATGACAGAATCAGCTGCTGGAACATTTTATCTGGAGACTAAAATTAGGATTGTTTCTGGGTGAGGAGGAGCGACTCCGCAGCTCGGATCCACACACGACCAGGACCCCCAGGATAAGGACCCTTCACCAGACCCCAGAAGTCACCGGGAACTAGAAGACCTCAACTTTACAGAGCGGGAGGGAAGTTCAGCATTAAGGTAATTAAAGGGATCCTCTAGCTCATATCATGAAGGGGGTCTCTGTTATCAGCCATGTCTGACTATGGTGGTCTTCAGTGGAACGGCTGAGAGATGAATATCTGCCCCCGTTATTTCAGTTATTCACAGTTGATAGGGGTAAGTCTTTACAGAATGTACATCCCCTTTGCCTCATTTTGGTGGAGGTAAAGGGAATAAAGCAGCTTCCATGCAGGGTCGGCCTGGCCCACCAGAGGATCCCCCAGTGGCCCGAGCTATGGTAATATTGGACCCCTAGTAAAACAGGGCCCTTAAGGTCCTATGTACAGAGAGGGTGGGCCCTCAGAATCCTTTCCTCTGGTGGGCCCAAGGGACTTTAGTCCGATGCTGCTTCCATACCATAGGGAAAAAAAAATCCAACCTCAGGAACTGGCGGAGCCCCCAGACCTCGTACATCAGGGGTCTCCAACCTGCAGCTCTCCAGCTATTGCAAAACTACAACTCTCAGCGTGTTCATCTTCCGCACTCTTTTGTGTCTTATTTTCCCTTTGGTTATTTTTACAACTTTCAAACGCAGTTTGCGTTTCAATTTCCTTACCACCCTCTGCTTGCTGTCAGTGAATGGGACATACTTACACCCAGAGATGAAATACTGTCCGAGTTTAGTATGTTTGAGGCTAAGATCACATGACAAAATCAGCGGCAGAAAAATCAGTAACTGAAAACAGGTCGTTTTGGTCGCAGATTTGTAATTTGGTGGAGGTTTTAGAGGAGTTTTTTTTACAAGAGTATAAGAAGAGTATTTGGTGGAGGTTTTAGAGGAGTTTTTTTTTACAAGAGTATTAGAAGAGTATTTGGTGGAGGTTTTAGAGGAGTTTTTTTTACAAGAGTATTAGAAGAGTATTTGGTGGAAGTTTTAGAGGAGTTTTTTTTTACAAGAGTATTAGAAGAGTATTTGGTGGAGGTTTTAGAGGAGTTTTTTTTACAAGAGTATTAGAAGAGTATTTGGTGGAGGTTTTAGAGAAGTTTTTTTACAAGAGTATTAGAAGAGTATTTGGTGGAGGTCTTAGAGGAGTTTTTTTTACAAGAGTATTAGAAGAGTATTTGGTGGAGGTTTTAGAGGAGGTTTTTTTTTAACAAGAGTATTAGAAGAGTATTTGGTGGAGGTTTTAGAGGAGGTTTTTACAAGAGTATTAGAAGAGTATTTGGTGGAGGTTTTAGTGGAGTTTTTTTTTTTACAATAGTATTAGAAGAGTATTTGGTGGAGGTTTCTCTGCTTCCCCATTGATTTCTATGAAATCTTCAATCAAATCTGCTTCCAAGAAGTAACATCACTTCTCACACATTTTTCAAATCAGCTGCTGAAAAAACTTTGATAATTAAAGTCAATGGAGAAACTGTTGGTGAGTTTTGAATGTGTTTTTAGCAGAGGGAACGCCTTTTTTTTAGCAGCTGAATCAATGGCAGATTTTAGCCGTGTGAACATACCCTCAGACTTTGTCTAGGCAATAAGCACCTCAGCAGCAACAAGTCTCTCTCCGCTTTTAATAGTTTTGTTACAATGTATCAGCCTGTGGTTTTATAGACTTGACACAATTGTAGCAAAACATTCAGCTGTGAGATGCGTTTGGTTAAAGGGTTTATTCTGCAGTAGAAAAACATGGCAGATATTTTTTCCCAGATACAGCTCCACCCCTGTCTGTGGGTTGTTTCTGGTATTGCAGCTCCATTCCATTGAAGTGAATGGTAGCTGAGCTGCAATACCAGACGAAACCTGTGGGCAGGTGTAGCGCTGTTGTTGGAAGAAAGCAGCCATGTTCTGTAATCCTGGGCAACCCCTTTTAGTCCAGGATGTGCACTTAACCTACAGATGCAAATAGGAATTTTGCCATTCACTGACAGCAAGCAGACGTATGTAATGTCTTGATACATAAAGTTTAATAAACAGTTGCTGATCTTTTTATTATTCAAAGAATAAAGGGTTTATCCAACCCCTATAATGCCCTACCAAATGTCCGGGCACCTCATACAGGTTATACTTACCCCGCTCCACAGCACCCGCGTCTCTACTGATGCCCGCACGGCAACCACTGCATCTCCCCATAGCACAGATCAAAACATCCGGGAACAGGGAGGGGCATCCAATAGCAGGCTGCGACCAGGACGAGTCTTCCTTGCGTCACCCGCGATGCTAGAGAGGCTCGTCCCTGTCGTGGCCCGCTTTTGGCCGAACACTCCCCCCGTTGCCGACTGTTTTGATCCGCGCGGGAGATGCACTGGCGGCCGTGCGGGCATCAGGAGCCATGCAGGTGTCGGGGAGCGGGGTAAGTATAACCTGAATGAGATGCCTGGGCATTTTGGGGGGCATTATAAACGTGATTTATATAAAACTGTAAAAACCATTAAACCGCTATATTGGTCTCAGGCGTGCCGGATTATCTGAATTCTGCTGTATTTTATAGTCACAGTTGTTTTTTTGTGCTCTGATTTTCATGGTTTAGTTTTTTTCTTTGCAGGTAGATGGCGGCTTTGTCGCTCCCGCCACAGAACTCACACATGGGTTTAGACATGCCGGGGAGCGCTCCTCGCTTTCTGTCTTTTCCTCGTGCAGTCACAGCGCCCATAGGCACATATGCCGTCCTGCGGTGTCGGATCAGCGGAGATCCACCGCCCAGTGTATTGTGGGAACGCGTTGGAAACATCCGTCTACAGCTGGACGACAGATGCTATGCTCAGAGAGACGGGGACTGGTACCAGTTAGTGATCAGCGACCTGCGGCTGGAGGATTCGGGCCATTACATGTGCAGAGCTAGTAACTGGTCAGGGGAAGGCTACGCCGGCGCCAAACTCACCGTGACGCTCAACAGTGCCGTGGTCAATGAGCCACGTATTGATCTATCGAATGAAGCATTTCCATCCACAAAGTTGGCCAACATGTCTTCTTCTTCCATCGTGGAGCCTTCTATTGAAACAACCCAAGAGCCACTGGAAGCAACCAACAGCCTTGACCAGCACTCTGAAGACCCCGACGCCGCTCCATGTTTTCTGCTTCTTCCAAGGTCACAGAGGTTGACCCGTGGTCAAAGTGGGGAGTTCACATGTAAAGTTTTGGGGAAACCAGAGCCTACGATTCGTTGGGAGAAAGATGGAAGGGGCCTTGAAGAAATTTTTGAAAGGTCTCATTACCAGTTGTCGCCTGGGGGTCACACCTTAAGTATTTTTCAAATTCGCCCCCCAGACGCTGGCGTCTATGTTTGTCGAGCCACTAACTCTGTTGGGCAATGTTTGGCGGCAGCTGTTCTGCTGGTGGACCCGACTCCTCGTCAAGGTCCAGAACCAATTCCAGGGGACCCCCCGGATCAGGTGAAAGTCTTCACAGTCAACGAAGGGAAACATGCCAAGCTTCGCTGTCTGGTGACTGGTAAACCAAGGCCTGAGATTGTCTGGCGTAAAGATGGACGCGCAGTCAGCCCTGGACGACGAACTCTCATTTATGAAGACCGAGATGGGCACTTTATACTCAAGCTGCTGTTCTGTCGCCAACAAGATCGAGGCTTGTACGTGTGCGGTGCCTCAAATTCAGCTGGAAACACGCTCAGTGCCGTCATGTTACATGTAAGAGGTATGTGGGTGGAGCACGAAATTAAATTTGACTGCTAAATATAAAGTTCCATAATATATAAGTATAGGTTAGCCAACGTTCCTCAAGGGCAGGAATGGAAAAAGTATGCACACCCTTTTAGGGTACATTCACACGGCAATCCGCAAAACACGGGTACCGGCTGTGTGCATTCCGGTCAGCCCCATGATAGAAATGCCTATTCTTGTCCGCGATTGCAGACAAGAATAGGACATACTCTATTTTTTTTATGGGGGAGGACGCGGAACGGAACTACGGATGCGGACAGGACACGGTGTGCTGGCCTCATCTTTTGTGGCCCCATTAAAATGAATGGGTCCGCACCCGTTCCGCAAAATTGAAAGAAATACGGTCGTGTGAATGCACCCTTAATGGTAGAGGATTTCCAGAAAGTCTAAAATAAATGTAAGTTATTACACCGCCATCTAATCCCTTGCATTCATTCCGTTTTTGTACCGTATTGTCTCCTGTATGAATTATGACCCATGCTGTCCCATTTCTCCAGAAGTCGGCGATTGCTTTCCAGCTCCGCTGAGAGATGTCGCGGTGAGGGAGGGGCAGGACGCCATTTTGGAGTGCTCAGTTCCGGAAGGGACCCGGACATCTTGGTACCTGGAAGATCAGAGACTTCATCCAGGAAAACGGCATCATATGGAGGAACATGGTGCCATTAGACGCCTGATAATCCGAGGGGCCCGGACAGATGATGACGGGGTCTATGTGTGTCAGACTCATAGAGGGGCTCAGAGTATTGCAGAAGTCGCTGTAAGAGGTGAGGTCCACAACCACTTATACAATGTCACACCTTCTGACTCTCCGCCCCAACTCTGCCCAAGAAAGGCCACTAAAAATTCCCACAAACTCCAACTTTCGTGCACATTTTCATAAGCCCCACCGACGTTTTGACCCATGTTGCATCTAAAGACAAATTCAAAATTGTACCGGTTTCCTGTTAGCAGACAGCATGTCTGACAGCGGACAGAGCTAAACTGCTGTCTGTTGCCAACGGCAACCAGCACAATTTTGAAAATAGCTCAAACCTGTTAAAGCAAGGTAGACTACACTTTTATAGTCAGACTTTAGGTTTCGTAAAAGCTGCCAATGGTATTACGCCCATCTATAACCAGAATATGGTATCTCTCTCTCAGGGCCCATTGTGAAGAAGTTGCCCCGACGTTTGGAGGTTGCCGAAGGTGGAAACGCAGCGTTTTGTGCTGAGACAGAGAGCGAAGTGGAGCAGGTCGGCTGGACCTGTGATGGTCACATCCTCTCCGAGGATCATAGAACGGTTGTGAAGAGTTTTGGAAGGACGCATGTACTGGTGATAGTCGGGGTGACACAAAAAGATGCCGGTATAATACAGTTCCACGCTGGGCTTTCTGAGTCCTCCTGTCAACTCCGGGTGAAAGGTAAGAGACACCAATCAGACATTTATGTTATGGGGTTCTTGAGTTAATTATAGATGACTGACCCCCAGTGAGGTGCGAGGTTCAGTGGTGGCTCATGCAGATTGTCATTGAGTTCCTACTAAGGTTTGGGCTTCAAATGGGCTTTTTGAGATTTCAAAGGGGTTATCCCATGATTGCTATAAAGAATGAAAATCAGACATCAGACTTTCACACTTCCAGTTTTAGTTCTGTCAGGCTGTACCGCTGCTGGATGCGGACAGAACGTCTACCGGCCAATTCTCCTCTTGTCTGGCGGAACAGCTATGCAGGAGTTTCACACCGGAGTTGTGAAAGTAGCCTAACAAAGCAAGAACCTGCCCTGTACCTCACATGGATCCAGAGAACTTCCCATTCATTGATCTGCTAGATATATTTCAAGCTGGCAGCTCTGGGTGTGTGTCCTTCCTTTCTTAGGGGGTGTGTGCTTTCCGCTGCTGCTCTCTCCCTATCACAGCTCAGGGAGCATGTCCTTTCTCAGGGGACATGTCATTTCTAATGACACTGTCTCGCTATCACAGCTCAGGGGGCTTGTCCTTTCTCAGGGGGCGTGTGCTTTCTGCTGCAGCTCTCTTCCTATCACAGCTCAGGGGGCTTGTCCTTTCTCAGGGGGTGTGTGCTTTCTGCTGCAGCTCTCTCCCTATCACAGCTCAGGGGGCTTGTCCTTTCTCAGGGGGTGTGTCATTTCTGATGATGCTCTCTCCCTATCACAGCTCAGGGAGCATGTCCTTTCTCAGGGGACATGTCATTTCTAATGACACTGTCTCGCTATCACAGCTCAGGGGGCTTGTCCTTTCTCAGGGGGCGTGTGCTTTCTGCTGCAGCTCTCTTCCTATCACAGCTCAGGGGGCTTGTCCTTTCTCAGGGGGTGTGTGCTTTCTGCTGCAGCTCTCTCCCTATCACAGCTCAGGGGGCTTGTCCTTTCTCAGGGGGTGTGTCATTTCTGATGATGCTCTCTCCCTATCACAGCTCAGGGAGCATGTCCTTTCTCAGGGGACATGTCAATTCTAATGACACTGTCTCGCTATCACAGCTCAGGGGGCTTGTCCTTTCTCAGGGGGCGTGTGCTTTCTGCTGCAGCTCTCTCCCTATCACAGCTCAGGGGGCTTGTCCTTTCTTAGGGGGTGTGTCATTTCTGATGATGCTCTCTCCCTATCACAGCTCCGGGGGCATGTCCTTCATCAGCAGGTGTGTTCTTTCTTCTGCAGTCTCTCCCTATCACAGCTAAGGGTGTGTGTCCTTTCTCAGGGGGCATGTCCTTTCTGATGATGCGCTCTCTCCCTATCACAGCTCCGGGGGCTTGTCCTTCATCAGCGGGTGTATTCTTTCTGCTGCAGTCTCTACCTATCACAGCTCAGAGGCCATGTCCTTTCTGCAGCAGCATTCTCCATGTAACTATCACAGCTTCTAACTGTAGATAGGGCTGGTGGCAATTGAAGGATGGAACTGAGCATGTTCGACCACCTCAATGATGTTACTTAGGTGGATAGAAAAATAAGGAAAAGAGCAAACAGCAGGTGGCGCTATACAGATACGATTTATAAAGTAACCCAGGGGCTATACTAAATTTTGAATTACATGCAGTTACAAAAGTATTTAGATCCAGGCGCTGAGTTGAAAAACGTAGAATTTTTTTTTCAAAGGGAAAGCAAAATCATCAATATATCATCGATGGAAATCTGACCGCCAACACCCCTGACGATCAGTTGAATGAATGGCCAGTGATAATGCAGTAAGCTCCCCCTAGTGGTGGCGGCACTCTGTGTCTATGCAGCCGATTTGGTTCTTTGTATTAGAAAATGGTTGGACCTCAATGTGATAAAAGTTTGAGGGTGGGAATGCTTGGTATTTAAGAGGTTAATCCGAGGGTGCATCTTGCAATGCTGAGCCACCTCTTCTATGAATATTGTTGGATTAATGAAATCCCACGTGGCGCAGTCCCGTTACATGTCTCACTAATGAGATAACCAAATGCTCCTCCGTATGTGCAGCCTTCGTCTCTCCTCCAGTCGCTCCTAAAGTCACAGCTTCACCTTCTGACACTTTTCTTCCATATTAGGAAATCAGAGCAATTAAAGGAATAGTCCGGGACACTAGACTGATACACTGTGTCAGGTCTGCTTCAGGGCCTGGGGTGGAGCATGACACAAGGATTCTCTCTATGGTGATGTCACGGCTGGCGGTGGGGAAAACCCCCAGCCGTACGGTGCCAGGAGAAGGTAGGGTTACCCCTTGGCCGGGACCACAGAGTTAGGGAGCAGGTCACCTCCTATTGCGTCCCTAACGCTGACCCTGTCTCCTATCTGTATGAGCCGACCTTGGTGGTAGGAGGACTCATACGCCGGAACCTTAAAGTCCCTACGAGCCCTCAAGTCGGCCCTGTACTAGGGGACAGAGTGAGACGACCTGCTCCTCCTAGGCACGGGGGAGCAGGAGTCTCAACGGCCAAGCAACACAGGGGAATACAATAACAGACTTATGGCAGTGACAGGCAAATGGGACCAACACATCACTCACCTGCCACAGACAACAAACCCTGGATCCCATGTGCAGGTGCTGCGGTTCAGATACCAACGAACACAGCACACACCAGACATCCCACAGGAACCCAAGACCACAAGCTGCACTAACATAAAACCCCACACACACCTAAATAACACCGTGAAACATAGAATTTACTGACAAAGGTTTTATGACCAGAAGGATGGTCCTCACCAGGCAGATGGAGGAGACAGGCGGCTGCTCCAGCCAGCATGGCTGAGAGCAACCTACTGAAGCCTGCAAGAGACTCAGGCTATATAAGCCAAAAGGCCCCACCCACCAGTCAACCACACCCAGTGACATCACACACACTGGGAAGGAAGTTAACCCTTCCAGCACACAGAAGGGAAAACACACATATAAGGGGAAGTGCACATAATACATAACCCACACCAACCCACTCACCTGTTACCGCCAGCAACGGCATGCGTGGCCACCATGTTCTGGGGAACAGCCCGCAGGCCGAAACCCTGCCACCACATGCATACAACAACAGACGTTGCCGCGGACAACCACAGGTGAAGGGAGGTGTCTACGTGCATACAACACATAACCTCGTGCACCACAAAACGACAAAGGGAGTGCACATAAAACACGTTGCCAAGGGCAACCGCACGCATGCCTATTGTCCGCGGCAACCGCACCTGAGGCAAACAACTAAGTGTCCCCAGCTGCGGTTGACAACACCAAACCGCGGGCAACCGCATGCGGCTCCCAAGAAGTCACGACCATGACCAAGGGTCGTGACAGGTGATATCAGAATCAATGTCATGCTCCGCCCCCTCCTTGGACACAAACCCAGTGCATCTGTGATACCCTAGCTCAGAATTCTCTTGTAGACATCTGGCAGATCGATAGTCCCTTACCTAACTGTTCTGTCCATGATGGGTTGATAAGGGAAGAGCTTAAAGGGGCAGTGAGTGGGAATTGAGCTGCGGTACGTCGGCGCGACCACTACACAGTGGACAAAGACTTCTGCTTTCAGCTCCATCCACGGTATAGCTTCCAGGCAGGCAGCTGCTCATAACAGCTGATCAGTGGAAATGTCAGGTGTAGAACCCTCAACGATTTGATATTGATGACCTATCCTGACGATAGATCATCATTATGTAAAGATCAGAAGATCCCTTTAATGTTACTCGGTCTTCATTATTCTTTCATAGTCTCCATTGTGAAATGTTAGCCAGTTGTTTAGTCTGTCATGGTTTCTGTCATTTGATGTTCCTTGTTCTCCATTGTTTAGTCTTTCTTGGTCTCCATTGTGTAATATAGCTCGGTCTCGTTGCTTGGTCTCCATTGCTTGGTTTTCCAAGGTCTCTTCTATGTAATGTCCATTATTTGGCCTTTTGTGATTTCTATTGTATAATTTTTCTCGATCTGCCTTGTTTGGTCTTTCAATGTCCCCATTGTGTAATGTAGCTCCATCTCCATCGTTTGAGTCTTCGTGTCTCCATTGTGTAATGTAATTTTGTGACCATAGTTTGATCCTTCTTGGTCTCCATTGTATAATGTAGCTGTGTCTCCATTGTTTGGTCTTTCATAGTCTTTGTTGCATAATGTAGCTTGGTCTCCATCATTTGGTCTTTCTTGATTTCTATTGTGTAATGTAGCTCGGTCTCCATTGTTTGATCCTTCTCAGTCTCGATTGTGTAGTGTTGCTCAGTCTCCATCGTTTGATCTTTCTTAATCTCCATTGTGTAATATTGCTTGGTCTCCATTGTTCACTCCTTCTTGGTCTCCATTGTGTAATTTAGCTCGGTCTCCCTTGTTTAGTCTTTCATTGTCTCTATTGTATAATGTAGCTCGGTCTTCATTGTTTGTAGGTTCCTATTGTGTAATGTATCTTGGCCTCTATCGTTTGGTCTATCTAGTTCTCCATTGTGTAATTTTTGGTCTCCATCGTTTGGTCTTGCTTGGTGTCCTTTGTGTAATGTTGCTCAGTCTCCATCATTTGATCTTTATTGGTCTCCATTGTGTAATGTTGCTTGGTCTCCATTGTTCAATACTTCTTGATCACTTTTTTGTAATGTAGTTCAGTCTCTATTGTTTGGTCTTTCATGGTTTGTGTAATGTAGCTTGGTCTCCATTGTTTGGTCTTTCCTGGTCTCCATTGTTGAATGTTGTTCGGTCTCCATTATTTGGTTTTTCTTGGTCTTCTTTAATTACTGTTACTCAGTCTCCATTGCTAAATCTCAATCCATTGGAGATAAAGCAGTGAGAGAAGGTTCCTCCCAGCCAAACACAATAGGTTCCTTAGCACCATCGCTTCCCCATACCTTTCCTTTGTTCAGATGTTCTAAGCATGTAACTGTCTCAAAGGAATTTTTTTTTTACCCTTTTTATTTTAATTAAAAAAAGAAAGTTTCAAATAAGTTCTGCAGCAGCCAGCCATAATACATACCCTATCTGCTGCAGAACATCAAAACAAAGAGGGCTTTAATCATTTCGTGGTAACATAGTTAATACGGTTGAAAAAAGACATAAGGTTGTTTGACTTCCTTTCTGAAGGAGGTTCTGGTGTTCACCTTTTGTATACTTTTGTCCATATGCAATTCTATATTGGCTCACCCTGTATCATGAGTGTACACGCAATCTGGAACATGCCAATTTCTCTGTTCTTTAGCCAGGGGGTCCAGCATTGCCTCAGCCTCTGGAGAACCATCTAACAGAACACTAGATGTTGGACAACCCGTGTGCCTCAGCTGCCAGGTGCCCAGCTCAGGGGCCAAAGTGCGCTGGATGAAGGATGGCCAGGAGGTGGAGGCAGTAGGACGCATCTCCCTCCAGTCAGATGGCAGAATGAGAAGGCTTCTTATCTCATCACTGGATCGGTTAGATAGTGGGACCTACACCTGTCACCTGGGTAATGACAGCACCAGTTTCACCGTCACTGTGTCTGGTAAGAACGTCTGTAATCCTGTCCTCTGGTCATATATCCACTATGGGGGGAGAGGGGATGGCTTTTTTCTTTAGAAAGACCCACTTTGCCATCCAAATATTGTTATTATTGCTAATGATTAGATGATGGGTTCTAGTTTAGAAGTGACAATATCTTACCCGAAAAGGCCCATACAAAACTGATAGACTGTGTTATGCTTGATGTAGGGCCTGAGGAGGCGGAGCATGACACAGGAATTCAGACACCAAAGAGAGGATCCCTGTGTCAGGCTCCACCCCTTCAGACTTTGCACAAGGCAAAGCACATCATATCAATGTTCCTGGGAGTGTTCCTCTCATTTCATGCTAATGATTATCTTCTGTATTGATGATGATGGAACTTGATGATGGGCTTCTATATTTCTAGAGCCTCCAGTGAAGATCATAAACACCAGTAATAACACAGAGCACAAGTGTGTGAGCGGAGAGCCCCTGGTGCTGAGCTGTGAGGTGTCCAGAGAGAACGCTCATGTGCGCTGGTATCGGGATGGGATGGAGATACAGGAGAGTGAGAACATCAGGCTGGAGTCAGATGGGAGACATCGAAGACTGATCATTACCTGTGCCAAACCAGGAGATGCTGGAGAGTTTGCCTGTAATGCAGGAGAAGACTCTGTCTTCTACAACGTCTCCATTTCAGGTATAAACCCCCATACTACTGTAGAAAGTCAGCGATAAGATATGGTTAGTACCTAGAAAAGTACTGACAAATATACGTATATATAACCTACTGATTATGTACATACATTACTTATCCTGTACTGATCCTGAGTTATATATTTTATTATACTCCAGAGCTGCACTCACTATTCTGCTGGTGCAGTCACTGTGTACATACATTACATTACATATCCTGTACTGAACCTGAGTAACATCCTGTATTTCTTTTATTAAAATTTTAAAACAAACAGATAAATAAATATATAAAACAGAGACCAAACCAACCATACAGGACATGATGCTCCTCAGCGCGGCGCAGACAGCACCGGTCCAGCCCACTCGCCACAGAACACCAGCTATGTACAATATTTACAATATCTATGTACATGTACTAACCTTCCTGATCCGGTTGCACCTACCTACACTTAACAAATACAGAAGTTAAACTTACAAAAAGCCCACCCACCACCACCCCAATGCAACACACAATTTTTTATTTTTTTTATATTATATATATATATATTTTTTATTTTTTTTTTATTTTATTTTTTTGGGTCCCTGAGCTGGTCCCGCATCCCATGCCCCCAGTACATGATAATAGACATCCATGAACCAGCCCAGGATTTTCTTATATGTCCCAAAGTCCCCAATGTTCCATGGAACCCTCCCCCCATTTACCCACCACCCAACCTAACACTACACCCGACAACTCAACCTATACAAATATACAAATATATATAGACATAAAGACATATAAACTACATTACATAGTACATTACATAGTAGACCTTAACCTCACCACCCACCGTGAGGCTTTTCAGCCACACACAACCCATTAAAGCCCAAGTTTGGCGCCTGCAAGCCCTATGTCCTCATACAGCCACCAAAACAAAACAAAAATCTACAGTGTCAGCTTCAGCCCACCACCGGGAGGGGAGACAACAGGCTAGGGTACCCTAAAGGCAAAACCCCTCCAGAGGAGAGAGGCTCTACCCGCCCCCAACCTCTCGTACTCCAGAGAGCGCACCTTCACCAGGTCTCCGAGAATGTTCCTAACCACCTCATCCTCGGGGAGGATTTTGCGTTGCGTCGAAACTAAACACCGTGCATGCCACGTGTAGTACCTGACCACTGAGCTGACTAGGAATAAAGTGCAAAGGTCCCTACCACCCAGGTGTCTGAATGCTCCATAGGCCCATTCCGCATAGGAGAGAGTGACCAGCCTAGGCCAGCCAATGGAGGTCCCCACCCTGGTGTAAACCTCTGTGTTAAAGGGACAATGAAGCAGGAAGTGGTCCATGCTTTCCAGCACACCACCGCACTCCTCACGGGGACACCCCCTGTCCTCAGAGCTCCTACACTTCAGATTGTCCCTCACACACAGTTTCCCATGGAAGCAGCGCCAAGTCAAGTCAAAGAACTTCAAGGGGATCCTATTGGAATTTAAAAGCCGTAACCCAACCCTCAGATCCCGACCTGGGCAGTCCCTGAGGGCCAGAGGTTTCTGGAAATGGGTCAACAGAACCCTCTGGTCAAGGAGTCTCCTTGACTGAGTCCTGATTTCCCACATCCCCAGACCCCACCGACGTAATACCTTCAGAACCAGGGCAGCATAAGCCGGGAGATGCCCATGTGGTGTGCGGAGATCCTTCACTTGCCCCCCTGTCTCCCATTCCTGGAAGAAAGGCCGAAACCATCCCCGACAGGAGGCTACCCACAGAGGAGCCCTCTCTTGCCAGAGGTTCGAGAGATTAATCTTAATAAAGGTGTTCACCAGGAACACCACAGGGTTGACCATACCCAACCCTCCTAGTCTCCTCGTACGGTAAGTAACCTCCCTCTTGACAAGGTTCAGTCTGTTTCCCCATAACATCTGGAAGAACAGACTGTAGACCCGAGTCCAGAAAGGTTCCGGCAAGACGCACACACTGCCCAGATATAACAGCAAAGGGATCAGGTAGGTTTTGATAATGTTCACCCTTTCCCTGAGGGTTAAAGACCAACCCTTCCACTGGTCCACCTTCTGAGCGGCAATCTTAAGCCTGCTATCCCAGTTTTGATGGGGGTAATCCCCCTGGCCAAATTCAATGCCGAGGACTTTTGTAGATTCCTGGGGCTCTGGAAGGGTGTCCGGGAGATCAAAACCAGGATCTCCACCTCCCAGCCAGAGACTCTCACACTTATCTCGGTTGATCTTGGACCCAGATGACTCTGAGTAGCGCTCTACCTCAGACAGTACCCACTCTGCCTCCCCTCTCGAAGACACAAAGATAGTTACGTCATCAGCATACGCCACCACCCTCAGTGTAGTCTCCGGAGCCGCCCGGTCCATCCCGATGCCCGCCAACGGCCCACGATCAACCCCTCTAAGGAAGGGATCGATCGCGAACACGTACAAAAGCGGGCTCAGAGGACAACCCTGGCGAACCCCAGATCCCACCCCAAAAGGACGCCCAATCCAACCATTCACAAGCGGGAAACTCTCTGCCCCTGCATACAAGGTCTTAAGCCAATCAACAAACCCCCCGGGCAGGCCATATCTCAGAAGGACAGACCAGAGGTACTCGTGGTTAACACGATCAAATGCTTTTGCCTGATCCAAGGACAGCATGTACCCCTTCCAGTGACCTGCCCTGCCCTGCTCCACGGCCTCCCGGACACTGAGCACAGCACTAAAAGTACTGTGGCCGGGAACAGAGCAATGCTGGGCCCCAGAAAGGAGCTGGGGTGCAAACTTCACCAGCCGATTAAATAGCACCTTTGCCAAAATCTTTCTGTCCACACCGAGGAGCGCTATGGGACGCCAATTCTCAATGTGGAAAGGATCTTTACCCTTTGACAGGATGATCAGGGCCGACCTCCTCATTGACTTTGGTAGAGTACCCGAGGAGAGACACTCATTTAATACCTCAGTCAAGAGGGGAACTAAGGTGTCCTTAAAGGTCTTGTAAAACTCAGATGTTAAGCCATCCGGACCAGGTGATTTTTTGGGAGCAAGCCCCTCAATCACCAGACTGACTTCCTCTTCACTGATCATTTCCGTCAAACCGTCAAGAGAGGGGTCTACCCCTGGTTCAGGGACAGTTTCAGTCAGGAAAGCCGATATCTTATCACGATCAAGATCCCTCCTTGCCATGAGATGTGAGTAAAAGGATCTGACAACCTCCAGGATCCCTGATCTGGACCTTCTCAGAGAACCCGTACTATCAATCAGTCCTGACACAATCTTACTACTCACTGACATCCTGCAGTTTTTGTAAGGGTCGGGCGAGCGGTATTTCCCGTAATCCCTCTCAAAAACTAAAGATGCGTGCCTATCGTACTGACACCTCATAAGCAAAGACTTCACTCTGGAGATCTCCTCACGGCTACCCCCAGTCGAGACAAGACGTTCGAGTTTCCTCCTCAGGCCCTGATACAGGCGATACTTACTCAGACTCCTGAGGCTCGAGAGCTGGCGGAAGAATCTCCCCACCCTTTCCTTGAAGATCTCCCACCACTCAGACTTACTGCCGCAGAGATCCAGCAATGGTACCTGGCTCTGAACGAAATCCTCAAAGGACTGTCTTATCTCCGCTTCTTCCAAGAGAGACGAATTGAGCCTCCAGTAGCCCCTTCCCATTCGGGGGGTCTCTGCAACATTCAGAGAAAACAAAATCATACAGTGGTCGGAGAACTCCACCTCCACAGCGGACACGGCTGAAGAGACGGCTTCCTCCTTTAAATAAAACCTGTCTATTCTAGACCTACAACTAGCCCTATGATAGGTGAACCCCGGGTGGCCTGGGGTGTGCCGGATGTGGACATCCACCAGACGAGCCTCACTAGCTATTTTATTAAGCGCAATGCTGTCGTAAGTCAGCTTGTCCCTGGAACCTCCCCTATCCTGGGGCCTCGTGACAGTATTGAAGTCCCCTCCAAAGACCACCTGCCGACTTGTAAAAAGATAGGGCTTGATCCTCATGAAGAGACACTTACGGTCCCACTTGGACTGGGGACCATAGATGTTAATTAGACGAAGTTCTTGTCCCCTCATGAGGACATCCAGGATCAGGCACCTCCCCATTTCTAATTCAATAACCCGTCGGCATTCTACCGGTGCAGTAAAAAGGACTGCCACCCCGCTATACGGCTCGGCCGCAAGAGACCAGTAGGAGGATCCGCGTCGCCACTCCCTTTTAGCTTTAAATACAGATGCCAAATCTGGCAGCCTGGTCTCCTGCAAAAACAAAATGTCAGCTTCAACCCGGCTGAAAAAATCAAAGGCCGCAAATCTAGCCGTATCTGACTTAATGCTGGCGACATTAATGGACGCCAGCGTCAACGGAGTGAGTGCCGCCATCATGGGTGATTGAATTAGATGGCTTTCTTTTCCCACTGCCCCCACCAACTTTTTCATCAGATGATGGCTTACCCCTCTTCAAACAAACAGATGTGTCCATTTCACCTCTGCCCTTGTGCTCTGACTCCAAGCCAGCCCCCACCCCTGAGGACATGTTTTCCCCAGTAGAAGGAGGCTCGGCGTCCCCCGCAGGCCCAGGTGTCACCGCGACTCCCGAAACCTCCCCACCGGCTCCCTCCCCTGAGGAGGGGGAGGTGTCACCAATGGCTTGGAACCGGTTTGAGAGACTAATCAGAGGGGGGTTGGTTGTACCTTCCTTTGGCATCTGGCGGGTGGGAGAAGATCTTAAATCTCCCTTTTTCCCTGTACGTTTATTACCCTGCTTTTGCCATCCCCCACTTCCCCCGTCATGGGGGGATAATGAGGAGATGGCACCTTCCTCTTCCTGGATCCTCCCAATTTCCTCATCCAGCTCACTGTCCCTTTGGGCCTCAGCAGTAGCAGCAGTCTCAGGGGTGAGATCAGGGGTCATCCCAGCTTCCCCAGTTGCCTGAGGTTCCCGGGATTCACCCATCTCCCTCTCCCTTCGGCGATTTTCCTGACGCCTCAGTTGGGCAGGCGTCTTTTGCTTACTTTTCTTCCCTGGCCCCTCTGTTCCTTCACTTCTGCCAGCCCCTGCCCCAGTAGAATTGGCCTCACGGCTTCCTCCCGCCGGGGCATTGACCGCATTGGCAAAGGAATGAGGGCAGCGACTGAATGGGTGACCTAAGTCACCACACAGGTGACACCTAATCTCTGCACATGATGCAGCGAGGTGGCCAATCTCCCCACACAGCGCGCACTTCTGTACAGTGCAGTCAGCACTGAAGTGTGTGGGGCTGCCGCATCTGTGACAGAGCTTCGGCTGACCCTGGTAGAAAATCTGGATGCGATCCCTTCCAAGGAAGGTGGCAGATGGTATGTGAGTAACTGTGTTTCCTAAAAGCCTAAGTTTTACCATGAACGTCCAGGCCCCAGACCAGATGCCATGTTCATCCCTGTTCTTCTTGGGAACCTCCACCACCTCCCCATATCGGCCGAGCCACGTCATGATGTCAATACACGAGAGTGACTCGTTACGGGTTAGAACGGTCACCCTCTTCACATTGTTCTGACGAGACACTGCCTGGACGGCAAAATCTCGCCAGCTGGGCTCGTCCTTTGCCATCTCATAGTTCGACCAGAAGAGCTCAAGTCCCTCCGGCCGAACAAAGCTGACATCGAACTCCGGGGTCCCATAGGGATGTATCAAGGCGTAGATGTCTGTCGCCTTGAAGCCCATCTTTAGAAGGAGCTCAACAACTTCTGATCTTGAAGGACATGTATCACTGCCCCTCCACCTCAGACGGACCACATTCCTACGGAGAGCACCCTGCCCAGCTGTCGGGAGGGACCACGTGGTCTCCCCGCTCCTTTGCTCTCGGAAGGCTGAGAGGCCATGCCTATCTATCCAAAAGGATAGATCAACCTCCCTCCCCTCTACATTGATTGTGCTCTCCCCTCTCTTTAGAGCCTCCAGAAGACGCCGCTGCAAAACGCCGTCCCCAGAGCCAGAGGACAAGGAGGGTCCCCTACTCACCCCGGCCGTGACAGTAGCAAAACTGCGCACAGGGGCTGCCACAGCCGGGGGGGCAACCGGACCAGGTTCCACACCCTCCCCGCTTACCAAAGACCCTCCACCACCCACTTCCATATCTTCCATCCCCAAACCAGCCTTACTTACAACAGATTCTGCGACCTCCCTTCCTTCCCTCCTAACACCATTCACTCCACCATCCAAACCCCCAGACATATTTTTATTAAAAATAATTTTCTGCCCCCCACCTGCTCCCTCACTCATACTGGCTGAACCGGTGTGTTTTGGTGTAATTATTGGTACCTCAGCATCACTGGGCCCTGGGGTCGGAGCTGCCCCCAAAAGACAGACCACAGCCCCAACCCCACTTTTATCATTGCCCTCCGCTTCCTCAGTACTACCATTTACAACTTTTGGACGCCGCTGATCCATTACCGGGCGCCACTGATCCAAACGCTGCTGATCTGTTCTTTCATGGCGCCGCTCATCTGGACCAGCAGCGCCAATACAAAACAAAGGCTTTGGCCTCAGTTCTTGACCTTCATTGGGAGGCGTAACCGTCATAGCTCCGACAGCTCCTTCATGCCTCTGCTGGCCCGAGGGAACAGCGTCATCAGCGGTTGGAGCCATCGGAGCTCCTGCAGCCATCTGTGGCGTGGAGCCACCCCCTCCTCCCATCAGGGAGCAAACTCCAGCGCCAGAGATTTTTCTCTCATCCTCCGCAGTAACCTTCCTGTCCGGCTTTTCAGCCGGTGTCGCACCAGCTCCATCCCCGTTACTGCAAACAGAGACGGAGCTCACCACCATATCGGATACCTCGCTCTCCCCTCTCTCCTGCACCGAGTCCACTGCAGGACACGGGCTGGGCTGAGAAGAGGGGCTAATACAGTGAGCCGGCCCTGCGGTCGACCCGGGGGTCCCAGGGAGGGGGGTGTATACATATCTTACCTGCTCCTGGAGCTTGGTCTTCTTAGCCTTTTTCTTTCCTTCCCCAGGCGTCTCCGGTGGCAACTCATCACCAAAGCATAAGTCCTGGAAACGCACTGGGGACTCCAGGAGCTGGATCTCCTCCACTAGGGCCCCTCCCGGGCCGCAGGTCTCATACTCATCCCCCGAGCCGCAGCTGGGTGACCTTGCTATTTGGCGTGCAGGGGGCCCACTGTACGGAATCTGCTCCTGCAGGCTGCCAGGTGGATCTTGCTGGTCATCATCATCATCCTCCTCCTGCACTACTGGTTCCTTCTCCACCTGGCTGTCAGGCTGCTGCCCCATCTGCCCCTTCTCCTCCGCCATCTTCCGAAAACGTTCCTCGTTTAGGAGTTTTTCCTTAAACGGGCCGCTTTTATCTCGGAGTACAGTCCGCCTTTGCTCAATCTCGCCAATGTCAGCTTGTAGCTGCTTTATTTGGCTCTCCAGCCCCTGCTTCTTCCTCTTTGGGGCCACTCCAACACAAGACCTCAAGCCGCGCACAGGGCCGGTGCTACCATAAGGCAGACCAAGCGGCTGCCTTAGGGCGCACCCTGGGGGAGGGCGGAAAAATGTGACATGGAGGGGGAGAAATGTGACATGGAGGCATGATGGCTGACATGGGGGCATGATGGCTTACATGGAGGGCTGATGGATGGGGGCTGATGGCTGACATGGGGGGGCTAATGGCTGACATGGCGGCATGATGGCTGACATGGGGGGCTGATGGATGGGGGCTGATGTCTGACATGGGGGTCTGATCTGAGGTCTGATTAACATTGGGGGTCTGATTGGGGCTGTTAGCTGAGGTCTGATTAGCATTGGGGTCTGATTGCTGGTCTGACCTGAGGTGTAATGGAAAATATGTTTTTATTATTATCCTCCTCTAAAACCTAGGTGCGTCTTAGAGGGCAAAAAATATGGTCCTCAAACTAGTGATTGTCTGAAGCAGAGAGAAGATACCAGGACCACACAGAGGAGAAGCCAGCTGCTGCAGATGGGACTAGGGTCAAGGGAGCTGCGAGGGGGGGGGCGCCAAAATGTAGCTTCGCTTGTGTTGGCAAAAATCCTTGCACCGGCCCTGGCCGCGCAGCTCCTCCCGGAGCCTCCTCAGGGTCTTAGTCGCGTCTTCGTACTCACGGAGGTGGCTCATGACCCGGGATCCGTAGGTGGAAATGGACTCCCGGGCCCTCAGTACGCCCCAGCCTTCCTCCTCAAGATCTGCTTCACCTCCGTGAACACTCGGCTTTTGCTGGGCCCCGGAAGGGCCACTCTCACCCATGCTGGCATTCGGGTCCTCCTTAGCGGATCCAGCCTTGCGGCTCTTCCTACTACCCTCAGACTCAGGGGAGACAGAAGCCACATTACTGCGACTCCTGCCAGATCTTCTTACCCCTGAGTCCTCCATGCAGGCCAAACGCTGGCTTCTCCTGTCCCCTGAAGGCCTGCCGCTGGGAACAGGAGCCTGGGGCTTGCTTCCCTCGCTCATGCCTGAGAACCCACTCTCCCCCTGGGGAGGAGAGAGCCGGCCTCAGGTGGATAGATTTTCCTCCAAACGCTCAGGAGCAGCAGCAGCAGCAGCAGCTACACACAGCCACAGGCGACCACACCCACAGGTAATCGCAGCTCAGGAACAGCTGGTCCAGAGCTGCACTCACTATTCTGCTGGTGGAGTCACTGTGTACATACATTACATTAATTATCCTGCACTGATCCTGAGTTACATCTTGTATTATACTCCAGAGCTGCACTCACTATTCTGCTGGTGGAGTCACTGTGTACATACATTGCATTACATATCCTGTACTGATCCTGAGTTACATCCTGTATTATACTCCAGAGCTGCACTCACTATTCTGCTTGTGCAGTCACTGTGTACATACATTACATTACTTATCCTGTACTGATCCCGAGTTACATCCTATAGAACACTCCAGAGCTGCACTCACTATTCTGCTGGTGCAGTCACTGTGTACATACATTACATATCCTGTACTGATCCTGAGTTACATCCTGTATTATACTCCAGAGCTGCACTCACTATTCTGCTGGTGCAGTCACTGTGTACATACATTACATTACTTATCCTGTACTGATCCTGAGTTACATCCTGTATAATATTCCAGAGCTGCACTCACTATCCTGCTGGTGCAGTCACTGTGTACATTACATTACTAATCCTGTACAGATCCTGAGTTACATCCTGCATTATACTCCAGAGCTGCACTCACTATTCTGCTGGTGCAGTCACTGTGTACATACATTACATTACTTATCCTGTACTGATCCTGAGTTATATCTTGTATTATACTCCAGAGCTGCACTCCCTATTCTGCTGGTGCAGTCACTGTGTACATACATTACATTACTTATCCTGTACTGATCCTGAGTTACATCCTGTATTATATTCCAGAGCTGCACTCACTGTTCTGCTGGTGCAGTCACTGTGTACATACATTACTTATCCTGTACTGATCCTGAGTTACATCCTGTATTATACTCCAGAGCTGCACTCCCTATTCTGCTGGTGCAGTCACTGTGTACATACATTACATTACTTATCCTGTACTGATCCTGAGTTATATCTTGTATTATACTCCAGAGCTGCACTCACTATTGACATCCTTCCTATCAAGCTGTCTTATGTCATCTACCTACTAAGCTCTTGATTCTTCTCATTCTATATCTAGAGCCTCCAGTGAAGATCATAAACACCAGTGATGACACAGAACATAAATGTGTGAGCGGAGAACCCCTGGTGCTGAGCTGTGAGGTGTCCAGGGAGAACGCCCATGTGCGCTGGTACCGGGATGGGGTGGAGGTGGAGGAGAGCGAGAACATCAGGTTGGAGTCTGATGGAAGACATCGCAGGTTGATCATTACATGTGCCAAACCGGAGGACTCGGGGGAGTTTGTCTGTGACACTGGTGACGATTCGGTCTTCTACATGGTGTCGGTGACAGGTCAGTGACAAGTTCCAGAGCGTTCACACTTCTGCCTTCCTGTAACAATCAACTAATTCCAACGTCTAGGAGTCTGGTCGGAGACCAGAGATAATAATAGAGCCTGAGACAAACAACCGGGCGATTAGGTATTAAGATGGGTGTAATGAAGAAAACTCGAGAGGGTGGTGATAAGAAAACTGGATCCAGGTCAAGTCACCCCCATTAACCTGTTATCTGAATGCTGGAATGTCCATGACCTAATCATAGGCACAAGACGAGTGGAAAGTGTCCATGATGCGATTTTAGTGGTCGGGTATGAAATAAATATTTGTGGTGTAACGCAGAGCAATGGAACATTTTCAAAACTTTTTTTTACCACAATGAGGGTAAAGAATAATTCTGTGAAAAGGATTTCCACCCAAAAATTCCAAATAGTGGAGGAGGGGGGGGGAGGGGGGGGGTCACAGACTTGATGATCGGTTCATTGTTAAAGGGGTATTCCGATTAGAACATGGTAGTCCTTATCCACTGTATGGAGGATTGTTGTTAGCAGGGGACCCATGTTGTAGGCGGCTACACACTGAGAGAAGGCTGGGCAAACATAAGTAGACAGGGCCAGCAATACTGTAGTACAGCACAAAATATTGCCGCAACAGAACCAAATACCAAAGTCCAGCATAAAATACCCCCCCCCCCCCCCAGCTGTATCGCCGCCCTGAGGATAGCAATACAGTTGAATGCAGGAGGGCACTTTCCGCCACCGGTGCATAAGAACATGATGCGTCTAGCATTAATAAATGCTGAGAGTGTCAGACCGCTATGTACTCAGAGGAGGGTTGGGGCAGCCCCCTGAGACACCGGCCCACCGGGTCTATGGCCAGTCTGTCCTTGGTTGTTATATCTGAAAGGTTGGGACGGCCATCGCTAGAACGAGGATGGTGTTCTTCTGATGTTCTTCTGCACAGTTCACCAACACTTTGGGTAAAGAGCCTGTACACAGTATTACAGAGCATCAGGCACTACATGTGCCGCCATATGGAGCCTCCATACCACACTGTAGAATAGGTACAGTATATACTCCACTAGAAGTAATGATGCCATACGATGTCTGATGGAACATGCCACAGTTTATTTTAGCCAGATTTTGTATAGCTACAACATAAAAAAAAAAAAATGTTTCTATGTAAAAAATGACCTGATCAGTGATCCCCAGCGATCAGCTGCAATCAGTGGAGAAATACACCAGGAAGCTTTCAATTTGCCTGCAGTGCCACCACAGGGGAAAGGAAGTATTACAAGAATTACCAATGAGTTCAGTAGTACATACACAAGTGGCGGGTCCTCCAGAGAGCGACAGATGGGGTTTCCTATGTCTATGGGCAGATTTAAGGTCTAGTTATGATCACTATATAAAGCACTTGTCTGTCTTCCTTAGAGCCCCCTGTGAAAATAGTGAACACCAGTGACGATGTGGAGTACAAGTCCATGAGTGGTGAGAGCGTGGTACTGAGCTGCGAGGTCTCCAGAGAGAACGCCCCGGTGCTTTGGTACAAAGATGGTGTGGAGATCCAGGAGAGCGACAACATCAGAATCCAGTCACATGGAAGAGAGCGCAGGTTAATTATTTCTGCTGCAAGACCAGGAGACTCTGGAGAGTTTTCATGTGACGCTGGGCAGGATTCCATTTTTTACAGTGTCACTGTAGCAGGTGAGTGTTACCACTCCTGACATACCATGGTCATCAGTGATCTATCAACTGATATGGGGCCCATGTTGACCTGACAATGCTTTTCCCTGCTTCCTGTGACAGTGTCAAAGCCGCTACTTACAGTCACCACTAGAGGGAGCTCATTGTATACAGATTTATAAAGCTCCATTGAGTTCAGCTATGCAGGGAGCTCCCCCTAGTGGTGGTAGTATGCAACCATAACTACATAATTTACCAAGTGCAAAAAACAGAGGCCCTCCCATATACACCTGGAGTAGATTTCAGCTATAACTTACGTCAATTTTCTGGTGTAAATTCTTGTAAATGTGCTGGATTGTGATGGCCCCAACCCTTAAGTTAACCTCTGCCCACTTTTTTTTTTTTAAGTGTTGAAAACGGTGTAAAACATAAAAAGTTGCAAAATGTTTGTGTAAATTGTCATTCGCAGCAGATTTTGCTACGTTTTTACCCCATAAACCTTTTGTAAATGACCCCCAATGCATGTGTCCAATTAAGAATCTGAATTCCACTTGTGGATTTTCCACCTGCAAATCTGGACAGAAAATCTGCAGCATGCTTGTGGCTGCAGCCTGTGTTTCACTGTCTCTCTCTTTATATCATACAAGCAGTAATCATGGGGGACTGGAAGGGGGAGAATACTTTTCTAGATTTTATCCTAGAAAACCTTGCAGTCATTCTCTACCTACTGTGAAATGGCTGATAACAGGTAACAGTAGACTGCACAACAAATGGAGATGATAGCCTTCAGATCCGCAGTTCTTACAAAATAGTTCCAAGCTAAAATCTCGGATGATTATATTTCTAAATTCTCTTTTAATCCTATTATTCAGCTTCCAGTATCTTTATTTTTTTTATTTTTTAACACAGGATTTTCTCCCCTTTATAGTCAGTCAGCTGAATTCAGAGACCTTTTTATGATAAAAGATAAGCATCTAAGTGTGTCAGCACAGTGTCAGGCAGCAGCCAGGAAAGTGTCAATGATACTGGATGGGGGAACAGCTTTGTATAAATCACTGTCCCCTTCACACGGGGAAGGCATCTCAAAGTCACATCACTTCTTCATCCTCCCTCTGCAGTCTGCACCCTTCAGCTTCTAGATAGAGATTATCTCCGGGAATGTATTCTCCAGCTATAATGTGACAGAATAATAAGAAAAACCGTTTGTTCTGTGAGATGCAAGGTACATTCAGCTCTAGGAAAGGATTTTTATCTCCATATGCGTTATGGGATGGAGTGAAGTTCTAGACTGGAACCAGAGAAGAGCATGAGAGAAATGGAAATATATTAAATAAAAAGATAAGAATGTAAAAGAAAAGTAAAATAAAATAAAAGCATCCATTTTGCCTGACCCTCCCTTTCTCCCCTCCAGTGCTGGTGCCTGTGAAACAACATGATTAGGAAAATATGTATAATGTCTACAAAGAAACCAAGTAAACAAAGTTCTACCCCTTTTCGCTAAGCCCCACCCCTGAGGAACAGGAGGAGAGACAGACCACTGATATTTTCAACACAACAGTCTCTTGTGGTATTTATGAAGGTTTTCTGTACTCTTCAGATCCTCCAGTGAAAATCGTAAACACTGACGACGATGCAGAACATCGGCGGGTGAGCGGAGAGCGAGTGGTGCTGAGCTGTGAAGTGTCAAGAGAGAACGCTCTGGTGCACTGGTATAAGGATGGTGAGGAGCTGGAGGAAAGTGAAAACATCGTCATAGAGGCGGACGGTTGTCACCGCAGGCTGATCATCCAATCTGCCCAAACCCAAGATTCAGGAGAGTTTATGTGCGATGCTGGAGATGATTCTATTTTCTACAACGTATTTGTGAAAGGTCAGTGACTTTCCACTCACAGCACGATTGGTCCATTGCATATAGGAATTGATGAGTGACCAGTTGATTAGTTTATTCTTTGAAGTACTGGTTTTATGGGCATCCCTCCCCTGCATATGAAATGTCATATTCAGAAGCTTGTCAGAATCTGGAGCGGAGGATGAGAGTGGTAGTGGCTCTGGCTATCCCAGACAATCACAACAGCTTTGCAGTGAAACGAGGAGGCACCCTTTCTGGGGCTCCTGCCTGATAGTAGCTGGGGTGCCCTTGATGCAGGGTGTGGAAAGTGTGATGGCTGGTGTAGGTGTAGAAGACAGTAACAAGGCCAAAGGTAGAAGAATAAACTGTACACAGTGCAATTCTCTCTATGATGATGATGTACGGATTTAGGCAAGGATGGGAGTTATCCTGCTATAGTCTCTCTGGCTGGCAACAGTAACTTGGCAATAATGGCTGTAATGTCCACTTTGGGATACAAGGTTTTGAAGGCACATCTGGCCAGGACGTGCTCAGGTGTGAAGGTGTCTTAACAGTATCCCTCACAGCAGTAAAGTCTGAATGGCTGTAGTAGCAGGTTGCCTTACTGACTCCTTTGCTTGGCCATGCAGATTCCAAGTTCTCCTTGCAGTAAATCACACAGAAATCAGTCTCTGGAACTGGAGGCCTAAGAAGGAGCATGAAGAAACAGCTTCCTTCCTCTCTGAACTTTCTCCTAAGACTGACTGAGCAACGGCTGAACCAGGATTATTAACCCTGGTTGTGCCATCAATCCCCAGCTATGCTGGGGGGAAGGCAATACATAACATAGCAATATATTAACAATACATAACATTTAATTGACAAGCCATTTGTAGGTAGGTGCTCCGGGGTACTGTACGTACAGCTCCTCAATGTTGTCACACAGTGATTAACCCTACCATTCATTGTCCAATAACCAGTCCATAGGGTGCCATACAAATAATATTGCCACATGACGTTTAAAGGCTATGTATACCTTAGGGGGCATTTCTTTTTACAATTGCATTTTACTCACTCAAAAATGCCTCAGAAGATGTTCATAACCTTTAATAAAAGGGCCATAAACTAGAGAAGGCATGCGGAAATAAAGGAAGGCTCCCATTAACTGCTGATATGGAAAGAAGAGAGTCCTAGGTTGCATTGTCCTGTCCACAGTGAATACTGAATAAGCTAAACCCAGGTTTTTTTTGTCATATAAATTTTATTATTTTAACCCTATAATCCTGTACCTCTCTTTTTCTCTGTAGACCCTCCTGTCAAGATAATAAGCACGAGCGACACCAAAGAGATCCTCAGCGGGGAGCGCCTGGAGCTGAGCTGTGAGGTGTCACGAGAAAACGCAGAGGTCTATTGGTACAAGGATGATGAGGAATTACAAGAAAGTGAGAACATCATACTCGAGGTGGATGGTTGTCACCACCGGTTGATCATTCTCTCGGTACAGACGGCAGACTCCGGTGAATTTGTCTGCGATGCCACTGATGACTCTGCTGTCTTCAATGTGACTGTAACAGGTCAGTTTTCAATAGATATATAAATATAGTACTGCCTTGAATTTTTCAGATTTATCATTCTGTTCTAGGCATCGAGCAACCAGTACTGCAATCCAAGGTTAAAGTTGCATGAAGGTGCAAGTTGTGCATTTGCAGTGCTAACTGCCTTACTTCACCCACCATAAGTAATATTGTATGTTTGGGAATTGGCTCTGAGTTGAGGTCTATGCTATGCAGCTGTCTTATGCCATCTCCTTACTAAGCTCTTGATGCTTCTCATTCTTAATCTAGAGCCTCCAGTGAAGATCATAAATACAGATGATGACACGGAACATAAATGTTTGAGTGGAGAACCTGTGGCGCTGAGCTGTGAGGTGTCCAGGGAGAACGCCCATGTCCGCTGGTATCGGGATGGGGTGGAGGTGGAGGAGAGCGAGAACATTAGAGTGGAGTCAGATGGGAAACATCGCAGGTTGATCATGACATGTGCCACACCAGAGGACTCGGGGGAGTTTGTCTGTGACACTGGTGATGATTCGGTCTTCTACACGGTGTCGGTGACAGGTTGGTGACAAATTCTATTATATCTCTGTAAGATACAACATATTTCTCAGTAATATTTACAGTATATGTGTTGACTCCTTGAATGAGAAGCCCCACCACCACTATGGATGAGAACCACATGAAGACCATGGATTAACTTTTTTGTTCATGTAGACTTACCAATTTAGCTGGAAATAGAAAGCTTTTTTACCTACCATACCTGTAGTAAAGATACACAATGGGCATGACGTACGTGAGTGTGGTGACATCACAGCTTTCACATGGTGTCATGTCCTTGCTTGACCTCATATGACATAATTTGTCCTGCTATGGCCAGTATGAGACAAAACAGTAGTCTATTAATGATGTTCCCATAGTAGTGCCCAAAAACAACTTCTGTGGATCGTTGTTCCTCCCTCGAAATGAAGGAACTCTTGACATCCAAGTGCTTACCAACAAGGCAAAAATTGATGTAGCAGTGACCTTGTGGTCAAAAAGATCTAATCACCGTTTTCCTCCCCAGAACCTCCTGTGAAGATCCTGAATGCAGATGATGACACAGACGAGAGGTGTTTTAGTGGAGAAGAGCTGGTGTTGAGCTGTGAGGTGTCTCGGGAGAATGCCCCAGTCCGCTGGTACAAAGATGGGGAGAGAATAGAAGACAGCGAGAGTGTCCGTCTTGAGTCCGATGGGAGACGTCGCCGTTTGGTCATCCTCTGTGCACAGACACAAGATTCGGGGGAGTTTGTCTGTGATGCTGGTGATGACTCGATATTGTACAATGTGACGGTGACAGGTATGAACACATTATAACACATGGGGTCATGAGTATGGAAGGGATGCTCTTGCCATTTGTGTTGAATGTTGCACCAAATATACCATACATTTTTTTATTTTTATGGTTTTGCATTTCAAGTACATTTATTCTAGCGGGAAGGTATAATGGAGATAGACATGCTAAAATAAAGGCCTGCTTTTTTGCAATAAGGCGCTTAAATATGGTGTAGTTTCCCCAGATATATTGCATGTGCCCCATGGTAATGAGTTTGCAATATGTTTAGGAATTGAATGAAAGCATGTGTCGTGCCCTGAGTGAAACACAAGAGAGGCGCTGCTTTCCTTTGTTTTGATATTGGGCATTATGTAATAAGGTCATCATGCAGTATGTATACACATAGGCATACATATTCAAGTAAAATGGATTGAGTTGCGTTAGGCTACTTTCACACTAGTGTTTTTTGCGGATCCGTCATGGATCTGCAAAAATGCTTCTGTTACTGATAATACAACTGTCTGCATCCGTCACTAACGTATCCGATTGTATTATGTCTTATATAGCCATGACGGATCCGTCACGAACACCATTGAAAGTCAATGGGTGGCGGATCCATTTTCTATTATGTCAGAGAAAACGGTTTCCTTCCCCGTTCACTTACATTGTGAGTCATGACGGATCCGTCTTGCTCTGCAACACATCACGGACAGAAAAACGCTGCTTGCAGCATTATTCTGTCCGTGATGGGGATGCAACGGAACGGAATGCATTTTGCTGCATTCCGTTCTGTTCAGTTCAGTTTTGTCCCCATTGACAATGAATGGGGACAAAACTTAAAGGTTTTCTTCTGCTATTGAGATCCTATGACGGATATCAATAGCGGAATTGAAAACACTGGTGTGAAAGTAGCCTTACCAGTCCATAGGCAAAAGCGGTGCTGTTTTTGGAGGTAAAAATAACACTCTTTTGTTTTTGCTTCTTCAGATGGCGGAAGACGTTAGATTATGGTTAGTTTAAAGAGGACCTTTCACCGATTATGACACTGAACTAAGTATACAGACATGGAGAGCGGCGCCCGGGGATCTCACTGCACTTACTATTATCCCTGGGCGCCGCTCCGTTCTCCCGCTATGCCCTCCGGTATAACCGGTCACAAAGTTATAGTAGGCGGAGTCTGCCCTTGTTCTTCTGTAGCGCTGGCCAATCGCATTGCAGAGCTCACAGCCTGGGAGAAAATAACCTCCCAGGCTGTGAGCTCTGCGCTGCGATTGGCCAGCGCTAGAGCAGAACAAGGGCAGACTCCGCCTACCATAACTTAGTGACTGAAATCTCCGCCTACTATAACTTAGTGGCCGGAGATACCAGAGGGAATAGCAGGAGAACGGAGCGGCGCCCAGGGATAATAGTAAGTGCAGTGAGATCCCCGGGCGCCGCTCTACAGGTCTGTATTCTTAGTTCACAGTGTAAAAATCGGTGAAAGGTCCTCTTTAAATAATGACACTAGGGGTTCCGGAGCAATAATGCCTAGTTCTCTAGAACAATGGCTCAATGGCAGTTGATGCTCAAGTATAAAATTCATTTGGCGCTCTCGAACAATGACTGGGGTTGTAGTACAATGACTCAGTGACACTTCATTCTCTAGAACAGTGGCACTTGGGGCTCTAGAAAAATTACTCAGTAACATAGTTTGAAAGGCTGAAAAAAACATCCCTCCGTCTGTTATCCTGCAAGTTGATCCAGAGGAAGGAAAAAAAAAACTGAGGTGTTCTGGAAACATTAGAGAAGCACAAGTCTTTCTTTTAGAAAATCACTTTAATCTTCAGTAGCAGTATCCATAAATCCTGATTTTTTAAGAGACATTTTAATTATTCAGTATTAGTGGCATTTGTAGCACCAGTACATTGATTCAGTAACACTAGGGACTCTAGAAAAATGACTCGGTGACATGTGAGGCTCTAGAACAATGACTCAATGACACCTAAAGTTCCAGGACAATAGCTTAACGTCATTTGGAGAGCTAGAATAATGACGCTGGGCACTGTAGAACGCTTGGTGGCAAATAAGACTCCAACCACTGATGTAATGATATTTGTTGCTTGTGTTTCCATGAAAATGTCATATACACATGAAGCCATAATGGTGACCCTACAATAAAGGCATATGGTTTTTGTTGTACCATAAACAAAAGGCACCTTCATATTTTGGAGCCTATAGAATTGATATGTAGCATAGGGATATTTAGAATCTATGGATGAGAGCGAAAAACATTACCTGTAACATTACATGGAGAACTAGTTTCGAACACAATCTGTTCTTTCAGATCCTCCCGTGAAAATCGTGAACACAAGTGATAATGTTGAGCACAAGTGTCTCAGTGGAGGGCGAGTGACACTGAGCTGCGAGGTGTCCAGGGAGAATGCCAAAGTATGTTGGTACAAAGATGGTGTGGAAGTAGAAGAAAGTGAGGACTTTATTCTAGAGTCAGATGGAAAATATCATAGACTCATCATCCCTAATGCTCAAGTCCAAGACTCAGGAGAATTCGTCTGTGATGCCAAAGATGACTGTGTCTTCTATAATGTTCTGGTATCAGGTCAGTGGTCTTCTGCATCTCTTTCATATATCGTTTGACTGGTAGAAGAAATTCAAAACTGGAGATTTCCCATAAATTGTGTCTTTTGAGCACTCCAATATGTAATACAATCATATGTGCTCTGGTCCTAGAACCTCCAGCTGGAGATTGGCGATTCCCTCCCTAAATGGTGATGATTTATTAATCTTCTGTCTTCCAGATCCTCCAGTGAAGCTGGTGAACACCAGTGATGACACAGACCTGATGTATCTCACTGGCGAACAAGTGGAGCTAACTTGTGAGGTATCAAGAGAGAACGCCTCTGTACAATGGTACAAAGATGGAAATGTGGTGGAAGAGATGGAAGACATAAGACTGGAATCGGATGGGAAGCATCGTGGACTTACTATTCAAGCTGCCCAAATGCATCACTCGGGAGAGTATACCTGTGATGCTGAAGATGACTCCATCTGTTACTATGTAAAAGTTACTGGTAAGCAGAGAAAATTTTCCCCACAAAAGTTTTTCCACCCAAATTGTTTTTGGTCTACAACACTATTGATGATGATATCTCATCCTGGAGACTTCTCTACTGGTGGTAGTCCTAAGTGAAACTTTGACATTGTATACAGACTAGCAGTATGAGACTCAATCGCCCAGTTTCCCCAGATCTTCAAATTTGCAGCCACAATTGGCCATAATCATTTAAGGTCAACAAAAGTCAATCACAAAAGCATGTCAAACCAATCCACTCAATCATCCTGGTGGATCACCATCAATCCAAATTGACAAAACTGAACAGGTCAATTCACCCATCTCTAGTCAGGTATCATAAAGTCCGGACGGTTTGTTGCAGTGGAGGCTTGAGAGACAGGGTCAATTCAAGGATGGTCTTGCCCAAATTTTATTTCAAGGTGAGAGCCATTAGCGATCATGGGAACGGAAAATGTAGTCTAAATTTATTTTTTTTATCACAAATTGGATTTTGACATAATTAGTCCCACAAGGACAAATATATTTTGGTAACTTTTTAGCAGTTTTTTTCTTTCTTTCTAGAGCCACCAGTAAAGTTTGTCAATACAAGTGAAGACACGGAACTGGTATGTGTGAACGGGGAGCCTGTGGTGCTAAGCTGCGAGGTGTCCAGGGAGAATGCACGTGTACGCTGGTACAGGGATGGGGTAGAGGTGGAGGAAAGCGAGAACATCAAGGTGGAGTCTGAAGGTCTGAAGCGCAGGCTGGTTATACATTCGGCACAGGCACAGGATTCGGGAGAGTATATCTGTGACGCAGGGGACGATGCTGTATTCTACAGCGTATTAGTGACAGGTAAGACTGTTATGCTACTGCTTGATAGGTCATCACTAAACTTGTGCACATAAGAAAATGGAGTTATGGGGTGGAGCACAAATATAAAATATCCTATATACAGTATGTTCTCAAATCAGTGTTCTTCTGTTATCACCTGTCAATCTCCTCTTAAATTTTCACACAATATCATATTTTCTATCTATCTCCACATTCATCTCGACATCACTCCACCCTCCTACTCTTTTATCATCTGTTCTGGATAAACATTTCTTCATGATACTTTTTCCTATGAATTATTACAGCCCTGCCTTAAAAATGTAGGTCAGCTACATGATCAACTGCTCTCTCCTCCTCTATATAATAATCACTCCACCATTTTCCACTGTCCTGCAATTTTGTCATAACGTGACCATCCTTCCATGGTATCATAACTTAAATGTCCCTCCATATCATAATTTTTCTGCCCTTCAACATTGTCATAAATTCAACCTCTTTAAAAGATCACTAACTTTTCACAAAACATTTGATATGTCATAGAGATATAAAAAGTTGTGATTGGTGGCAGTGGCATAGCATGGGTTGCCAGTGCCCTTGGCAAGCCAAGTATTGGACCCCCACTAGCCTGTGACATGTGATTGCCAGTTCAGCTGGAGGAAGTGGCTTAGTCCATTTGTCAATTCACCAAATAGCCCGCATTGAGCTATATGTACCGAGCAGTGGAGAAGGCAGAAGCAGTATTAAACTGCTTCTGCCTTCTTCTCAAGTTCTTTGACAGCTGGAAAGCCAATCTAGATCTCCCTGGCAGCAGTATTGTCCTCTGCATACCACTCCCCCACTGGCAGCAGTATTGTCCCCAAATGTCTCACCTCTCTTGGAGACTTGCAGGACAGCAGCAGTGAGGCTGGAGTTCTTCTGTGCTTGTCTCCCCTTGTTCTAGGGATTGGTGGGGGTCTCAGCAATCAGATCCTCACCGATCACAACTTTTGATATATTTCTGTGACATATCAAATGTTTTTTGAAAGTTAATGACCCTTTAAATCAGTGTGATTCTATTTTCTGCTGTTGTGTCTCTCTATGTAACCATTCAACTCTCCTCCAATATCATCTCAGCTCTACCCTCTCTCCCTATTGTCAAACTCAAACTTCCTCCATATTGTCAAATTCCACCTTCTTTTCATATTGTCAAACTCTTTTCGTCTCATTAGTTCTGCATTCCGTCCTAAAATTCCGTTATTTTCCGTCATAACCCTGTTATAATGGAACAGTATAACGGAACTACTAATGCTGATGCGAACCTGCCCTAAGTCAGCTATTCTTTAATATTAGCATAGCACCCTCCTGCAATCATCACTCCATTCTCCTCCAATAACATCATAACTCCACTGTTCCCAACTGAACATGACACCATGATCATAAAACTATGCGGCCCGTGGCCTAATTTGCCTCTCTGAGTAATTTTCAGCCATATTTAGTTTTTTTTCCACCCGGTCATTAATGACATACTGTATATAATTATTATTATTATCTGCATATTTCCAGATCCTCCTACCAAGATTGTGTTCCCAGAAGTCCGATCACAGGAACTGGAGCATATAATAGGAGCGAGGGTGGAGCTGGCGCTGGAAGTGTCACGTACCAGTGGGAAGGTGCGCTGGTTCAAAGATGGACTGGAAGTAGATGAAGATGAGAATCTGCAGGTGATCTCCGAGGGAACTCGCCGCTGTTTAATCTTGTCAAGAGCCAATGTGGACGACTCTGGGGAATACATCTGTGACACAGACAGTGACTCTATCACATTCGATGTCAATATATCTGGTGAGGAAATTCAAAGAGTATATATTTACCAAACCCACAGATGCCAGCATCAAACTGGGATATCTTGGAACCAGTAGAAGCACTTATTCTGACATCCCACCCTCTGGTCATTCAGAATATAGACATGACCACGTAGTATGCATTCTGTGTTTACAATGTTTCCTTAACCCCCTTCCTGATGCAGTGATTTTCTGTTTTTGTGTTTCCATTTTTCGCTCCCTGCCTTCCTGGAGCCATAACTTTTTTATTTTTCCATTGACATAGCCGTATGAGGGCTTGTTTTTATTGCAGGACAAGTTGCACTTTCTAATGCATTATTTCATATTGTATAGAATGTAGTGGGAAGCTGGAATTTTTTTTTCCAAATGGGGTTTTGTTTTTACCGCGCTCACTGTGCGGTAAAACTGACTTGTGCTCTTCATTCTCCAGGTCAGTAAGATTACGGTGATACCACATTTGTGTGGTAAGTGATGAAAAAAACGGCAAATTGGCCATTTCACTGTATGGGAATTTTTTATATTTTAATAGTACAGGCGTTTTTGCACACAGCGATGTTGGTTTATTTTATTACTTAAGTATTAAGTACATTGATTTTAATATATATACTGTGTATATATATATTTATTTTATTTTTTTAATTATTTTTTTTACTTTTTTTTTAAACTTTTTTTAGGACCACAACATGCAGTGATCCGACTGCAAATTGTTTAGGGTAATGGCATTTTCTCCATTATCCTATACAGAAATAGTTATATTACAATTCAGTATTGCCACCTGCTGCCCTGAATTGTAATATACAAGTAATGAACCTGGAAGCCTAGTACAGGCTCAGGCTCATTTGAGGGGCATCTGAGTGGTTAAATGTTCATGATCGGCATAAACGCCGATCGCGGACATTAGCTGTATGAAACAGCAGGCACCCGCTAGCTATGGCACTCACTCGCCTCTGGAGCGGGCGCCATCTTTAAAGACCCAACATCCGTCGTACATGTATGGCGGATGTCGTGAAGGGGCTAAAGCAACCATCCATTAAGTAGTTTAGAAATGCTGGATAAGTCAGTACAGGGATTGATTACCTGCTGTGTATTTTCCTTTTTGGCTGCTTTGTAGCTCAGCTCCATTAGCTCCGTGAGAATAACACCTACATATGCCCACATGAAAAGTGAGAAGTCTTGCTCCACACCATATACAAAACCACAACATGAAAAATCGAGCAAGGCAAAATATAAAAATATCAATTCGTTTATTAGTCCAAAATCTCAATTAAAACATATTTCTCGCTAATGTCATTGGGGGACACAGCACCATGGATATACGCCCAGCTACCACTAGGAGGCGACACTAGATATGAAAAAAGGTTGGCTCCGCCCAGGTGGGCTGGGCTATACCCTCTCCACAGACACTAGGCTAATCAGTTTTAGTCTAGTGTCCGTAGGAGGCAGACACCACCTGCTCTTCTCCTGCAGGTCTTGCTGCTACTTTTTTTTTGCTTTTTTCTATCTGCCATTCCATGCTATGCCCTCTCCTGGTCCTGTTGGGTCACATGGTTCTCCTGCACCTCCGTGCCCAACTTTTTGCATGAGATTTCCTTCCCACCCTTGGGGACTGCTTTGGGACATCCCATGGTGCTGTGTCCCCCAATGGCATTAACGAGAAAATTGGATTTTTGCACTTACCGTAAAATCCCTTTCTCGTTTAATTAATTGTCGGACACAGATTCCACCCTTTGTTTTCATTTCTCTTTTTGTTACCGGGCCGATGTTCTTCTTCCTTCCCCGGTCCAGGATATGTTGGTTCTTTGCTTTTGTTTCTCTCTCCTACTGCTATTGGTACCAACTGATTAGCCTAGTGTCTGTGGAGAGGGTATAGCCCACCTGGGCAGAGCCGACCTTTTTCATATCTAGTGTCGCCTCCTAGTGGTAGCTGGGCGTATACCCATGGTGCTATGCCCCCCAATGAATTGAACGAGAAAGGGATTTTACGGTAAGTACAAAAATCCAATTATCTCAGAAGCATGCTGGATATTGTTAGAGATACACATAGTCCACCATCAATGTCATAACAGGTAAGTGTAGTGCAGAATGATGAAAACTCAAAAATAAGGAAAACATTTACACAATAGAGAATTATGGTCTGGTAAATAGGTCAAGAGACGTGCTAAATAATGTGCTAATAAGGGTACTTTCACACTTGCGGCAGTGTGATCCAGCAGGCAGTTCCGTAGTCGGAACTGGCCGCCGGATCCGCCGATCTGCCGCTGACTGAAAGCATTTGTGAGACGGATACGGATCCATCTCACAAATGCATTGCAAGGACGGATCCGTCTCTCCGCTTGTCATGCGGACAGACGGATCCGTCTTGTATATTTTTTCACATTTTTACCGGTCTGCGCATGCGCAGGCCGGAAGGACGGATCCGGCATTCCGGTATTTTGAATGCCGGATCCGGCACTAATACATTCCTATGGGAAAAAACTCCGGATCCGGCGTTCAAGCATGTCTTCAGTTTTTTTCACCGGAGATAAAACCGTAGCATGCTGCGGTTTTCTCTTTTGCCTGATCAGTCAAAACGACTGAACTGAAGACATCCTGATGCAAACTGAACGGATTACTCTCCATTCTGAATGCATGTGGATATGCCTGATCAGTTATTTTCCGGTATTGAGCCCCTAGGACGGAACTCTATGCTGGAAAACGCTAGTGTGAAAGTACCCTAAATGGAAAGAAACCATCTACGGTGCTAAATGATAATAGTAACCAATAAATGGTATATACAGGATATACAACGACATATATATATATGCACATTTCCTGACCAACTTACTGACCAACAGAAAATAAACTGAATTCGCAACTACATGAGTAAAAACAGAGAAAAGATGACATACACAATATCAGTAATGCCTACCCTGTGACATGATGGAGAACACATCGCTAGACAAACAAGTCCACCTGGACGCGAGTTTCACCTACTGGCTTCGTCAGGAGGTGTGTGTGTAATAAAAAGCCAAGTGCATATGTGTTATATATGCCTGGCTTTTTATTACAAATTTTATGCTAAAAATAATTTTTCACAAGCTCTTTATTTAAAAATATATGAAAAATTGCCAATTGGTAGTGGGTCAGCCAATGGATAACGCACCCTTGGTAAAACCATAGTGCTACAGGGGTGTGCCACTATATTTATTGATTGTGATATACTTTTTATTAAAAATGTTCAGCCATTTCTGAGAAACAGGGTTAAAAATCAGTCTGTTTGCAATCAGTTTCTGCTTTCTTTGCATCCCGTCATCTGATGTCTTATTGGTAGCACTTATCTGTGATCTCCTGACCTCATAAACAGTTATATGAGCCATATTCTTATCAGTTATCAGAGTGCTTTGAGTGTTTGTAAGGAGATCAGAGATCTATAGAGCTATTCATGGGCTGTCAGATGATGGGATTCAAAGAAAACAGACTCATTTTTAACCCTGTATCTCCGAAACAGCTGAACACTTTTAATAAAGACCGACTGAAGAAATTATTTTTAGTCCAAAATGACTAAAATGCAGATATAAAAAAAAATGCCCCATTAACCTGATTATTGATAACAATGAGGACCCCATTTTTTTTTACTTTGTTTCCTTTGTGCTTTTATTAACATTATGCAGAACCTCCTGCCAAGTTTGTAAGCAGCGGCTGCTCCCCTCCTGTACTGCACGTGACTGAGGGGGACCCCCTGTCCATACAGTGTGTGCTGTCTCGCACACCTGATGTCATTCGTTGGTTTAAGAATGGGACAGAAGTGACACCAGATGGGAATCTGACTCTGGACGATGAGGAAGAGAAGTGCTCTCTAAGCCTGGTGCATGCGCAGCCAGAGCACGCCGGAGAGTACAAGTGCAGCGTGGGAACCGACTCTCGGGCCTTCCAGGTTCATGTTGATGGTAAGAACTTATAAAGACGTGTGGATGTGTGCCGATCAAACACTGGAGTAGCGTTTTCATTGTACTTCACTGTTTACATTTTTTATATTTTTGATTGTTTTTACTTATTTATTTACTTTCTATATAAAAAACAAACAAAACCATTTTATTGTGATAGATCTGAGTATAGTGTAATAAATTCAAATTGTATCTTTTGATTGTGGTGCTGGAATCCAAGTCAAAACCAACAAAATGAGTTATTACAATAACTAATATTTATATTAAAATGAAATAAAATGCATTTAAAAATAAAGTTAGATAAAAATTAAAACAGATGAACAGAAAAGAAGGCAGAAGATTAACCATAGAAGGACAAACTCTCCTTTTGTATCTCTGTACAGCACAGGAGCTGCTGTATATATTATAGGACCTTTTCTGTACAGCACAGGAGCTGCTGTATATATTATAGGACCTTTTCTGTACAGCACAGGAGCTGCTGTAATTATTATAGGACCTTTTCTGTACAGCACAGGAGCTGCTGTAATTATTATAGGACCTTTTCTGTACATTGAAAACATTCTGAGATGTTCATTTACCTTCTGAAAATCAGCTCTAGTGCATGAGATACGGAGATTAGATTAGGAGTTCAGCTAGAGACAGGAGCTGGTCTGGTAGATTGCTGAGGGATAGGCAGGGGCGGACTGGGGATTAAACTGGCCCCATGTTGTAGGCGGGTCCAAATTGACAGAAGGTGGAGCCAGCAATACCACAGTGCAACAAAATATACTGCCCCAGCAGAACCAGATACCACAGTGCAGCACAATATACGGCCCCAGCAGAGCCAGATACCACAGTGCAGCACAATATACTGCCCCAGCAGAACCAGATACCACAGTGCAGCACAATATACTGCCCCAGCAGAACCAGATAACACAGTGCAGCACAATATACTGCCCTAGCAGAACCAGATACCACATTGCAGCACAATATACTGCCCCAGCAGAACCAGATACCACAGTGCAGCACAATATACTGCCCCAGCAGAACCAGATACCACAGTGCAGCACAATATACCGCCCCAGCAGAACCAGATACCACATTGCAGCACAATATACTGCCCCAGCAGAATTATATACCACAGTGCAGCACAATATACTGCCCCAGCAGAACCAGATACCACAGTGCAGCACAATATACTGCCCCAGCAGAGCCAGATACCACAGTGCAGCACAATATACTGCCCCAGCAGAGCCAGATACCACAGTGCAGCACAATATACTGCCCCAGCAGAACCAGATAACACAGTGCAGCACAATATACTGCCCCAGCAGAACCAGATAACACAGTGCAGCACAATATACTGCCCCAGCAGAACTATATACCACAGTGCAGCACAATATACTGCCCCAGCAGAACCAGATAACACAGTGCAGCACAATATACTGCCCCAGCAGAGCCAGATACCACAGTGCAGCACAATATACCGCCCCAGCAGAACCAGATACCACAGTGCAGCACAATATACCGCCCCAGCAGAACCAAACACCACAGTGCAGCACAATATACTGCCCCAGCAGAGCCAGATAACACAGTGCAGCACAATATACTGCCCCAGCAGAACCAGATACCACAGTGCAGCACAATATACTGCCCCAGCAGAGCCAGATAACACAGTGCAGCACAATATACTGCCCAAGCAGAACCAGATACCACAGTGCAGCACAATATACTGCCCCAGCAGAGCCAGATACCACAGTGCAGCACAATATACTGCCCCAGCAGAACCAGATACCACAGTGCAGCACAATATACTGCCCCAGCAGAACCAGATACCACAGTGCAGCACAATATACTGCCCCAGCAGAACCAGATACCACAGTGCAGCACAATATACCGCCCCAGCAGAGCGAGATAAGACAGTGCAGCACAATATACTGCCCCAGCAGAACCAGATACCACAGTGCAGCACAATATACTGCCCCAGCAGAACCAGATACCACAGTGCAGCACAATATACCGCCCCAGCAGAGCCAGATAACACAGTGCAGCACAATATACTGCCCCAGCAGAATTATATACCACAGTGCAGCACAATATACTGCCCCAGCAGAACTATATACCACAGTGCAGCACAATATACCGCCCCAGCAGAACCAGATAACACAGTGCAGCACAATATACTGCCCCAGCAGAACTATATACCACAGTGCAGCACAATATACTGCCCCAGCAGAACTATATACCACAGTGCAGCACAATATACTGCCCCAGCAGAACCAGATAACACAGTGCAGCACAATATACTGCCCCAGCAGAGCCAGATACAACAGTGCAGCACAATATACCGCCCCAGCAGAACTATATACCACAGTGTAGCACAATATACTGCAAGCAGAACTATATACCACAGTGCAGCACAATATACCGCCCCAGCAGAACCAGATACCACAGTGCAGCACAATATACTGCCCCAGCAGAACCAGATACCACAGTGCAGCACAATATACTGCCCCAGCAGAACTATATACCACAGTGCAGCACAATATACTGCCCCAGCAGAACTATATACCACAGTGCAGCACAATATACTGCCCCAGCAGAATTATATACCACAGTGCAGCACAATATACTGCCCCAGCAGAACTATATACCACAGTGCAGCACAATATACTGCCCCAGCAGAACTATATACCACAGTGCAGCACAATATACTGCCCCAGCAGAACCAGATAACACAGTGAAGCACAATATACTGCCCCAGCAGAGCCAGATACCACAGTGCAGCACAATATACCGCCCCAGCAGAACTATATACCACAGTGTAGCACAATATACTGCAAGCAGAACTATATACCACAGTGCAGCACAATATACCGCCCCAGCAGAACCAGATACCACAGTGCAGCACAATATACTGCCCCAGCAGAACCAGATACCACAGTGCAGCACAATATACTGCTCCAGCATAACTATATACCACAGTGCAGCACAATATACTGCCCCAGCAGAACTATATACCACAGTGCAGCACAATATACTGCCCCAGCAGAACCAGATAACACAGTGCAGCACAATATACTGCCCCAGCAGAGCCAGATACCACAGTGCAGCACAATATACCGCCCCAGCAGAACTATATACCACAGTGTAGCACAATATACTGCAAGCAGAACTATATACCACAGTGCAGCACAATATACTGCCCCAGCAGAACCAGATACCACAGTGCAGCACAATATACTGCCCCAGCAGAACCAGATACCACAGTGCAGCACAATATACTGCCGCAGCAGAACTATATACCACAGTGCAGCACAATATACTGCCCCAGCAGAACTATATACCACAGTGCAGCACAATATACTGCCCCAGCAGAACTATATACCACAGTGCAGCACAATATACTGCCCCAGCAGAATTATATACCACAGTGCAGCACAATATACTGCCCCAGCAGAACTATATACCACAGTGCAGCACAATATACCGCCCCAGCAGAACCAGATAACACAGTGCAGCACAATATACTGCCCCAGCAGAGCCAGATACCACAGTGCAGCACAATATACCGCCCCAGCAGAACCAGATAACACAGTGCAGCACAATATACTGCCCCAGCAGAACTATATACCACAGTGCAGCACAATATGCTGCCCCAGCAGAACTATATACCACAGTGCAGCACAATATACTGCCCCAGCAGAACCAGATAACACAGTGAAGCACAATATACTGCCCCAGCAGAGCCAGATACCACAGTGCAGCACAATATACCGCCCCAGCAGAACTATATACCACAGTGTAGCACAATATACTGCAAGCAGAACTATATACCACAGTACAGCACAATATACCGCCCCAGCAGAACCAGATACCACAGTGCAGCACAATATACTGCCCCAGCAGAACCAGATACCACAGTGCAGCACAATATACTGCCCCAGCAGAACTATATACCACAGTGCAGCACAATATACTGCCCCAGCAGAACTATATACCACAGTGCAGCACAATATACTGCCCCAGCAGAATTATATACCACAGTGCAGCACAATATACTGCCCCAGCAGAATTATATACCACAGTGCAGCACAATATACTGCCCCAGCAGAACTATATACCACAGTGCAGCACAATATACCGCCCCAGCAGAACCAGATAACACAGTGCAGCACAGTATACTGCCCCAGCAGAACTATATACCACAGTGCAGCACAAAATACAGCCCCAGCAGAATCAGATAACACAGTGCAGCACAATATACTGCCCCAGCAGAACTATATACCACAGTGCTGCACAATATATTGCCCCAGCAGAATTATTTACCACAGTGCAGCACAATATACTGCCCCAGCAGAACCAGATAACACAGTGCAGCACAGTATACTGCCCCAGCAGAACTATATACCACAGTGCAGCACAATATACTGCCCCAGCAGAATTATTTACCACAGTGCAGCACAATATACTGCCCCAGCAGAACCAGATAACACAGTGCAGCACAGTATACTGCCCCAGCAGAACCAGATACCACAGTGCAGCACAATATACTGCCCCAGCAGAACTATATACCACAGTGCAGCACAATATACCGCCCCAGCAGAACCAGATAACACAGTGCAGCACAGTATACTGCCCCAGCAGAGCTATATACCACAGTGCAGCACAATATACCGCCCCAGCAGAACTGTATACCACAGTGCAGCACAATATACCGCCCCAGCAGAACCAGATAACACAGTGCAGCACAATAAACTGCCCCAGCAGAACTATATACCACAGTGCAGCACAATATATCGCCCCAGCAGAACCAGATAACACAGTGCAGCACAATATACTGCCCCAGCAGAACCATATACCACAGTGCAGCACAATATACCGCCCTAGCAGAACCAGATAACACAGTGCAGCACAGTATACTGCCCCAACAGAACCCCAATATACTGCCAAGCAGAACTATATACCACAGTGCAGCACATTATACCGCCCCAGCAGAACCAGATACCACAGTGCAGCACAATATACCACCCCAGTAGAACCAGATAACACAGTGCAGCACAATATACTGCCCCAGCAAAACTATATACCACAGTGCAGCACAATATACTGCCCCAGCAGAACTATATACCACAGTGCAGCACAATATACTGCCCCAGCAGAACCAGATAACACAGTGCAGCACAAAATATACTGCCCCAGCAGAACTATATACCACAGTGCAGCACAATATACTGCCCCAGCAGAGCCAAATACCACAGTGCAGCACAAAATACTGCCCCAGCAGAACTATATACCACAGTGCAGCACAATATACTGCCCCATGCATATACATTAAAAGTACTTTTTCTCATTACTTTCCAAAAAAGCCATTGTGCCTGGTTCATCAGGGATTTTTCTGGTGACAGACTCCCTTTACATTCAGTGCATATACAGTAAGCTCTCCCTAGTGATGGCTGTTGATAGGACCTCACTGCTTAAAGAAACGTTTAAATAACAAATACTTTATTCAATATTCTATTAAAATGGAAAAAAAACTAAAGCAAAAACCACCCGAATAACACAGGTTCGATTAGGCAGGGAATAAACAGCCAGAATGTTATCATTACTCTGTCTGTGCAGGGGATGCGGCAGAACTCCGGCCATTGCAAAGATACTTTATTATATATCAAATCTCATTTGTGATTACGTGATATAAGAACTTGGAAATCATAGACATCTTCAGTGATAACTAATGAACAGCTACTTCAGTTTTTGATAAATGTCTCTTGATGTTGGTAAATCATCTGTCATGTGTGTCCCCTCATCTGTTGGTCAAAGATCAGGTCTACATCTCCATGGTGGTGCTGGATATGGTGGCTCGCTAAGGCTATTTTTTTTACACTTGCGGCAGAGTGATCCGGCAAGCAGTTCCGTCGCCGAAACTGCCTGCCGGATCCGGCAAAACGTAGGCCAACTGATGGCATTTATCAGGATCCTGATCAGTCTTAAAAATGCATTGAAATGCGCATGCGCAGATCAGAAGGACGGATCCGGCACTAATAAATTCCTATCGAAAAAAATGGCATCCGTTTTTTTCGCCGGAGATAAAACCGTAGCATGCTGCAGTTTTATCTTTTGCCTGATCAGTCAAAATGACTAAACTGAAGACATCCTGATGCAAACTGAACGGATCACTCTCCATTCAAAATGCATAGGGATTAGGCTCCTTTCACACCTGCGTTCAGGTGTCCGCTCGTGAGCTCCGTTTGAAGGGGCTCACAAGCGGCCCTGAACGCAGCCGCCTGGCCCTAATGCATTCTCAGTGGAGGCGGATCCACTGAGAATGCATCCGCCTGCCAGCGCTCAGCCTCTGCTCCGCTCAGTGAGCGGACACCTGAACGCTGCAAGCAGCGTTCGGGTGTCCGCCTGGCCGTGCGGAGGCGAGCGGATCCGTTCCGACTTACAATGTAAGTCAATGGGGACGGATCCGCTTGAAGATGACACCATATGGCTCAATCTTCAAGCGGATCCGTCCCCCATTGACTTTCAATGTAAAGTCTGAACGGATCCGCTCAGGCTACTTTCACACTTAGAAATTTTTCTAAGTTATAATGCAGACGGATCCGTTCTGAACGGATGCAAACGTCTGCATTATAGGAGCGGATCAGTTCAGAACGGATCCGATCGAACGCAGGTGTGAAAGTAGCCTAAAACTGTTCAGTTCTTTTCCGGTATAGAGCCCCTAGGACGAAACTCTATGCCGGAAAAGAAAAACGCAAGTGTGAAAGAACCCTAAGGGAGGTGTGAAGCACCTCTACACCAGTGTTCTTCAACCTTAAATGCTAAGATGACGCACAGGAGAGCATTGTGATAATTAGTGGGGGCCAGTCTCGGACCACAGCGATGGTCGGATGGAGAGTGATCTGCTGTGCTAAAGGTCCAAACAAAGAACAGGTAGACTTCAAAATATTATATCCAGAAAGCCATCCACCCATTTTTTCTTAAATAAAAAATACATAGAATATTCATATGTAGACAGTTAATATGTGCTTAAAAAAAAATTGGGATGGAAGTATCCCTTTAAGAAAATAACTTTAGCATACTTCTAGGCCCATCAGTGTGCTCTGCTGTCTGAGGCCCATAATATACAGAGACAGACTAGATTTTTAGGGACATATTGCCTTTAAAACCCGTATCCCACATCTGACAGCAGAGTAAGGGGGCATGGCATTTCATGGTATTCCCCATCTCAGCCTGCATTAGTAATCAGATTTATTGGGGAAATTTAGGAAGATGGCCTTCATGCCAGCTGTACCCACCGTGGTGGTGAATGTCTTGTGTGATTTTCTGCTGCATATGTGGTGTGATCATTGCCTTACTTGCCTTTTCTCATCATTCTTGTAAATACAATTTGCTTGCAACCTAATTGAAAGGGGGATTGAAACTGCAGTTAGATTCTGTCCCCCCTCCGTTATCAACTGGGACTCTTAATTCCTCTCGGTGTTTGGTTCTTGGAAGAGACTGTAGTGATGTTCTTAGAGCGTGACCAGATCATGCCGCGGAGGGTGTGCACTGTGTCTGAGGACCTCAGGCTGGCACTCTCTCTGTCCCGATCTGACTCTGAAGTGAGATGGTACAAGGACGGCGAGCGACTACAGGACAATCCGCACATACTAATGGAGGAGAGGGGAGCGGAGCGCTCACTGACCATCCTTGGAGCAGTGCGTGATGACGCGGGGGAATATCTGTGCGATGGTCGCAACGACAGCTTCAGCTTTTATGTCACTGTGGGAGGTAACAGGAGTGACGAAGAGGCACTGCAACCAACACCCTCCTGCATTATATCCCCCTAACACCCAAATCCCTGCATACCCCTTTCCCCAGCCTATGCTGTGAGACACCCAAATTGCATCCCTCTGACATGTTAAATGTCAGCCTCACCCATCAAAGTCTCTTGGATGTAATCACCTTTAAAAGAAATGCAATGACTTACAACACTTTATGGTCTGGAAAATACAAAAAACAAATAATTTAATAAAATGTGAGAAATCAAAAGCAATTCCAGTCACTGTACAGATTAGCAATAATAGTGCAGCAAATATTTTTGGGGTGGTGTGCTGCCTCCTATGTACAAGACTATAACTACTATAATACTGCTCCTATGTACAAGAATATAACTACTATAATACTGCTCCTATGTACAAGAATATAACTACTATAATACTGATCCTATATACAAGAATATAACTACTATAATACTGCCTCCTATGTACAAGACTATAACTACTATAATACTGCTCCTATGTACAAGAATATAACTACTATAATACTGCTCCTATGTACAAGAATATAACTACTATAATACTGCTCCTATGTACAAGAATATAACTACTATAATACTGCTCCTATGTACAAGAATATAACTACTATAATACTGATCCTATATACAAGAATATAACTACTATAATACTGCCTCCTATGTACAAGACTATAACTACTATAATACTGCTCCTATGTACAAGAATATAACTACTATAATACTGCTCCTATGTACAAGAATATAACTACTATAATACTGCTCCTATGTACAAGAATATAACTACTATAATACTGCTCCTATGTACAAGAATATAACTACTATAATACTGCTCCTATGTACAAGAATATAACTACTATAATACTGCTCCTATGTACAAGAATATAACTACTATAATACTGCTCCTATGTACAAGAATATAACTACTATAATACTGCCTCCTATGTACAAGAATATAACTACTATAATACTGCCTCCTATGTACAAAAATATAACTACTATAATACTGCTCCTATGTACAAGAATATAACTACTATAATACTGCCTCCTATGTACAAGAATATAACTACTATAATACTGCTCCTGTGTACAATAATATAACTACTATAATACTGCTCCTATGTACAAGAATATAACTACTATAATACTGCCTCCTATGTACAAGAATATAACTACTATAATACTGCTCCTATGTACAAGTATATAACTACTATAATACTGCTCCCTATGTACAAGAATATAAGTACTATAATACTGCTCCTATGTACAAGAATATAACTACTATAATACTGCTCCTATGTACAAGAATATAACTACTATAATACTGCTCCTATGTACAAGAATATAACTACTATAATACTGCTCTTATGTACAAGAATATAACTACTATAATACTGCCTTCTATGTACAAGAATATAATTACTATAATACTGCCTCCTATGTACAAGAATATAGCTACTATAATACTGCTCCTATGTACAAGAATATAACTACTATAATACTGCCTCCTATGTACAAGAATATAACTACTATAATACTGCTCCTATGTACAAGAATATAACTACTATAATACTGCCTCCTATGTACAAGAATATAACTACTATAATACTGCTCCTATGTACAAGAATATAACTACTATAATACTGCTCTTATGTACAAGAATATAACTACTATAATACTGCCTTCTATGTACAAGAATATAATTACTATAATACTGCCCCCTATGTATAATAATATAACTACTATAATACTGCTCCTATATACAAGAATATAACTACTATAATACTGCCTCCTATATACAAGAATATAACTACTATAATACTGCCCCTATGTACAAGAATATAACTACTATAATACTGCTCCTATGTACAAGAATATAACTACTATAATACTGCCTCCTATGTACAAGAATATAACTACTATAATACTGCTCCTATGTACAAGAATATAACTACTATAATACTGCCCCTATGTACAAGAATATAACTACTATAATACTGCTCCTATGTACAAGAATATAACTACTATAATACTGCTCCTATGTACAAGAATATAACTACTATAATACTCCTCCTATGTACAAGAATATAACTACTATAATACTGCTCCTATATACAAGAATATAACTACTATAATACTGCCCCTATGTACAAGAATATAACTACTATAATACTGCTCCTATGTACAAGAATATAACTACTATAATACTGCTCCTATGAACAAGAATATAACTACTATAATACTGCCCCTATGTACAAGAATATAACTACTATAATACTGCTCCTATGTACAAGACTATAACTACTATAATACTGCCTTCTATGTACAAGAGTATAATTACTATAATACTGCCCCTATGTATAATAATATAACTACTATAATACTGCTCCTATATACAAGAATATAACTACTATAATACTGCCTCCTATGTACAAGACTATAACTACTATAATACTGCCACTTATATACAAGAATATAACTACTATAATACTGCTCCTATGAATAAGAATATAACTACTATAATACTGCTCGTATGTACAAGAATATAACTACTATAATACTGCTCCTTTGTACAGGAATATAACTACTATAATACTGCCCCCTATGTACAAGAATATAACTACTATAATACTGCTCCTATGTACAAGAATATAACTACTATAATACTGCTCCTATATACATAAATATAACTACTATAATACTGCTCCTATATACAGGAATACAAACTACTATAATACTGCTCCTATATACAAGAATAGAACTAATATAATACTGCCTCCTATATTTAGGAATATAACTGCTAAAATACTGCCCCTGTGTACAAGAATATTACTCCTATAATACTACCTCCTATGTACCAGAATATATCTACTATAATACTGCTCCTATGTACAAGAATATAACTACTATAATACTGCTCCTATGTACAATAATATAACTACTATAATACTGCTTCTATCTACAAGAATATAACTATTATAATACTGCTCCTATGTACAAGAATATAACTACTATAATACTGCCTCCTATGTACAGGAATATAACTACTATAATACTGCTCCTATGTACAAGAATATAACTACTATAATACTCCTCCTATGTACAAGAATATAACTACTATAATACTGCTCCTATATACAAGAATATAACTACTATAATACTGCCCCTATGTACAAGAATATAACTACTATAATACTGCTCCTATGTACAAGAATATAACTACTATAATACTGCTCCTATGAACAAGAATATAACTACTATAATACTGCCCCTATGTACAAGAATATAACTACTATAATACTGCTCCTATGTACAAGACTATAACTACTATAATACTGCCTTCTATGTACAAGAGTATAATTACTATAATACTGCCCCTATGTATAATAATATAACTACTATAATACTGCTCCTATATACAAGAATATAACTACTATAATACTGCCTCCTATGTACAAGACTATAACTACTATAATACTGCTCCTATGTACAATAATATAACTACTATAATACTGCTTCTATCTACAAGAATATAACTATTATAATACTGCTCCTATGTACAAGAATATAACTACTATAATACTGCCTCCTATGTACAGGAATATAACTACTATAATACTGCTCCTATGTACAAGAATATAACTACTATAATACTGCCTCCTCCGTACAAGAATATAACTGCTATAATACTGCTCCTATGTACAAGAATATAACTACTATAATACTGCTCCTATGTACAAGAATATAACTACTATAATACTGCCTCCTATGTACAAGAATATAACTACTATAATACTGCTCATTTGTACAAGGATATAACTACTATAATACTGCTCCTATGTACAAGAATATAACTACTATAATACTGCTCCTATGTGCAAGAATATAACTACTATAATACTGCCTCCTCCGTACAAGAATATAACTACTATAATACTGCCTCCTATGCACAGGAATATAACTACTATAATACTGCCTCCTATGTACAGTATGTTCAGTATAAAAATATACTGTTGATATTAGACTGGAATTATCGTAGGCTTGTAGGGACAGGTGAGATGCTGTCACAGTAATGCAGTATATATCATTTAAAGGTTATCATTCTAAAGACATTGTTGGGTGTAATCTCTAACTTCTTTACTGACACCTTCTATTATATTTGCCACCTACATTATGAAGGCTGATGTGCTCATTTCCATAATAAAGCAAACATATTAACAGGTTCCTTGGCCTAACCCACATTGCCTGCTTGTAGTCAAGCTAACCACTTTTCATAAATTTGCAGAGCCCTCCTTTATCAACCTCATCCACCCTTCTGTGTCCTTGCTTTGCCTCCTTCCTCCTCCTGTCATGCCTCCATTATACTGTTCTATGCCTCCACAAAGCCTCATAACACCCCCCCATGCTTGCAATGCCTCCCTGTCAGTGCCTATTCTCGGATGACATTGCCCGTAGTGACGTTTCGTTTGCTGTTTCGGCTGAGAAGGGCTGCATTTCTACTTGCTTGGCGGTCATTTTGTAGTGATTTTGTGTATTCTATTTTTTAGCCTTAATTTTCTCTTTTCTCTCTTAGCTCCTCCGGTCACCATTGTGGGCAACACTGGAAGTCCAGAGCACCATACTTTGATGACCGGGGATGACCTGGTTCTTTCCTGTGAGCTATCTCGGCCAAATTTCAAGGTGCGCTGGCTGAAAAATGGCGAGGAGATAGTATCTGCAGGACGAGTCAAAATCACATCTCGAGGAGTTCACCGGCAAATTACCATACAAAGTGTTCGACCTTCAGACTCTGGCACATACACTTGTGATGCTGGCACTGACCAATTACATACAGAAGTCCATGTGGAAGGTAAGGAACCATATGTCGTGTATGGACCATCTCTGTACTTTTGCTTTGGTTTCTATCATGGTGATGTCATTGGACATCACATATAATTAAATGTTTTTGATGGTTGTGTCTCTTCAGCACCACGGCAAGTTGAATTTATCACTGAGCTCCAGAACGTCACAGTCCTGGAAGGAGACACTGCCACCTTTAAATGTGTTGTATCTCCGGATGATGTGATCCTCCACTGGGAACTCAATGGATCCCCTGTCAATTCAGACCGAAGAGCCAGCATGGCAAGTAATGGACTTTGCCACTCTCTAACCTTGACTGGCTGTCGCTTGTCTGATTCTGGCACCATCACTGCTAATGCCGAGGGGCTCATCTCACGGGCAAGACTAAGAGTGCAAGGTAAGAAGATGTGTTGCTATCATCTGCATTGGTTCCTGGAGCACAGAAGGCCTACGCATTGATGTCAATCTGTAAGCAACCATCCAAGGAAGGGTTACGTTCATGCACAGGATGTAAAAGAGTTGATATTACCTACCAGTTTTTGGGAGTTGTGGTGAATGTCCCTTCTTTGGTGTTTCCTCCTCGGTACCATCTAGGCAAACTGTCTTTGCTTGAGGGAAAGAGGAGGTGACTTAGGTCCGAAGAGAAAGTATGTTGGAGGAGTTGGTAGTGTTGTTGGAGATGATCATATTGTTGTTCCCACATCACAAGGGCTGAGGTTGGCATACTGAGTGTGATATGTCAACACCATGGTCAGTTATGTGGGACACTCTGGGAGTCACAGTAGATAAAAAATGTCCAGTCTTCTTACTTTCAATGTGATGGATCATGAATTTTTTGGGTTGGACTGTTGGAGTTCTTTAACAAGACTGTGTTTTTTTTCCCACAGAAGCTCATGTGATGTTTCTTCAAGGGCTGGAAGACACAGAGGTGGAAGAGGAACAGGATGTGACTTTTGAGGTCCGGGTCACCACTGAGAAGGCAGAAGTTCATTGGGTGAAGCAGGGAGTTGTTATTCAGCCCAGTGATAGGTTTACTCTTCAAGACTCTGGGCACAACCATACACTTATCATCCATGGTGTCCAGGCATCTGACAGAGGGAGGTACACCTGTGAAAGCCTCCACGACCGAACCGATTGCCGTTTGAATGTGCTACGTAAGTCTCATTGTTTTTCTAGGAAACCATATTTCCTCAAATAGATGACTCTAGGTTCACTATTTTTGTTATTCTTCACAACAGCCCGAAGTATCGCAATAAAGAAAGGTTTAACTGATTTGCGATGTAAGGAGGGAAGTGACATCGAGTTTTCGGTGGAATTGTCTCATGATGATTTGAAAGGAGAATGGTGGAAAGGAGGCATCCGTCTGACCTCTGATGAACGGTGCATCATCAGATCAAGTGGACGGCAGCATTTCTTGCGCCTTATAGACCTAATGCTTCCAGATACTTCAGTGATTGCTTTTACCACCGATACTTTACGCACCATGGGGCAGCTGACTGTCATTGAGCATCCACTTACCATTACACAACCACCACAAGACTTTGTCGTTAATGAGTCTGGGCTAGCAACATTCCAGTGTGAGGTCTCCAAACAAGAAGCAGTTGTGACTTGGAGCAAGGTAAGAAAAATTATTCCTTACTCTATTATAATACTGCCCCCTGTAGATATGAAGAAAGGAGAACAATTCTGAAGGGCATCTTGACTGTAGGTTTTCAGAAATGTTCTGGTTCTCTTACAGGATGGAAAAGAGTTGGTTCTGAGCACATTGTGCCGTATGTTTTCTGTGGGACGACGGAGAATACTTCATATTAGCCAGTGTGGCCCTCAGGATGCTGGGACATACACATGCCATGTGGATGACTTGAGTGCATCGGCCACGTTGCGTGTTCTTGGTAAGTCTTCCCAACCCTCCTGGAATATCCCAGAGGCCCCTGAAAATAGCTGAGATCTCTGAGACACCCTGAAGAGCAGGATGTTTTCGGGAGTCAATGCCCAAGACTGAAGATCGGTGCCGAAACAGGGAGAGGAGAGTATCTGCACATCTTGTCTGTGGTCTGTATTTTGGGGATACTCTGATCAGGAGTTTGAATTAAGAGGCAGTCCGGTCTGGAGTCTTGAGAGGGAGTTTGGGGCCTGTGTAAGTTTGAAGGAGTTTGGTTTGGGGCCTGTATAGGTTTGGGGGATCTGGGGAGTCTATTTGGGGGGTCTGGTCTTGGATTTGTGTATATTTACACCAAATTGAGTTGTTTTTTGGGCATTTGCAGTTTTTCCCATGGGTTGGGTTCACAATCCAGAATTCCTTTGGCAATTATGATTACTAGATGTCACCACATACTGTAGCCAGTAGATAATAAGGAACCAGAGGTTGACTGACCATAGACCCTACAGGGAATTCTCCTGGTGGGCCAATACCCATGTGGCAGTATAAGCCCTCCTAACGGCCACCAGCCAGGTACATAATGATCTGATTCTCTCAGTATTAATTAATGCTAGGAGCGCTAGGTACTCATATACCTGGCTGGTGACCACAGGTGTCCTCCTCAGTTCAAGTGTATCGTTATCCTTAGGACAGAGATACTGTTGATTACTGTGGCAGGGGTAAGGGGGTAGTATTTTGTGCTGCACTCTTGTATTTGGTTTTGCTTGGGTGGTATTTTGTGCTGCACTATGGTATTGATGTATCACCCCTTTTTCTCCCTACTTATGTTGACCCTGCAATCTGTCAATTGAAACCCTCCTATAACATGTTTTTTTTTTTTTATCCAGGACCACTATAAATTCCCAGTCAGCCCCTGTAAGGAATGTTTCTGAACAGGTACTACAGGGTGGTCCACAAAAAAGTAGCCCGCCTCCAATATCTCCAAATATATCTTAGTTGTCCACAACAACCAATCAGAGCTCAGCTTTCATTTTTTCAGAGCCCTGTAGGAATTGAAAGCTGAGCTCTGATTGGTTGCTATGGGCAACTAAGTCTGATTTATTATTCAGTCTGATCCAAGTGGCTATTGTGTCAGAAAGATGGTGTTCTCCACGGAACATCGAATAGTGATTGTGGAAAGCTATGTACGAAGCAGATCGATTAAGGAAACACAAGAGACCTTTGCCGACAAGTCCCCAGGAACAAAACCACCAGCGAAACGTTATATTCCGAGTCTTCTTCGGAAATGATATCAAACTGGCTCTGTTGTAAACATGAAGAAACCGAGGCCTCCATCAATCAGAACGGCTGAAGTTGTGCATGAAATTCAGCAGCGGATTGCAAGTAGCCCCCAAAAATCACCTCGAAGACTGTCTCAGCAAGTTGGTGTATTATGAACAACGTTTCAGCGAGCCGGAAACCGCACCGAATAACGTGTGTGCAGGAACTGAAAGAGCCTGACAAAGCGAAACGTATCAATTACTGGATTTAGTTGCTGACTATGATTGCTGACAGACATTTGGACCCATTGCTGTACTTCATGACGGACGAAAGACACGTAAATTCCCACAATACGAGGTTCTGGTCAGCTGAAAATCCCCATTTGACTCACGTCACACCTTTTCACGACCAGAAAATTGGTGTTTGGTGTGCAGTGTCAGGAACACGAATAGTGGGCCAAATTTTCTTCAAGCCAACTGTAAATGCCACAATTTACCTGGACATCTGTGAAGAGTTTTACAACCAACTAATGCCAGAAGAAAAAATGTCCAACAAGATGGGGCACCACGCCGCACCTCAAGGAACTCACTGGACGGTTCATGAACTATTTACGGAGGAGCGAACTGTGAGTGAGGTAATGGCCACCATGTTCCCCAGACTTGTCCACATTAGATTTTTATCTGTGGGGAAATTTAAAACATAAAAGTGTCCGCGAACAATCCACATCCCCTGGAGGAACTCAAGGAGAACATCACAAACACCATCTGTAGTATCACAAGCCGTATCAGCCAACAGAATCCGACCTGCCCAAAGATGCAGAGACATGAACGGGGACCACTTTCAGCATCTTCTGTGACTTGTGGGTGATGAAACAAACAACCCACCTGCTCGTTCATCTTGTCATACTATCGCACGAGGCAGACGACTTTTTCGTGGGCCACCTTGTATAACCTATAGCAACCAATCTGAAGTTTCTCATCATCCAGTAAAATGGTTGTAAATGTTCTAAATTTTTGTTTTCACAGAGCAAGAGCCACAAGTGCTGAAAGACCTGCAGGATGTTGAGATCATGGAGAACGACAATGCGGCATTCATCTGCGAATTGTCCTGTGCCCAGGCCAAAGGAGAATGGATCAAAAATGGAGAGAAAATAAAAGTAACATCTACAACAAAGATTCGCCAAGAAGGTATTTATCCCACAAGAGAAAACGTTTAATCAATAGTAAAGCATTTACCAAACTGACAAATAGGGGACAATATATGCCCTCTGTTATGACATAACGGGACGTTACACCCAAACTCTATCATATCTCCACTTGCCGTGCAGTTGAATTTTATAGATTGCCCCATTTCAAGTTACAGGCTGTCGGCTGAGTGTAGTTTTCTTCAATGGAATGAGTGGTTGAAAAGGTCTCTGCCCCTATTATCACTATTTTCCATGCCCTGGTAACCCTAGTAAGTTAAAGGGAATGCCTCCCATCTTAGTAGATGCAACTTATTTTATTTTATCTGACCTATATATTCATTTTGTAGATCCTTTCCTGTTATTTCTGACACATGGTTTATTCTAATTTTCACTAAAATTCAGATATATTCTTCACTTGCAGTACCACAGTTCACCACTGCAACTGGCAAATTTGTTCATAGACGGTAATACTATAGCGCCCCCAGCTTTAGTTGAGAGCTATCTTGACCAAAACTCTGATCTTTTACATTCAATTGAAAAGACAAAATTAATGGAAAACCTAACAACGTCTAACAGATCACATTCCCAGAACGTTCCTCCTCATCTTTATTAAACACTGCAATGTATTTCATGCTTCTGTAGGAAGGAGACACTTTCTCCTTATTTGTGGGGCTCAATGTGAAGACTCTGGAGAAATTCTCTTTCAAGCAAGAAGAGTAGAGTCAAGAGCTAAACTCAAAGTCAAAGGTGAGAAGCAAAATCTCCTCTGTACGCGAGTTTCTTCAGCAGATTAAACCTTTCCAAATCAAGAAATTCAGCGATCAGTGCAACAGTAACTCCAGACACCATAATATAACATGGCACAGAGCATTGGTTGTTGCTTTCCAATGCATTTTTGGTGGATGACTGTATGACACTAGTTCAGTGTATTCAAAATATTTATTCCTACTTACATGAATATAACTATAATATTGCTCCTATGTACAAGAATATAACTACTCTAATACTGCCTCCTATGTACAAGAATATAACTACTATAATACTGCCTCCTATGTACCAGAATATAACTACTATAATACTGCCTTTTATGTACAAGAATATAACTACTCTAATACTGCTCCTATGTACAAGAATATAACTACTATAATACTGCTCCTATGTACAAGAATATAACTACTATAATACTGCTCCTATGTACAAGAATATAACTACTATAATACTGCCTCCTATGTACAAGAATATAACTACTATAATACTGCTCTTATATACAAGAATATTACTGCTATAATACTGCTCCTATGTACAGGAATATAACCACTATAATACTGCTCCTATGTACAAGAATATAACTACTATAATACTGCCTCCTATTTACAAGAATAAAACTACTATAATACTACTTCCTATGTGCAAAAATAAAACTACTGTGGTTACAACAATAGTACATAATACCATAGTTACAAGTCAAGAATGTAACTACTATAATACTGCTTCTATGTACAATATTATAACTACTATAATACTGCTTCTATGTACGAGAATATAACTACTATAATACTGCTTCCTATATACAGAAATATAACTACTATAATACTGCTCCTATGTGCAAGAATATAACTGCTATAATACTGCTCCTATGTACAAGAATATAACTACTATAATACTGCTCCTATGTACAAGAATATAACTACTATAATACTGCCTCCTATGTACAAGAATAACTACTATAATACTTCCTCCTATGTACAAGAATATAACTACTATAATACTGCCTCCTATTTCCAAGAATATAACTACTATAATACTGCTCCTATGTACAAGAATATAACTACTATAATACTGCCTTCTATGTACAAGAATATAACTACTATAATACTGCTCCTATGTACAAGAATATAACTACTATAATACTGCTCCTATGTCCAAGAATATAACTACTATAATACTGCCTCCTATGCACAAGAATATAACTACTATAATACTGCTCCTATATACAGAAATGTAACTACTATAATACTGCTCTTATGTACAAGAATATAACTACTATAATACTGCTCCTATGTACAAGAATATAACTACTATAATACTGCTCCTATGTACAAGAATATAACTGCTATAATACTGCCTCCTATGTACAAGAATATAACTACTATAATACTGCTCCTATGTACAAGAATATAACTACTATAATACTGCCTCCTATGCACAAGAATATAACTACTATAATACTGCCTCCTATGTACAACAATAGTACATAATACCATAGTTACCAGACTAGAGGTGTCATCGGTTTGGTGTTCATTTCTGTCCCTCAGTACTCTCTATAATTTCCATTGAGTTTTGATATCAGTCTGATATAATCTTCCTCTAGAGTTACCGGTCCGCATTGTAAAATCACTGAGGGACAAGACGGCTCTACAAGGTCATCGTGTGATATTTGAATGCAAGGTCAGTCCGGCCCGAGCTCGAGTCACTTGGCTGAAAGGCAGTGAAGTCATTCTTCCTTCAGACAAGTATCAGTTCACCAGTGAGGACGCTTATCGTACATTGCTCATCAATGATGTGGGCCCTGAAGATGAAGACATCTATACGATGAAGACCACAGGAGGCCAGAGCTCGGCCCGATTACTAGTGGAGGGTGAGCACTAAAAGCTAGGCTAAATTTGAGAGATGCCAACCCCACCAGTCATGTGTAATACAGGGTAGTATATTGTATAGATTATTTCACAGCATACTAGAAGGGCTTTTAGCATACATTAAAATAAGTTTCGGCCAGTTACCATTGCTTGAAAATTTTCTGCAAGTATGCTGTAAAGTTTGTAACATTCTCAATGCTCCGAACTCACGTGGTTTGGCCACTTAGGAAGACAGTCACATGTCAAAATCCAGCTTCTACCAACGTAACTTCCTTTACCAGTTTTCTGACCTAGGCTATGAATGGGATGTCACTTCCACTGTAGATAGGGCCAGAACTATTCCTTTCTCTGCTCAAACTCCCTGCATCCACCTCATCCACGAATGTGCCAAATAGAGGAATAGTTCTTGCTGCATCCACAGCGGAAGTGATTTCCCATTCATAGTCCAGGCTGCAACATGGTCTGTGGCACCTGGATTTTTAGAACCGGAGTGTCAAGTGACTGGGTTCCTGGGAGGTCGAAGCATATTACAAACTATCGGGATCCGTGGGTGGGGTTGGCAATGACATCAGTCACAGGCTTCCAAAGTTTAAAAGTCAAATACATTTTATTTTCACCGAAAACATACAATGGCAGCCAAAGAAACGCAGTCACTTTGAGCAATCCACAGGAACCACAAACATAATGAAAATACCTGCTTGTCTGGGCAATAACTAAACATAGGTTTCCTCCCCTATTTACTCAGAAGAACAATGGAAGATCAGGCTTTACACAGCCAGCAGGTCAAGCAGCTTCCAAGCTCTAACCCTGATTGAGCCACCCAGCCCTGTCTTTATTCCCCTAGTAACAAGCCCAGCACATGCACCTGAGTTGCATTGGGCTAGATACAATTTTTGAACTGGAGTAAAGAGGGAATGGCAAGTCCCTCTACCAAACTTACCTGCCATTCCATAAAATATCCAGCCCACAAAACATATTTGAGAAAAGGACCTCAGCAGACTTCACTTTGCTGAAGAAGCCCAGTTTTCCTGGATTTATTTTCTCATCTAAGCATTGTGAGATATACTCCCCCTCCACTACTTTACCAGAAACCATGTTGCAAAATGTTATCCTATAGGCAAGTTATGTGTAGGTAAGGTAGATTTGCTGGACCCACTGGGCCCTGGAAAATCCACTTGAGGCACTGATAAAATCCTGGAGCAAAAAATAAGCTTGTTGTCTCTTTGCACTGGTCTGTTTCAGGTTTAGCCATCCAACTATATAAATGTCTGAGAAATGTAAAAGTGACCGCCCCCAGTGATGCTTGTTTCGAGTGTGAGGCGTCCATTCCTCTGTCCAGACCTCCACAGTGGAGTCTAAATGGGGTCATGCTGCACAATGGAGGTGACATCATTATCGAGGCCAGGGGGAACCGGCACAAGCTTACCCTACAGAACACCTGTCCTGCAATGTCCGGAACTGTGAGATTTACAGCTGGAAAAACACGTTCAGAAGCACAGCTGATTGTACAAGGTATGCAGATCACTCCATATACAGCGAGAGGACCATATCTGTGTATACGTCCTGAACACATTCCAGTCAAAGGCATACAACATGATCTCCCCACACAGCCCTTGTGCTCAACTTACAGTCTATACTTATTATCTGTCCCAATATTATTAACTCTGAAGTCTTTCCAAACATGGTGTACCCACAGGGGTAAATAGACCCACATTCACTTCCCTGATTCGGTGTGGATTTGAATTTTTGGGAGCAAGGAAGGAATAAGGTCCACCAGAGAAGATCCTAATGTTCTGTATTGATGGAGTATCCTCCATCTGTACAGAACCTAATGACAAGTGATTGGCTTCAAATTGAACTTTCTGTGGCTGGAACTTATTGTGTCAGAGCCTCGGTCCACTGGAGGATCATCTGGTAGTCTAGAGATCCAGCCCAAAGTTGTTTAGGAGATTGGTTCACCATATTGGATTTTTGAAGTTTAGGGATTCACCATGGATATATTATAACACAAGTGGTAGATCACCTCACTGGCTCCCTCGGTACCCCCTACCGCCTTTCCTTTCCATTTACCAATATCTCTGAGCTAGGTTCCTTTTACATGGGGCAACTTAACCGCCAATCTAATGCCAATCGACCATATACAAGTTGGTCGGCGATCATTTAAAGGGAATCGGGGGAGCGGCAGGACAATCGTTATTGCGATTGTTCATTCCCCATTCACTTTGCCTATTGTTCTTACTGGGGCCTAGAAACAAGGACCTATACTAACGTATCTTTTTCGCTTTTGTCTTTCAGAAGAACAATAGGAAGATGTGCCTGTATAACCGCCTGCATTGTCTCATGTTCCTCACATCCCAGCCCCATATTAGGTAGAGCAGTGCTCATACCAGTGCCAAATGCCAAGGCTCGGTTGAAGCCAAGCTTTTCTTAAGTCTTTAGGTGTGGGTTCTAGACCCTTGTATTTATTTTTAAACCTTACTCTAAACCTTTCCACCCATCCCTCCCACCTGAAAGACAGCGAGAAAAATGGAGCAGTATATCTAGACCATCAGAGCAACCAGTGGATGGAAACAAGGACAACTAGAAGGTGCCAATGGAATGACTCAAGGAGACACAGGAGTATGAGAGAACGGATGACAAAGGGGAATGTAGTCAACCAACACAAAAACTTTTTGTACAATGCGCTCTTCAGACACGGGTGTGTTGAGTTTTTTTTAACAGCTACGGAGCTAGAGTTTAGTCACAGACACCAAAATCTCACCGATCGATCTTATGCTTGGAAGGACACGTGTGACCAAGGCCTATCAGTCACATCTGTCATTTGGAGGTAAAGGGTCCACTGCAAGATTTAGTAGTCACATTCCACTGTGGAATGCCTCCAGATCAATAGGATGATGGCTAGCGACTAGTTTTGAGGGCACAGCGTCACCTATGAAAACAGCCTCTTACTTACTTGGAGATATCCATCCCTGATATGTCCTTTGGTTTTGGTCTCATATATAGCATAGAGTTGGATGTTTGAGACATTGCTCTTGAAGTGGGATTTCTAGTTTTCAGACCATGGAAGTTCATACTGGAGAAGTCTTTGATCTAGGACCACTCCTTATATCCATAATGATAGGGCCGGCTCAGATAGGCTCTGGATTTTCAATTGAGGATCCACGCCAGAAATCAGAGACGGACACTGCGATTTCTGCCGCATTTGTGCAGCGTCTGTGCTGGCGGATCCTCGTGAAAATTAGACCCATTCAGTGTGTCTGATCCGTGGCTTTTTCTAGTGGAATCAGTGAGAAAAAGGATTTTTTTTTTACATCAGATAGAAAGCCGCATGAAATTCTCTATCAGTCCACCAACTGCATGTCTATGGGGTTTTAGAAACCCTGTCCCATGGTTCCGAAAATATCTGTGGCTGCACGGTAGAGAAGAAAATCAGCTGCAGAAAGATGATTTTGGCTGGACTTCCCCTTTAAGTAGAGGTTTACAACACAGAATATGGCTTATGACGTGTTCCTTAGAGAAGGGTAATAATGATTTACAGAAATTCCCCCCTTTTTTTTTTTTTTTTTTTTTTTTTTTTATAGAAATAAAGGAATTTTGCCCTCACAGACAGGGAAGGGATAACTGTGTATTTGGGGGCTGACTGTTTGGAGTTAATGTGTTATTACACTGCTGGGACTTCAGAAGATGTGTGACTTTCTCTACATGTCTCTCCATCTGCGTTCTCAACGTTTTTGGCCTAATAAACTTGTCCATCTGATCGCCTGTCTTTTCTTTTGGAATATTACAGGTAGTTTCTATGGGGCGGTGGAATTAACATAGAGGCAGGGTATGCACCTGCTGTTTAGCCTTGAGAAGTGGGACACAGCTCTGAACGACTTCCCATTTTTGCCATTACACAGTAAAAGAGGGCCACCTAGAGACACCCCTAGGGGGAGCTCTCTGCAAATGTATCTATACAGTTGCCCATCAGTCTATATGAACCATATTCAGTGAGCTCCCCCTAGTGGTATCTGCAGGCAACCAAATCTGCAATCCAGATATGAGAATAGACTTTTGGACTAAAAAGATGTGGTACGTTTTGCAGTCGCTTAGTGAGACCTATTCTATGGTTATAGTTACGTCCATGCTTTCATATAATGTATGTAGTCAGTGAAAATGTAATCAGCTGCTCACTGCCAAACACTGAGCAATGTGTATGAAATGTTCCTCCAGAATATCTGGGTGAGGGTTTGGGAATCTGCTGCTGGCGTCTGGCCTTGTAGGACAGGTTACGGGCCTAATGGCCTTGATAAGTGAGATTATGCAGGTTGTCTGTGTTCTTACACCAGCAGCTGCATTGTCTGTTCATTATTTCTAACATCTTGTCTTGTTCTTAAAGTGCACCTCCAGCGAAAGAGCCAGTCTTGCCTGTGCTCCTTAGAGGGCATCTGTCAGCAGTTTTGTACCTATGACACTGACTGACCTGTTATATGTGCACTTGGCAGCTGAATGCATCAGTGTTGGTCCCATGTTCATATGTGTCCGCATTGCTGAGAAAAATGATGTTTTAATATATGCAAAATGAGGCTCTGCTTTCTCTGGAGCTGCCGCAACTTCTCCACTTGGATTGACAGGACCAGGAGTGATGATGTTTAATACAGGATGACATTTTTATACTGTATTATACTCCAGAGCTGCACTCACTATTCTGCTGGTGAAGTCACTGTGTACATACATTACTTATCCTGTATTGATCCTGAGTTACATCCTGTATTATACTCCAGAGCTGTACTCACTATTCTGCTGGTGCAGTCACTGTGTACATACATTACTTATCCTGTACTGATCCTGAGTTACATCCTGTATCATACTCCAGAGCTGCACTCACTATTCTGCTGGTGCAGTCACTGTGTACATACATTACTTATCCTGTACTGATCCCGAGTTACATCCTGTATTATACTCCAGAGCTGCACTCACTATTCTGCTGGTGCAGTCACTGTGTACATACATTACTTATCCTGTACTGATCCTGAGTTACATCTTGTATTATACTCCAGAGCTGCACTCACTATTCTGCTGGTGCAGTCACTGTGTACATACATTACTTATCCTGTACTGATCCTGAGTTACATCCTGTATTATACTCCAGAGCTGCACTCACTATTCTGCTGGTGCAGTCACTGTGTACATACATTACTTATCCTGTACTGATCCTGAGTTACATCTTGTATTATACTCCAGAGCTGCACTCACTATTCTGCTGGTGCAGTCACTGTGTACATACATTACTTATCCTGTACTGATCCTGAATTACATCCTGTATTATACTCCAGAGCTGCACTCACTATTCTGCTGGTGCAGTCACTGTGTACATACATTACTTATCCTGTACTGATCCCGAGTTACATCCTGTATTATACTTCAGAGCTGCACTCACTATTCTGCTGGTGCAGTCACTGTGTACATACATTACATTACCTATCCTGTACTGATCCTGAGTTACATCCTGTATTATACTTCAGAGCTGCACTCACTATTCTGCTGGTGCAGTCACTGTGTACATACATTACTTATCCTGTACTGATCCTGAGTTACATCTTGTATTATACTCCAGAGCTGCACTCACTATTCTGCTGGTGCAGTCACTGTGTACATACATTACTTATCCTGTACTGATCCTGAATTACATCCTGTATTATACTCCAGAGCTGCACTCACTATTCTGCTGGTGCAGTCACTGTGTACATACATTACTTATCCTGTACTGATCCCGAGTTACATCCTGTATTATACTTCAGAGCTGCACTCACTATTCTGCTGGTGCAGTCACTGTGTACATACATTACATTACCTATCCTGTACTGATCCTGAGTTACATCCTGTATTATACTCCAGAGCTGCGCTCACTATTCTGCTGGTGCAGTCACTGTGTACATACATTACTTATCCTGTACTGATCCTGAGTTACATCCTGTATTATACTCCAGAGCTGCACTCACTATTCTGCTGGTGCAGTCACTGTGTACATACATTACTTATCCTGTACTGATCCTGAGTTACAACCTGTATTATACTCCAGAGCTGCACTCACTATTCTGCTGGTGCAGTCACTGTGTACATACATTACATTACTTATCCTGTACTGATCCTGAGTTACATCCTGTATTATACTCCAGAGCTGCACTCACTATTCTGCTGGTGCAGTCACTGTGTACATACATTACTTATCCTGTACTGATCCTGAGTTACATCCTGTATTATACTCCAGAGCTGCACTCACTATTCTGCTGGTGCAGTCACTGTGTACATACATTACTTATCCTGTACTGATCCTGAGTTACATCCTGTATTATACTCCAGAGCTGCACTCACTGCAACTTTGTTAATAAAGAATAAAATAAAAAAGCCACACGTTACTAGAGGAAGAATTGATAGATAATAACCCTCTTCGCCGCTCAATCCCACAGGAAACTTTCTTTCAGCTCCATTATGAAGGTAGTGAGTTTACCACATCTTATCCGCTAAGAAACCACAAACAGACTTCTGAAACCTCATGGAAATATCGGTCACTTTAGGACGTAAACATATAGACAGACCCCAGAGAGAAGGCAATCCCTCAGAATAGACAAAGATGAGGGAAGGTCATACAGCTCACCACTGAACCAGGTCCAAATCCCTGAAAAATGTGACGGTGCACCCAGCACTGCGCCTCGATAAAACAATTCTTTATGGGTCACTTTTTTAAAAGATCCATAAACAGCTTTCATATTTGCTGGGTACAGCTGATTCGCCATTATATTTATTAAATGTAAGTATAATAACACAAAATGTCTGTTGGCTACTAGGCTCAAGGTCTTCTCTAAATGGGGGGGCTGTTCCCATGCAACATGACTGGTCAGGGTGGTCTGGACACATTATCTCTGGGGCAAACAATGCATTCCAAGCGTCTGTTACAGATAGTTTTTTTTTTGTGCCCAGCACCTTCTCCGTGCCAACTTTGATAACATTGGAAAAAACTGCAGAAGGACAGAGCATTCTGAGACATCCACAAAGCACAGAGACTTCTTTAGACAGACAGCTACAGTCCATGTGAAGAGACGGCCATTCAAGGAGGTCTGCGAGACGTCAAGAGAGTTGACACGTGAGACAACACCGACACAGCTGGGACAGTCTTAATGACATCTCGTATAGCACAAGAGATATACAAGGGTGAACTTCAAGAAAGCAAGTTATTTGATCAGATCTGGTTCACGTTTGACCTGAAAATGTCATCAATGGTTCTTGTGTTTGTTGTGTTCTTTGCCATAACATTCACCAAGACAAGCCAAGGTTGTGAGATGCCCAAGGCCGAGCATCAGTATATCCTGGACAAGGTGAAGACAAGGATTGTGGAGGCACTGGGGTCTCCTCCACCAACCACCGCTACATCCCCAACACCATCTCCAACCCTAAATGGTCCCATCCAGTTGGAGGAGAGGATTCTACGTAAGAGACACAGCCAAAGGAGAGAACATGGTCTGGAGGACATGTCTCAGGTGATATTGTTCCCTACATCAGGTAAGTGACCAGGGCTGGGCTGACATTCCAATCAGATGCATTAATATTGCAATCCCTCGCTGGTCAAAAGCAACTTAAGTGTATTATGACCATGGTGGTTGGCACAGTGCCCATGACCATTGTTGCCCAGGGGCCCCAGACCACTTGCATAGATGTAGAGGTAAAGTGCACTTGAATTTTTGGGAAGGATTACTGCCTCTCCTACTTGTTTTAATAAAATGGTGGTTCTTCATGGTCAAGGACTGAATTATAGATTTCTTGTCTATTAGTCATGGTAGGGACAACCCTGGTGACCTACAGCAGCTCTACAGAAAGACAAACAGCTCCACATGTCTCTACCTGTAAGAATACTGGCTATCCTTAAAGGGGCTGTTTTATCTTAGACATTGGTGGCATATCATGAGGATATTACATACACAGTGTCATCTGCACTCCAAGTATCTGGTGGTGGCAGGTAGAGGGCCTGTAAGGCCAAACAATTAAAATAGAAGATACCATGGCACTCAGAAGAAGTTTTCATCAATAGTAACACAAGCTTCCATTGAGTGACGTGGTACCTTCTATTTTGTTTATATTGCTAGGATTTGTCACCAATGTCAGAAAAGTGCAAGTCCCACCTCTGGGACCCACACCTATCTCCAGAACGGGGAACCTGAAGTGAGTGGAGAGTGCGCTTGGTTGGCAATTTTCGGAACTCCCATAGAAATGGAGTGCATACTAAGTGCGTTCTCCTTCACTTTTGGGGGCAAGTACTGAAGATAGGTGTGGGTCTCAGAGGTGGGAGCCGCATCTATCTGACATTGGTGACACATTCTAGCGATATAATCAAAATAGAAGGTACCGCGGCACTCAATGGATGCTTGCGTTATTATTGGTGTAAACTTCTATTGAGTGCCATGGTATCTTCTATTGTGATTGTTTGGCCTTACAAGCCTGACACCAGCTAATATTTGGAGTGTAGGTGATATGCCACCAATGTCTAAGATGAGACAGCCCCTTTAAGGAAAGCCAGTATTCTTACAGTTGGAGATATGTGGAGAGGTTTGTCTTTCTGTAGAGCTACCATAGGTCCCTGGAGTTGTCCTTACCATGACTAATAGACAAGAAATCTATAATGTGAGATGACACAACCCCTTTAAAGAGACCAGGTGTGTGTTGAGACTTAGTGGCAATGCTCCTGCCTAAGCTGCATCCAAGGCAGACAGAATCCGTCTCCTGCTGATGAGGGGCAAGCACCCCGAAACAGCTGTCTACAGACAGATATATGGCTCGGCTATTTTCCCATGTCAAATTCCAAGGCTTGTTAAAAAGTCTGACTTTTACTCATAGGGAGTCACTTTCAAAAGGTGGCACTAGCGAGATGGTTCTCTTTCCCTGGGAGATACTTCTTTACACACGTCAGAGTAAGATACTGGGTCACCACAGAATTTTTGGGTTTATATGGGAGTTATCTTGAATATCCTAATACACTCTGATTCATGGGTGTAACAAGGACAGTGCGTAGATGAGGCCACTAGTGCCTGTGAGGCAGAATGCCAGGGGGTGCTAACAACCCACTTATTTAGATGCAGGGCTAGGGCAGCAAACTGAACTTTTGCCCAGGGTAAAAAGAGGCATCTCCAACCTCTGTGCATATTGTTTTCCCATGGAGCATTGCCAATAACTCTCCATACCAAGGAGCACTTCCAGTAAGTCTCTATATAGAGCTGGTCTCTTTAAGGAGAGCCAATACCATACCTAAGCGATGGGTGAAATAAAATGTAGCTACGGCTTTGACCAGGGGGAGGGGGACAACTGATTGGGCATGTGCCTTGTATTCTGGGTGTCCAGAAGGGGCTATAGGTCTTGAAGGATATTGCAGAGTTTTCAGCAAGCTGGCACTGACATAACAGCTGATGTTATCCCAAGATGGTGGAATGCGGTGGGGCGTCATACTGAGTGTAGTTCTCTACAGTTGTCAGTAGGTGTCGCTTTTTCTCTACCATCTACACTGTTTGCAGACTACGAAGAAGCATCACAGGTCTCATAGACATGTTGAAGCCGTCACCAGGAAGGCTGTAAACACTCCATGTGCTGCCATATGGTGCCTCCATATGGCATCAAATTCAACCCTATGAGCATTATTTTTTGGGGAAAAATCATCCATAATATGACATGATGGAACATGTCATGATATGTGACGACCGTATCGTGGTAGGCAACAGAGGAACAGTGCAGGCTAATGAATACCGCAATACCCTTAATATTACAAATGTGAAATTTCACATTTGCTCACTACAAGTTCCCCTCATTTTGATGCTCTCGGATCTTCTCCTTTAGACAGTTCCTTAGTTGTCACATTGTATATGTTTCTATAATTGTCTTGGTACGAGTTCTTACCATATGACCTTCTTGCAGACGTCCTGTGTGAGACTCCAACACTTGAGGACCCCAAGACAGAAGAAGGCAACAGTTTCACCTACATCTTCCGTCCATCTCCTCACATCTTAAGTCGACGAGTCTCATCTGTGCAGTTCTGGTTTTTCAATGGAGGGTCTCCAGTAGACAACTTCACTTGGTACCAGAATTTCTCAACTGATGACCCAAGTGCTCTGAGGTCTGAGCCGTCTACTCAATCCCTTGTGACAGAACTACCACCCCAAGGGTCTCCGACCCTTGGAACTGACAAGTTGAGTGATGATGATGATGATTCTGTTTCACCTGAGGAAAGTATCACTAAAGAGGAGACTCTTCATAATGTGGTGGACATACAGGTGCTATCGCAGAAGGAGCAGGTCACTGTGGCCACATCCAAGGTGGAGAAAATGGATGACTGGATTGTCTTTCACCTGTCCCCTGCTTTTTTGAATTACATCACAAGAGGTCTTTTTGTTCTGCTGGTTCATTGTCCAACATGTCCTTGCTCCGAGCAGCCTGAACATACCCCCTTCCTCTTGTACATTACCCATCCCAGCCAACGTGGTCGGAGGTCAGGAATTCCATGGTCTCCATCTGCTCTGGAACTTCTGCAGAGGCCTCCAGCACCCGGTGCGGACACTACACAATGTCATCGTGGTTCCCTCAATATAACCTTTGAAGAGTTGGGTTGGAACCAGTGGATTGTTCACCCTGGAAGCTTCCAGTTCCACTACTGCCATGGGACCTGCTCCCCAAACCATGGCCTAAGCACGGCTCTACACTGGGGCAACTGTTGTGCTGCACTACCCAGCACCATGAAGCCTTTGAGAGTCACCACCACTACGGATGGTGGATTCTCTTTCCGATATGAAACTGTGCCAAATCTTCTGACTCAAGACTGTGCCTGTAGCTGAATGCCTTAGCCTATGTCCACATCTGCATCATGGAATTCTGTTTTTCTGTGGCGTCATAGGAGCAGAAAAACAGAACTCGAGTGGTGACTGGTCAGTCACATGACAGACGTCAAAGGTGCCTGGATGACTGACTTATAATGGTGTCCGGAACGTTACCAGAAAAAAATATCACTGTATGCTACAGTATATTCTCCTGCGAAAAATGATGGAAGCTTGGAACGCACATGTAAACAGAGCCTTAAAAATGGCTCTTAGATGACCCATAGGCAGCCACTTGGTTTGCTTCTAGGATATCTATGCCCTTGGCATATGATAAATCAACTCCAGCAGATTTCACATTTCTTTTTCCAAAAAAGCTGTAAATGAAATGTGGAATCTAGTTGCTATGGGCAACTAAGCCAATTTTTCCTTTACACCAGTTTTGATACATCTACCCCCATTCACTGGTGTGGGAGAACATGTCTCACTGAGAGGTCATGAGTGGCTACAATGTAGAGACTGTACTGCAACAGTGTCTGCTCTGGGTTCTGTTGTTTCCTCGCTTTCTGGCTTTTTGTAGACAATTGCAATAAAAGATGTCTCAGAATTATTTTGTGGCAAGAAGGGCAATCATTAATCACAGATCTTAAAGTGGTTATCCCAAGATTAATAAAAAATAAATTTAAAAAAATGAAAATCCAATATCATATAGTACATGACAACCTCTTTCCTACAAAGATAGAACCAGCCCTGTTCCTCACAAGGAATCCAGAGATCTCCCCATGCATGAGCAATTGTTCTGCTAGATTTATTCCAGGCTGGCAGCTCAGGAGGCATACACTTTCTCAGGTGGGGGACAGGGGGGGGGGGGGGGGGCGTTCCCTTTCTGCTGCAGCTGGTGACAGTTGAAGGTTGGAACGGAGCATGTGCATCCACCTCAGTGAGCCGGACAGAGAGATTAGAGTGAATAACTCAGTGGCTATACTTAATTTTTAATTAAATGCAATTACATTAGTGTTCAGATCCAGGTGCCAGCTTGAAAAATGTAGAATATTTTTCACGGAACAACCTGTTAAGCGATTACTGTGTAATGAAAAGTTATACAATTTTCCAATATACTTTATTCATGGTTTACGCCTGGGATAAAGGTCAGTCCTGGTCCTGTGGCGGTCCATTTACACGTGCCGATAATCGAGTGTTCATGAGAACACTTGTACTCGATCACTGGTCCATCTAACATGGCGGCAATCAGGTATCAAGCGTTCATGTCAGCTGGTCGCATCTTTTCTCTGGTCTGCAGCACATCTCCCTGTATAGTTGGTGGGTGTGCGTCCAAAAATGTGCAAACTGGTACGGGGACCAATGATTCCTTGCGCCCCCATACAGTTTACATTGGGCTATTGTAAAATGTATTTATTTTATGCAATTATATAGCACTACTATATTCCACAGCACTTCACAGATATTAGCATTGAATTGCCCCCAGTGGGGCTCACAATCTAAGGTCCCTATCAGTGTGTCTTTGGAGTGTGGGAGGAAACCCATGCAAAGACAGGGAGAACATACAAACTCCATGCAGATGTTGTCCTTGGTCGGATTCAAACCTAGGACCCCAGCGCTGCAAGGCACTAGTGCTAACCACTGAGCCACCGTGATGCCCCTTAAAAATTGGGACTGGTTACGGGCTGAAATCGGCCAGTGCAAAAGGACCCTTACTGTAAAGAGCCATGCATCAGTGTGTCCATTACCAGTTGAAAGACTGCAAGCAGAGATCCTGATATATATTCAGATATAACAAGAATATGGAAAAATGTTCCCTATTCAAAAATAGCCTTTACTTTCTGCATCATTAAATTCCCTTTAAGCATTTGCGGTGCATCCCCGGGTGAGTACAGCGCTCCCATAGAGACGAATGGAGGGGCAGTGTGCATGCCTGACCTGCTGCACCTTTCATTTAGAAGGGACCCCATCCTCATGATCGGTAGGATCTCCACCAATATAATAGTTATCCTCTAACAAATGGGTAGTTTGCCATTCTGCCCCAAAGCACTGGTCCTTTAATTTGGGCGTTGCTGGCACTATATGGTTGTTTTATGGTACGAATGTATTGGGTGGGCATGGTATGCTGAAATGTTGGACTTCGAAATTAAAACATGAAACTTTATTGGATATGTATTAAAACTGTCCCTCTGCATCCTATGACATGCAGGGGGCGAACATTCACAATGTGTTGTGCACTGGAATGTAGAAATTAAATACACAGGGCACAGAGACACACTGTAGCTAAACAGCTGGCCCCGCACTACGCACGTCCGCTGCAGCGAGAAAATCTTACTGACATTTAATGCTACTAAAGTGTAAAACCCGCAGAGTAAACGGCAGCTCGGGCTCAGCTCCAGAGAATCCTGGGGCATTTAACATTTCGTCATGTACCCTGAGAATTATTCAGCACAGTACTTGCAGGACCAGTCTGCCCGTCTTGTCCTCCGTTGCTGCCTTTGTAGTGAAACAAAAAACATTGTCTAAGTAACAATTAAATGGGGGCCACAGATGACGGCAAAAGGAGCAAATGAGATAATGAAGAGGTAATAACATCTGAGTCGTATACACAAATGTCAGCATCGTGTTTACACCCATCATTTCTAAAGGAGCAATAATATCAGATATTATGTTTTTGTCCTTAAAGGGGTATTATCATCTTAATGATCACTGTTAAATCTGTGATCATTTTTCTAAATATATTTCATTAACAAATCCCCACCCCTTAGAAAAAAAATAAACCTATACTTACCTGACTGTTGTCTTCCATCTCCCCTGGTTACGGCCACCGGTCTTCTCAGGAATCGCGGTGGCCGCGCCTTGCGCAGACGACTTCTTTTCTTCTCCCGGCCAGCCGCGCGCTGTACTGAACGCGCACGCCGAGTCCGCGCATGCGCCCTGGTGACTTCTTCCTGGCTAGTATACTATACTGGCCAGGAAGAAGTCACCAGGGCGCATGCGCGGACTCGGCGTGCGCGTTCAGTACAGCGCACAGCCCGGCCGGGAGAAGATATCAATCAAGATGGAGCCCGCCCCCTGCCGAAACCAGGAAGTGGACGGCGCGCCGAGAGCAGGTAAGTATAAAACTGCGTGTTGAGAAAACCCCTTTAAGGAGCAGTATTATAGTAGTTATTTTCTTGTACATAGGAGGCAGTATTATAGCATTTATAGTCTTGTACATAGGAGCAGTATTATAGTAGTTATATTCCTGTACATAGGCGCAGTATTATAGCATTTATAGTCTTGTACATAGGAGGCAGTATTATAGTAGTTATATTCTTGTACATAGGAGTAGTATTATAGTAGTTATATTCTTGTACATAGGAGGCAGTATTATAGCATTTATATAGTCTTGTATATAGGAGCAGTATTATATTAGTTATATTCTTGTACATAGAAGGCAGTATTATAGTAGTTATATTCTTGTACATAGGAGCAGTATTATAGTAGTTATATTCTTGTACATAGGAGGCAGTATTATAGTAGATATATTCTTGTACATAGGAGTAGTATTATAGTAGTTATATTCTTGTACATAGGAGGCAGTATTATAGTAGTTATATTCTTGTACATAGGAGGCAGTATTGTAGTAGTTATATTCTTGTACATAGGAGCAGTATTATAGTAGTTATATTCTTGTACATAGGAGGCAGTATTATAGTAGATATATTCTTGTACATAGGAGTAGTATTATAGTAGTTATATTCCTGTACATAGGAGGCAGTATTATAGTAGTTATATTCTTGTACATAGGAGGCAGTATTATAGTAGTTATATTCTTGTACATAGGAGGCAGTATTATAGTAGTTATATTCTTGTACATAGGAGCAGTATTATAGTAGTTATATTCCTGTACATAGGAGGCAGTATTATAGTAGTTATATTCCTGTACATAGGAGTAGTATTATAGTAGTTATATTCTTGTACATAGGAGGCAGTATTATAGTAGTTATATTCTTGTACATAGGGGCAGTATTATAGTAGTTATATTCTTGTACATAGAAGGCAGTATTATAGTAGTTATATTCTTGTACATAGGAGGCAGTATTATAGTAGTTATATTCTTGTACATAGGAGCAGTATTATAGTAGTTATATTCTTGTACATAGGAGGCAGTATTATAGTAGTTATATTCTTGTACATAGGAGCAGTATTATAGTAGTTATATTCTTGTACATAGGAGGCAGTATTATAGTAGTTATATTCTTGTACATAGGAGGCAGTATTATAGTAGTTATATTCTTGTACATAGGAGCAGTATTATAGTAGTTATATTCTTGTACATAGGAGGCAGTATTATAGCAGTTATATTCTTGTACATAGCAGTTAGTAGTTCGGGTATGGCTACAGTGGTTGCACAACAGCTGTTGCGACCAAGTTCGTTTAGTGGTGATCCCATAGAAATGTATGGGATCGGCGCGCCTGTCTCAAGAAATCCAACACTGCTGGATTTCTTGCGACAGCATGACGATCCCATTCATTTCTATTGGATCACTGCCACTCAGCGAACCTGGGTGCAACAGCTTTTGTGTAACCAGCGTACACTTAGGCCTCATGCACACGAACGTGTGCCTGCTGGACCCGTGCTGCGGACCACAATGCATAGGCACCGACCATAGGGTCGCCTCATGCGAATGCATTCACTTGAATAGGGTCCACAATCTGCACCACAAAAAAAGTATTGCATGCACTACTTTTTTTGCGGTGCTTCCATGGGGTTCCGCAACAACCTTCCGGACTGCAAACCCATTTAAGTGAATGGGTCCGCATCTGGGATCCACACGGCTGGTGCCCGTGGATTGCAGACCCGCTGTTTGTAGGCCGCAATACCGCCTGGCAACAGCCATGTGCATGAGGCCTTAGTGTATTGGCAGCTGCAGCCATGTTCTCTATGTACCATTAATACAACTAGCTAGCAGCTAGTGACACCTGATAATTAGCTAACGCAGAGCGCCAACTAATGAGGTGATGAAATGGCCAACGTTTTCTGGGAGCATCAGGTTCTAGAGACAAATTGATCTTACACAGCTTCTCTACGGTTGGCAGGCGCACACCCAGAAACATCCGCACAGTGCAATATCCGATTCATCAGACTTGAAGCAGGCACAGACGTCACCGGTGAGACATTGGGGGGTAGAAGTCAGAAGTTGACAGTTACCCAAGAAATTGGACTCAATTCAGGAATGTAATGAACCAGATTAAGTGTTCCAAAAGGAAAAGGGAGGGGTGACTGGACAGAACTACAAGCTGCGATGTGGGACCGGTGGAGGATATGATGGGACTTTCCTGAGGGCCAAGCGTAAAACCAGGTCAGGAGCTGCCTGAGGAACCAGGACTGGCACTGATCAGACAACGCACGGACAGATCTGTGATAATGACACAACTATGATCAGTTACTCCGTCTTCGCTACGCCGTCTGTTAGATTCTACCCCATGCTTTAGGGCTCATGCACACAAACTTATTCATTTTGCGGTCCCCAAAAAACACGGATGACGTCCGTTTGCATTCAGAAATGGAACAGCTGGCCTGTAATAGAACAGTCGTTAGAACAGTAATTGTCGGTAATTCGGACAATAGGACATGTTTTATCGCTTTGCGGAACGGAAATACGTACACAGAATGCACACGGAGTAACTTCCATTGAAATGAATGGTTCCACGTATGGTTCACAAAAAAAAAAAAAAAAAAAAACAGACAGAAAGAAAATACGTTTGTGTGCATGAGCCCTTACACTGAAGGTCTGTTCGGGTATGGGCAGAGACAAGTCCTAAGTAAACAGATTGCTAAGCTTTGAGTCAGCAGTGAACGAGGCATGGCACAAGCGTGTGTGAACAGGTCTGTATGACCAGGAAGATGCAGATATTTGTGTATGTAGACAAAAAATTTTTTACAGTGACTCACAGCAACCATCACTTCTGTACGCTCCAACTCCACCCTTACCCAAGCCTTTAAAATCAATCCACCCCATGCTTTATACTGCAGCTCTGCCTGTATATGTTTGGCTTCTGTGTATAAGCAGAAGTTCAGCAGGAAGGCAGTAGTTTATTGCTGCGACAAGAAAGCAGGGTCATAGCTGAAAGCTTGGGGCCCCCCCCCCCCCCCTGCAAACAATGGAAAGTGTTCTCTTTAGTGTGGAAACCAAAATAAGGGCTCTTTCACACTTGCGTTCTTGTCTTCCGGCATAGAGTTCCGTCGTCGGGGCTCTATGCCGGAAGAATCCCGATCAGGATTATCCTAATGCATTCTGAATGGAGAGAAATCCGTTCAGGATGCATCAGGATGTCTTCAGTTCCGGACCGGAATGTTTTTGGGCCGGAGAAAATACCGCAGCATGCTGCGCTTTTTGCTCCGGCCAAAAATCCTGAACACTTTCCGCAAGGCCGGATCCGGAATGAATGCCCATTGAAAGGCATTAATCCGGATCCGGCCTTAAGCTAAACGTCATTTCGGCGCATTGCCGGATCCGACGTTTAGCTTTTTCTGAATGGTTACCATGGCTGCCGGGACACTAAAGTCCTGTTTGCCATGGTAAAGTGTAGTGGGGAGCAGCATACTTACCGTCCGTGCGGCTCCCGGGACTCTCCAGCGTGACGTCAGGGCGCCCCACGCGCATGGATGACGTGATCACATGGCACGTCATCCATGCGCATGGGGCACTCTGACGTCATTCTGGAGCGCCCCGGGAGCCGCACGGACGGTAAGTATGCTGCTCCCCCGATCCCTACTACTACTATGGCAACCAGGACTTTAATAGCATCCTGGCTGCCATAGTAACACTGAACGCATTTTGAAGACGGATCCGTCTTCAAATGCTTTCAGTTCACTTGCGTTTTTCCGGATCCGGCGTGTAATTCCTGCAAATGGAGTACACGCCGGATCCGGACAACGCAAGTGTGAAAGAGCCCTAAAAAATTAAAAAATTCTGACTGAAAGGTTCATTACTGGTGCAGGTTTTGGAATGAAATTATTATATTTTTTTCATTCTGCAGTGGTATAGGGAGCTTGGAAACTAAAAAAGGCAGCATAATTCAGTACCAGCCAAGTACCAGTAGATGAGGATTTTCAAACCATCATGTAGGTGGAAATTTTGGCTGTAAAAAAACAAACTCACCTGCGGTGCAGAGTTTGAAATCTGCAGTATGCGAGTTGCTTCTGGGGATTTTCAGTTCAGATTTTAACCTTTGTAGTGCAATTGGTGAGATTTGGGGCAAATCCGCAACGAAACCTGTAAATTAGGCCCCATGCACATGGCTGTAGTTTTGGTCCACATTCTTTGTTGATCGGAGATGCACTCAGTCATTTGAATGGGGCCGCGAAAGATGTGAACAGCACACCATGTGCAAACCACCAAAATATATATATATTTCCATTTTGCAGAGAATATTCATTTGTAACGAACTGCTGGATGCACATAGCCAATATCTGCGACAAAAACCCCCCAGATACAGCCGTGTAAGGCCTCATGCACACAACCGTTCCGCAAATTGCAGACTGCAAAAAGAACGGAACAGAACAGGCTGCCCATTGTAGAAATGCATATTCTTGTCCCCAAAATGGACATGTTATTTTTATTTATTTTTTCCTTTCTTTCTGCGGGGCCACGGAACGGAGCAACGTTGAAGTGAATGGGTCCGCACCAGAGCTGCAAAACCTGCAGCTCGGATGCGGACCAGAACAGTCGTGTGCATGAGGCATAGAAGGACACCGCCGTGTGCAAATCTGCATATAGTGAAAAATATTGCAGGGTGTCTGAAACGTAATACCCTATATATTTCCTTTCTGGAGATGCACAATAATAAAACACTGAGCCGGGTTTTTTTTTTTTTCTATCAACATTTTATGTATAAAACAAACAACAAATTCCAGTACCAGAAACTTTTAAGAAACCAATGCGCAAAATACAAACCCCCTCCAAGTAACAAATATTCTACAATACACGAGATGAGGTTCTGAGATGAATAGTACGATCTTCAAGCGTGTCCAGCATAGGAATGAATAAAGCCCCCTCCTCTTAGCAGCATATGCAACGCCGCCATTCATTTCAAGGCACTGGAGAAGGGAGCGGAGATGACGTCACAGACTTCCACCCCGCTATAAAGCTTAGCCCTGTCTATGCACTGGGCTGAACTGGTAAGTGTGTGTATAAAGAATACAGCCAACAAACTGTGGGGGGCGCCAAAAATCTACCAACGGTTCCAGTCTAACAAAACTGGCGCCCCCTACCGTGTAGACAGGAAGTTGCTTTATTTCAATAGAGTCAGGTGCGCAAAAGGGAAAATTTTGCTTAAAATATATTTGTTTTGTACATTAAAGGAGATGTCCAGGATTACAATAAAAGGGTCTATTTGCTGTAGAAGCAACGTCGCCCCCTTTCCAGGGGAGTGGGAATGAGCTGCAATACCAGACACAGCCTAAGGCCTCATGCACACGACTGTTGTGTGTTTGGTGGTCCACAAACTGCGGATCCGCAAAACACAGATGGCGTCCGTGTGCGTTCCACAATTTGCAGAACGGCACGGACAGCCATTGATATAACTGCCTATTCTAATCCGCAAAACAGACAAGAATAGGACTGCTTATATATTTTTTGCAGACCACGGAACGGAGCAACGGCCCTATTGAAGTGAATGGGTTCACATCCAAGCCGCAAAAAAACTGCAGCTCGGATGCGGACCAAATCAACGGTCGTGCGCATGAGGCCCAAGGAGGAAAAAAAAAAAAAAGCACCATTTCTGGGAGAAGGGAAATTAAGTTCCTGGAAATCCTTCAAGGACTGGATTGTATTTAGTGGAAATGGGTTAGGTACAATAAAAAGTAAAAAGACATTAATCTAAAAAAGGAGCAAAAATCACACACTAATAACAGTTTTTATATAAAAAAAAAAAATTATATATACAATTGTATTAAGCAATATTCATACCAGGGATAGGCACCTCATCTTTTGGTGGGAGCCCAAAAAAGGAATGTTCAATTCTAAAAGTTATGAATAGGCCATCAATATTAGGGGGTGGGGAGGGAGCATACGTCAGAGATCGCCTTCCTGCGCTTCCGTTTGCTCCAACTCTCAGCGAGAGCATAAGTTGGTGGGGCTCCAACAAGACCGCTGTTTGAGGGGCCCGAGCTCTGCAGCTTCTCCAATGTTTTCATTGGTCCCGATATTGGTTCATAGCTCCGTACCTTTAGTAGTGGTAGCGCAAGGTACTGCAGCTTTGTCCCATTCAAGTAAATGGGATGAAGCTGCAAAATCCTGCACCGCTGCTACAAATATTACAGCGTCTGGTGGTACAAAGTGGCTGAGCCGCCATTAATAAATGTAGAGGCCGCAGTGCTTGGGGCGCCGAGAGTCAGTCCCTCACAGATCCAATATGGTTGGCCATCTATTTTAAACGGTTGGCCAACCCCTTTAAACGTGTCGCTTTTTTTCTTTTTTAAATAAAAAGCAAGTGTTCATCACCGCTGACAGAGTTTTTTTGTTTGTTATCTTGCACGTAGATAGGTGCAAATAAAAAAAACTTGCAAACTCTGCTTTAAATTGCACCCTATACTGAGAACTTGCTTACATAGCAATTACCTAACTATTGGCGACTGCTGCCGGCACCCAGACTGCAGGGAAGTGCTGGTAAAACCTGCATTTTCCACAGGAGTGACTCGTTAAACCGAAATTACTCACAGAGATTGCCATTTGTGCGATTTTCAAATATATTCTACACAAGAATCTACAAAATGGAGCTCAGCCTCTCAGTAGGAGTGCAGGTCCTTAACCAACACAGAGAGGACAGCCGCCTCCCTCCGCTTTCCACAAGAAGACACTTTTGGTATTTGCAAAGGAGATGGTAATGGAATGTGCAGTTTTCCCACCTCTTTGCAACCGGTGGAGTTTTTACAAGCCATCTAGCAGTAAAGAAAATAAAAAATATATAAATGTTAACGAGAAGAGGTCTTTCTCTCTCCCCCCCTCTAACAATGTAAACTGGAATGGAACATCTCAGCCCTTAGAATAGCTATGCGGCACTGCTGGGCAGGTCCACTACAAGACTGGGGGTGGGGGGGAACCTTTACTGGAATGTTTAATGCCAAGATAAAAAAATAATGCAAAAATCAGGGTAAATTTCCCTCCCCCGAACCGTTAATGCAATCCCCCAGACCATAATATCTTGTGCATTCAGCGTCGGCACAGCAGACGAGACCCTGTGTGAAGTCTGTACAATATCAGCCTGTGAGACAAAAACACCACGACAGTCACAACAACTGAACAATAATAAAATAGAACAGCGACAACGTCCGCAAATGTCCCTTCAGACGAGGGGGTTGGCAGTGGTTGAAGTGTGCCAGGGATTGGACCACCGTCTGTAGTACCAAGTTAACCAGCTTAAAAAAAAAAAAAAAAAATATATAATAGTACCGGTAGTTTTCCCTTTTGTTTTTACCTCCAAAGTTATTTGGTTCTTACGCAAAAAAAAATAAAAGAAATATATAGAAAAAATAAAAAAAATGAAATAATTCTCCCTTTGACACTAAACAGAAAGCTGAAATGGGATTAGTACCACCGTCGTCCACACTGAAACCACTGGGGGGTAAAACTAGTCGGAAGGTACCACCTGCAGTCTTCCATGTCCCGAGAGGTGGCAGCCCGTGTAAACCAGTGGCGTTAACCTTCTCCCACATCTGGCGGCTCGGTGCCGCCCCCTGACAAGATGGAAAATTGAGATTTCAAGAGCTTTCCAAGAAACGATGCAGCTTGAGCAGGCAGAATGGCGGCGAGCATCAACTCCGCTCACGTTCTTTTATTTTTCACCCTCCGCGGTTTCCGGTGGGAGGGAAGGAGGTGGGGGGGGGGGGGGTTTAGGACCCCATGGCAACTCAATTCCAGTCATAGTATAGGACCTGCAACCCCCCCAAGCTTCACATTTCCCCACCCCCATCTTCCAAAGATCACAAACCTGTAGAGAAAGAAGAAAACACATTGTAAGGATGGGTGGACGTGTGATCTGTCCCTTTAAATAAAACCAGTAGATACGGTACAGCTGTGTACAGGACGGGGTGTGCATGCTGGTTTACGGATGAAGGCCCTTTTCACATCTGTGTAGATTACGGCAAGTTTTTTTTTTTTGCCTCTAAAATCAGACAGACCCCCCATAATAAGGCAACAGGGTCCGCCGAGAGCTGGGGGTGTTCAATGTGCAACGGAAGCCACAACGCAAATGTGAACACAGCCTAACAATATTAAAGGACCTACCTAATAGGACAACAGGGTGTTCGTTTACTGTTCTATTTAAAAGGAGAACTCCACGCAATCTCCAGTGGCTACAATATGGTGGGCACCGACTTATTGATGAGGGTTGTACTCCATTAAAGGGGTACTACCAATGGAGCGTTAGGTTGATGACCCATCCTTAGGATAGGTCCTCAATAGAGATAAGCGAATTTCAGGAAAGTCCTCCCCTGCATAATCCGAAACGGGACGGATCTGTTTTTTGCAGCCCATAGACTTCTATTATGACGGAATGAATAACGGAATGCCTCTAAAGGCAGTCCGTCATAGAATTGCGTTGAGGTCCGCGGTAACGGAATCCATAACACAATTCACCTCCAAACAAAGTGTGAATGGATTTTATAAGCAGAAATTCGCTCATCTCTAGTACTCAATATTAGATGGTCGGGGTCTGACTCTCGGCAGCCCCATGAACAGCTGTTTTAATGAGCACCGCGCCATACACCAGGTAGTGGCCATGAATGGTACTGCAGCTCTCCGGCATTCACTTAAAGGGGTTGGCACATCTCGCACTTTGGTGGCATATTCTTGCAATACGCCACCAATGTCTGATGGGTGCAGGTCCCCTCCAGAATAGGGGTCCCCAAAAGCGAAGGAGAGCACACCGCACATGCGCGGCCACCTCTCCATTCACCTCTATGGGAAGTCAGGAAAGTTGTACCATTCACAACAACTACTCGGTGTACGGAGTTGTGCTGTGTCGGTGCCTGTTCAAGCAGCTAATTGTGGGGGTGCTAGGAATCGGAGCCCCCACTAATCTGATACTGATGACCTGTCCTAAGAGGATGTCATCAATATCACGGTCCTAGAACCCCTTTAAAAAAAGAGAAATAAAGTATGTATCACCTGGGAAAGTGGTTGTAATTCTCCCATCCACTCACACTCCAGCTCACTAATCGCTCAGGATTACATGTAATCCACATACAAGAGTCATTAGGTCTTTCTCAATGGGGAGAGGGCGCGGTGGCTTTTTAAAGGGTGTGACATGTAATGCAACTTCTACATCAACCTCTTGACAGCCCTCTTATCTCCCTTCTATCCTAAATGAAGCTGTTTCTTTAAGGAAGTCAGTGCAAAATGCCCGTAGCAACAAGATCTAATACCGCCATCCCTCAACCGATAAAAATTATATTAGCAAAAAAAAATAAATAAATCCTAGTTACAAAGCAAATAAGCGTCCTCGTATGGCTCAGTGCAGGGCCACTCGATAAGATGATGCAAGAGGTCCATCGGCGCTTGTTTAAAAAGGCCTTTAAATGGAACAATGCAAACGAGCGGTTCATCACCAGGGGATACATTGTTGTAATAGGAGAACCCCTTTAAATCAAGTACAATGCCTTCTAGAGATAGCTAGGCTGAACATAAGGACACCTTTCATTTAGCGATCCGTTGCTTCATTCTGGAGAAAAGGTATTTTTAATCCATATTCAAATGAGAAGTTAAGTGCAATGAGGGCGGGTCCAAGTCAATCTGTGCACCCTTGCTCCTCTAGCTTCCTCTGTCAGCCCGTCCACCTGCATAGTGACCTCGCCTGGCCTTGTCAATCAAGAAACAGAGGGCGAGGTTTCCAGTGGAAGCAGAAGGAACAAGGTTGCACAGAGTGGCTTGGGCCCGACCTCAGTGCACTTAAATGAGTTATCCAATCCCTATAATGACCCCCACCTCCCCAATGCCCCTCGTATACATTATACTTACCTGCTCCCCGGAACCCGTGTCACTTTGGATCCCTACACAACCCGTGAAGCTAGGGAGGCTCATCCCAGTTATTGGCTGCTCCCCCTGTCGCTGGATATTTTGATCCGAACGATGGGGAGATGCAGCACCAGCCGTGCAGGGATCTGGAGCAAGGGTGCCGGGGAGCAGGTAAGTATATTGTATATGATGGGCCCCATTCTAAAAAGGTTGGATAACCCCTTTAACTGCTCATTTGCATTAGAGACACACACACTATCTATCTATGTATATCTCTCATTATGGTTTTCCAATTTGTCTGTAAAAAAAGATGCAAGTTGACCGTGATTTTGGGATAAGTTGAACATAAGAAAACAAAAAACTACAAATAAATCTGGTAACCCTGCATCATTACAATCAGCTGAGCCTAGCCCTACCAGACATTGTAGCTGGCCTAACGGTGAATTTTCTGGTGACCGATCCCTTTAAGTAAAACAAATGGATTTAAAAACAGTTAACAAGGTAATTGAGGCATCAAGTTAAATCCCATTAAGCTCGGCCAATTTAGGAGTATCGATATCCATCAATTAGCAATCATCCCATTTAACTAGGGCTGAAACGATTCATCGATTTAGGCTCCTTTCACACCTGCGTTCAGGTGTCCGCCCGTGAGCTCCGTTTGAAGGGGCTCACAAGCAGCCCTGAACGCAGCCGTCTGGCCCTAATGCATTCTCAGTGGAGGCGGATCCGCTCAGACTGCATCCGTCCGCCAGCGCTCAGCCTCCGCTCCGTGAGCGGACACCTGAACGCTGCAAGCAGCGTTCGGGTGTCCGCCTGGCCGTGCGGAGGCGAGCGGATCCGTCCAGACTTATAATGTAAGTCAATGGGGACGGATCCGCTTGAAGATGACACCATATGGCTCAATCTTCAAGCGGATCCGTCCCCCATTCACTTTCAATGTAAAGTCTGAACGGATCCGCTCAGGCTACTTTCACACTTAGAAATTTTTCTAAGTTATAATACAGACGGATCCGTTCTGAACGGATGCAAACGTCTGCATTATAGGAGCGGATCCGTCTGATGAAACATCAGACGGACCTGCTCCGAACGCTAGTGTGAAAGTAGCCTTAATCGAGGCAAAAAAAAATAAAATAAAAAGTTTGTCATGTGCCCACGGAGCGCAAGTGAAGCTTCTCAATCACCGCTCCGTGGCCTCCCGACTCGGCACCGCGCTGCACTGGCCAGGGCCTTGCATTCACATATAGTCAGCGCTCTGGCTGACGCTGTGTGTGACGTCAAGTCCCTCCCAGTGCATGCTGGGATGAAGATGTGTCTACTGCGGACTCAATGTGTCAGCACACGCCGCACTGCCAGGAAAGTTAAGTATATAGTTAGCGGGGGGGGGGGGGGGGGGATTTTTGATGAAGGGGCACCGGTGATTTGGCATGGAGGGGGCTGATCTAATGGGAGTGGGGGGGGGGGGGGGGACATAGTGGATGGCATGGAGGCACTGGGGAAGGGGGACATCATGGCAATCTGGATGGCATGGAGGGGCTGATGGCAGTGCCATCATGGTGCACATGGCAATGGATGGAATGGGGGTCTGGCTCTGATTGCAGCAAGGGAGGGTCTGATGGTGACAGCCTGGGGGTCTGATCATGGTGGCATGGGGGTTTGATTGCAGGCTTTCAGCGGGTGGTGGTGGGGGAACGACTGATTTGAGGGCAAGGCTGACTGACTTGGGGGGTGGGGGTGGGATGCAGTCTTCTCAAAATGCTATGTCGCTGTGCAGCTTTTCTTGTCCGGATCTCCATTACAGTCAATGGGCATCCAGCTATGACAGATGCAGCCAGTGAACTCCAGCAGTCTGAGCCTCCACCGGAACAGACTGTCTAACCGCCCCCAGCCTGCCACAGCCTCTCCTCCCCCTCCCTCACGCCGAACGAAGTCTCGCACAGGCGCAGTACCCACTGAGGGCTGCGCCTGTGCGATCAGCAGGAGACTGAGGGCAGGAGCTTCATCCTCGTCACTGGGCATGCGCCGAGCCCAGTGACGTCCGATGCTCGCTCTTCCCTCAGTCAGCAGGGAAGAGCGAGCACCGGACATCACTGGGCTCGGCGCATGCCCAGTGACGAGGATGAAGCTCCTGCCCTCAGTCTCCTACTAATCGCACAGGCGCAGCCCTCAGTGGGTACTGCGCCTGTGCGAGAGTTCGTTCGGCGTGAGGGAGGGGGAGGAGAGGGAGGAGAGGCTGTGGCAGGCTGGGGGCGGTTAGACAGTGCAAGGAAGGCGGGCTGGGCACTGTAAGAGGGGCGGTACTGGGCTCACTAAGAAGAACAAAACGCCCCTCTGGGCACCTTCAGGACACATTTGCATATGAATAAAAGTCGTTTTTTGCAGTAACTGCTGGACGGATTGCAAGATAAAAGAGCACAGCCTAATCCAGGTAAGCTGTGCTTCATGGCTGCTTTAAAATCGTTTTTTTGGCTTAGGGGAGGTGACAGAATCCCTTTAAGGCCTCACGCACATGACTGTATGGCGTTTTGCAGTTTGCAAATTATGGAGCAGCAAAATACAGAAGCAGCTCATATGCTGGCCACACTTTTTTTTTGTGGACATATTCTATTTTTCGGCAGAATGGACATTCATATGTCCGTTCTGCAAAAAGATAGAACAGGTCCTATACTTGCCCGGAAAATGCAGACCACGGACCCATTGAAGTCAAGTCAAAAAAATGCAGGACAAGGACGGAATCTGTATTTTGCAAATCCAAAAATTTGCAGACCGCAATATACATACAGTCAGTCGCATGAGGCCTAAATCGGGAATCTTATGTGGTGCATGGGTGCAAAAAAAGAAGTGGACTGGGCCTTCTCTTACCAGCCTTCTCGCAGACTCCCCCTTTCTCCTGAGCAAGGTTGAGCCTGTTCTGTTCGGCAGCTATGCTGTTGGCCTCGGGACTGCTACTTCGAGATGCGTGGGCAGTGTCAGATGCGGGGTTCAGCTGGAAGGCCAAGTCGAGGTGTTCTTGGGCCATCTTCAGGTGCTGGCGTAGCCTGTCCAGCTCATGGTCGTTTGAATGAGACACGGGCAACTCGTAGGCCCCGTTCTGGGGATACAACAACTTGCCATTTGGCACCTTTCCCTTTTTCAGCACTGAGTGGTAGTTGGGAGGCGCGCTGGGAGACTTTTTAGGATATTGCTCTTCCTCAGGCGCTTTGCTCTTCTGCCGGAGAGTGTCTCGAATACCACCGACACCCAAATGGAAGAGCTCACAGAGGTTGAGCAGAAGGCACAGGGCGCTGACGGCATACATGATCAGCAGGAATATGGTCTTTTCGGTGGGACGGGACACAAAGCAATCTACCGTGTGGGGACAAGGGCTCCGAGTGCATACGTAAGATGGGATCACCTCAAAACCATACAATATATACTGCCCCATGAGAAACCCAACTTCTAGGGAACTGCGGGTGAGCAGCTGCACAACGTAGACCTTCATCAGGCCATCTTGCTTAATGCGGCGACGGCCGTCGTGTTTCTTCTGGTCTCCCTGTTCTGCATCTTTCTCAGGTTCCAGCACTTCGCAGATCATGGGATCTTCTTCATTGTTATCCTCCGCTTCTTCGTAGTCACGCTTTGCCCCGCGATGAACCATGGGTGCCTTTCTTTTGCGTTTGTACTCTGCCCTCTCCAGCTGCCTGCGGTACTCGTCAGGGCGACGCGCAATTTTATGCATGGCGAAGCCCAGGTACATGATAGACGGAGTGGTGATGAGAATAATCTGGAAGACCCAGAAACGGACATGTGACAAGGGCGCAAACGCGTCGTAGCACACATTCTCACATCCGGGCTGTTGCGTGTTACAAACAAACTTGCTCTGTTCATCATAATAGATGGACTCCCCACCCACTGCCGTCAGGACGATCCGGAAAATGATGAGAACCGTCAACCAAACCTTCCCCACGAAGGTGGAATGATTGTTGATCTCTTCGAGGAGACGGGTTAAGAAGCTCCAACTCATTCTGAGCCACAGTCACACCTGGAACGAGAAGAATCGTACAATTAGACGAGATAGCACAAGTCGGAATGAATGGAGTTAAGTGCTAAAAGCTGACAATTTGATGATTTAAGAAACACCCCGCCACTCCACAAACATTCATTATTCACAACATCGCTCTCCGGAGGACAATCTAACCATTATAGGACACCACCTAGAAACATGTGCAATGTTTCCTTAGATGCAGACACCCATCGTCATCCTGCGCAACACCTACATCGCCCTGCAACGCAGAAACCTGGACGTACAGAGTCCTTGTACGTATCGCTGTAGCTTAGTGTTTTTTGGCAAATTTTGGAGACTATTGCAATGCAATTTGATTTCGGAAACATCGCAGCTTGTGAACATACCCTTAAAGGTCGATCTCCAAAACCCAAAGCAACTGCACAGTCACAAGGCGTCGTTTACCGAAATGCTCCCCAATTTGCACACAAATGACCAGGAAGCAGGCGGGCATCATCAAGCCTTGAAAAGCTTTTATTTTTACACGTAACTAGTGTTGAGCGAACTTGTGTTTTAAGTTTGGGTTATCGAAGATTTGCGTTATGGATTCCGCTACCACAGACCAAGTTATGGTCCGAGGTAGTGGAATCCATAACGAGATTCTTCGATAACACGAACTTAAAACACAAGTTCGCTCAACACTACACGTAACAGCAGCAGGGCCAGATAAGAGGGCTGCAGATCCCAGTGTGTCTGCACATTATGCTGTGGCCCATTTGTCTGGGCAGTCGCCTTCAGCTGAACAAGCATCCTTCCCTGGCACGTGTCAGCTCAGCGCACACGCAGGAAGTCAGCGCTGTCACCACAAGTGCAGGATGCAGATGGAGAGGAGAGACAGTTATGTACAAGGGAAGGGGGGATCCGTGGTTTCACCCCCATGACAGCGGGCAACTGATGTAACTAACACAGACGCCGCAAAAATACATTGAACACTTCTTATTATGTAACATTATCCCTTATCCACAGGATAACTATTACGTCTTACCACTGGGACCCCCACCGTACACAAAAATGGGGGCCCTGAACTTGGGGGGGGGGGGGGGGCTCCACTAAGTGAACGGAGCAGCTCTGCCATCTCAGAAACTGCGAAGCACATGCCCGACCGTCCGCTCCATTTCAGACCTCCCATTCCCTGTGACTGGTGGGGGTCCCAGTGGTAGGACCTAGTAGTTAGCCGCCCCTTATCCTGTGGATAAAAGGTATAACTATACATAACCGGAATACCCCTTTAAGGCAGCCATACACATTGGCCGAAACCATGTATGGAGTCCTCCTGAACAGAAGCAGCCTTCTCCCCTTTCAGAACATATGCATGCTAGGCTGTGCAGAATATGCATGTGTGTGGGAGGAGAAAGATGGCCGTCGCCTGATCTAATGTGCATGGTCAGCCTTAAAGGGGTTGTGCCATGATACAATGATAAAGTTATCCTCCTCCGCCATCTCTTAGTCCAATAGTTCATGCTCGAACTGCTGCTCCACCAGCTTGCCGGAAGGATACCCCCGTTCTTAGAATTAGTGGTGTCCCGGCAGTTGGAACCCCACGAACGGCTATCCCCCTATCCTGTGTATAGGGGGATGACATTCAGGCAAGTCATGGCACAACCCCTTTAAGCTGCCCATCCACTTGGCCAAAAGCTTTCTCTTGACGCCACTGACCTGGCCAACCATGCAATAAGGGAGGGGGGGGACTGCAGCCAGACACCGCAGGCCTCATATACGTTAGTAGGTATTTTGTGGTCCGCAAAATACAGATGATGTCCGAGTTGCGTCCCTTTTTTTTTTTTTTTTGGGGGGGGGGGCGAACCCGTTGAATTCAATGGGTCAGTGGTCTATATTTTGCAGGCAAGTATATAGGACACGTTCCATCCTTTTTCTGAATGTACAGACCAATGCGGAAGGCACACGGATTTTCAGAAGACACGGGTGACAACACATGGTTGCCATTACAGATCCCGCAGCACGTGATCGCCAAGCTCTCGTAAAAGCTGGAGCTTATGGCAAGCAACTGATCGCTGCCACGTTAAAGGGTCCAGCGCCAACCCCGCCCCCCTCGTGGACGCCCTGCAAACCAGATTCCAAATTCTCTGTTCCCAATCTGACCAGATAAGCGGCTCAATCCACAAACCAGTCATGATGGGAAATGGCCGCACTGTAAGTGCAAGTGAACATCCCAAATGGAATCCCCTAAGTAGCCTCTTCCCCGCTCATTAGAGGCCCGATGACCCCGTGACCTCCTTTTGACACCCTCCACAACAATTACCGCTCTTCACTCATTCACCGACCTATAACTGTAACTAGGACGGCACTTTTAACCCTTTTGTGTCACCAGCATATATAATTTTTTTTTTACGTGAGTCTAGACTCATTCTAAACCAGGACAGAAAGCCTGTGAAGAACACCACTGCACCCATCTGGTATATTTCTGTTAAATTTTGCACCGAGACAAATTACAGCAACATCTGGTGAGGTCCTGACTGCGGAGTGCTGCAAGAAGTTACTCAGCAGACCTCCCCCATCTTTAAGACTCCTTTCCCTTGTGCGGCTGCTGCCTAATACTTTCCTCACTGCTGGCTTATAATCATTCTTACAGTAATGAAGTTTAGCTTTATTTTTTTTAAAGAAGTTAATCTGAACAAGCACAGCTGCAGCATAAAGCATGGGGGACAAAACAGCAGCACAAGACAGAATCTGGGTCAGAACATCTGATCGTGCAGGACGAGTGAGCAAATATCAACCAGTAAGCGACGCAGGTAACATCACTGCCGTCCTGGTACTCGGCAGGCTGTCGCACGTGATAATTGCGCAGGATGTGTGTGAAAGGTAACGCTGCCTCCTCTACACCGTAAAACAAGCAAACAACCGCTGTATGCTCACATCCCCGGACGTGCCAAGACATCGCACCTGGTTAAACTGGTTGCGGGACGTATTCCCGTGCATCGCTGCAGACAGGGAAAACCTAGAAGGCGAAACAGGCCCCTCCGCCAATCACAAAGGGGCTGGTTCCTGCACACCTGCGAGGTAAAGAAGAGCCCAGTTAAATCACATTATATTGGGAAATTGCATGTAAGGCAGTTCCCTCAGGGGCACACAATAGGCTTCCTGACAGTAGCCCGATCCCTTAATATGGTAATTTGGTATGGACAGCCATATATTCTTTCAAAAGGTTGAGCGTGACAACTGACTATTGCATAACAATGGTGCCGCTTATCTTCAGAAAAAAAAAAATAATAATTCCCGAACCTTACTAATAGTGGAACACCTGAATGTGCATGACTGGAAATAAAAAATAAAAAAATTCCAATAAGGAGAAGTTTTGGGGGCACAGGGACCTCACTCTGTGGGGCCGGCTGTTAAACATCGCACACTGACTAAAGAAATTCTACAAAAGAACAGATTCCTACAGCAGGACCGTGCAAGGTGTACAACGGGATTATCCCACTGCGTCCGTGGGAATGCCAAAGTCACGGACAGGGGCAATGGAGTCGTAATCCTTACCATTCTATTTGCTTATTGGGGAAGGGGGGGTCAATGTCCTCTAATTACAATCACATGAGCTTTTTTATCTCCCAGAGAACTGATTACAGGGAGCGGCTGGAAAGGGTCACACAGAACAAAAACACCAGGTTATACATTTCAGACGCCACCATAAAAGATAGCTCACAGCACCTTCCTCCAAAAGCTTGATCCTCTATCTGCACATATTGCAGATTACGCAATTTTTTTTCCATGCAGGAAAAACCTTAAGCATAAGGCCTCTTGCACACAGCCATTGTTCGGCGGTTCTGTGCATTGAAGACCGCACTGGCACCATCCGTGCAGCTGCTGCAACAGATCCAGACCCATTCAATTTGAATGGGTCCGTGATCCATCCGTAGTGCTTCCATTCCGCACCACTTTGCAGACCTATTCAAGTGATCTGTGTGCATGAGCCCCAAGACCCTGGTTTGGGCCCGCATCCGATAATTTGCGGATCGCCAGATGGACACGGTCGTGAACATAAGGCCTTATACCGTACCTGCAAAGTGTATGAGATTAGACAAATCTAACCTAGGCCTCATGCACACAAACGTGTCAGTTTTGCGGTCCACAAAGCATGGATGCCGGCCATTTTGCAGAACAGAACTTTTAGCCCTCAATAAGGCAGTCCTATCCTTGTCCGCGATATGGACAAGAATAGGACATGTTCTGTATTTATTTAATTTTAAAGTTTTTAAAGTTCTGGATTTATTTAATCCACGTGTCCGCGAAACGGACACGTGGATGCTGGCAGCAGAAGCAGAACACGGAGTGCTGTCCGCATCTTTTGCGACCCCATTGAAGTAAATGCGTCCACATCCCACCCGCAAAAAAGCTGCTCGGATGCGGACCCAAACAATGGTAGTGTGTACAAGACCTTACACTTTTTTTTTTTTTTTTAAACCTTCCGCCCAGTGTGCAGCGCAAAGAATAAAACCTGTGCACCACTTTGAAACATTTTCAGGACCAAAAGCACCAACTTAAAGGGAACCTGTCACCAGGATTTTGTGTATAGAGCTGAGGACATGGGTGGCTAGATCACCGCTAGCACATCCGCAATATCCAGTCCCCATAGCTCTGTGTGCTTTTATTGTGTAAAAAAGACGATTTGATACATATGCAAATTAACCTGATATGAGTCCTGTCCCTGACTCATCTCACATACAGGACTCATCTCAGGTTAATTTGCATATGTATCAAATAGTTTTTTTTACACAATAAAAGCACACAGAGCTATGGGGACTGGATATTGCGGATGTGCTAGCGGCCATCTAGCCGCCCATGTCCTCAGCTCTATACACAAAATCCCGGTGACAGGTTCCCTTTAAGTCTATGGATCCGTAAAAAGCACAGACAGTACACATCTTTTCACTTGTACATAAAAAAATAAATAAAAAAAACCCACACAAACGACTCACGGAAGAAAACAAGACATAGTCACGGAAGAAAGACAAACTTTTCTTTTTTTTCTTTTACAGATGTGTGAATGAAGGCCCCACCATAAAGCATATCCCCATCCGGCGTACCTAACGCACAGGTCGTTGTCGTGTAAATACTTCACAGAACTCTGTCCTCGACTGACTCAAGAACAAACATTCTTGTCATTTTTGATCATTTTACAGTCAGTATTTAAGTACCGGCTGGACGCATCACCCGGAGGTACCGGGGACCGGCTGGACGCATCACCCGGAGGTACCGGGGACCGGCTGGACGCATCACCCGGAGGTACCGGGGACCGGCAGGGCCCTGCTTTATTATACTTGTTTTGAGAAGAAAACTAATATTTGTAGCCTCCGGACACAGAAAAGAGAAAACATTGAACAAAAGGGCAAGAATGCAGTGGGGGAGGGTACAGGTGGGGGTGTCTGGGAGGTGAGAGGTGACATATGGGAGAATTTAAGACACAGGATTTAATTACAAAAACACAAAGCCAACATTCATGAACGGAGGAGCTCTGGAGAGGACCATGACCTTCGTGAAACTTGCACCCAAGAGCTAGCAATTTAAAATCTGGGTGGCTGCAATAGTTTACGAGGCAGCTCCAAAATCTCAAGACTTTGGACACGAGGAAAGCGCCACGGCCATAGGGTCAGGATACGCCATCACTGGTACCACGGTGAAAGTGGCCCTTAAGGCTGGGTTCAGACCTGAGCGTTCGGGATGGAGCGCGATTGTATGCGCGTTTACAATCGCGGCTCCGGAACAAGCGAACGCCCATTGTCGCGCGTTCCCGCTGAAGTCTATGAACAGGAACGCGCGACAAGACGCCCCAAAGAAGCTCCTGTACTTCTTGGGGCGTTTTACAGTGCGATCGTACATGCTGTAAAACGCTCAGGTGAGAACCATTCCCATAGGGAATCATTGGTTCTTGCCTGTTGAGCGTTTTACAGCGCGTTCCTACGCGCTGTAAAACGCTCAGGTCTGAACCCAGCCCGAGGCTAAATGCACACGATCAGGATTGCGTGCGGATTTTCCTCGCGGAATTGCGTGTGGAAAATCCGCACCGTAGGTCATGTACATTGTATTCTATGAGAATTTGAAATTCTCAATGCACATGATGCGGATTTTTTCCGTGCGGATTTTGACCTGCGGTGCGGATTTTAAAATCCGCAACATGTCAATTTATTTTATTTTTCCTGACCGGATTTTCTTCATTCACCAAGTAAAATCCGCATGCAGAAAATCCGCACCAATTATTGCGGATTGACCGCACAAATTTGCCTGCGAACACCTGCGGATTTCAGTGCGGATTCTCCGCACATGAATCCTGAACGCGTGCATGTACCCTGAAGGAGGGAATCAGCGGCCTCCGGCGCTCCAGCTGTTCTGTAATTACAAATCCCAGAATCCTCCTTTCACTTCTATGGGAGTTAGGCCTCACGCACACAGCCGTTGTTCGGGTCCGCATCCGAGCCGCAGTTTTTGCGGCTCGGGTGCGGACCCATTCACTTCAATGGGGCCGCAAAAGATGCGGACAGCACTCCGTGTGCTGTCCGCATCCGTTGTTCCGTTCCGTGGCCCCGCTTTGCGGACAAGACATTTATATTGACGGCCGCCCGTTCCGTTAATTGTGGAAGGCACACGGGCTGCTTCCGTTTTTTTGCAATCCGCGGACCGCAAAAAAATGGAACGGTTGTGTGCATGAGGCCTTACAACTACAACCAAGGAAGAATGCTGGGAGTTGTAGTTTCACAGCAGCTGGAGTACAGGACTTTGCTGATCCCTGCCCTAGAGGGTCTACCTGACTTGGGTCCCAAATCCTACAGTATGGGTGTTACGGTGATCAACGTTTGGAGTATATGGCGGTAATATTTGGTACATCACACGATATACCGGCCTATGGCAGGTGCAGTGTACCCTACGGACACGTCCAGTATATTTACTACACTTTTGTGGAAGGATTTTTACTAATCTGCGGCAAAAAGTAAAAGGCCTGGCGTCAAACGTGTGAATGAACCCTTACATAAGGGCCAGATGCTCCTCAACCGACATCTTGAGACGAAGCCGCACGACACAAAGAGGCATCACATTGAGAAGACAATGGACAATGAACCCATGCTGCCGCCCAACAAGGGGTCCGACAGAGAACACCAGACGGAAACAAACTGTAAACCTGGACTACGGCCTGCAAGCCTTAAAACAGTGGCGACATTGTACGGTCTGCGCAGCAGGACAGGAAATTCCTTTACAGCGCACACGCCGCCAACCGCTAAAAATTAAAGATATGAGGCCTACACCCAGCAACATAAAGACCGCTCTGTGGTACCAGAACGCAGGTTAGGAGACAATTCGCGTCCAACGATGGAAGAAAACACTGACACGATGGAGGAGGAGATTTATCAACACTACAGCAGGGAGAACCGGAGCAGTTGCCCGCGGCAACCAATGAGGCCACTGAAATCTGATTGGTTGCTATCGGCAACTGCTCCCATCACCATGCACAGTTTTACCACATCTCACCCAATATATACAGTGATGGGACGGATAATCTGGGACCATTGGGTCACTCCTGACCCAACAACTACAAGAAGCATCCAGTGAACGGGGCAGAGCTGTGGTACAGCGGGTACCTGCAGTGCCAGGACAGTGAGCCGCACTGCCCAAAGAAAAAAATCTTAAGGGGCACCCTCCCTTGAATAACACGTTACACTCCTGGTCGCCATGGATGGAATCACTGCCTGCAACCAATGCTCTCCTCAGACACCAGGGCCCCCACAGATACCCTGTAGTCTCCCAACAACGCACCTACCGGGCAGCTGACAACAAACAGTCTGATATAAGTGAATGGAAATGAAGTCAATGAGGCCATTCACTTACAGGACGGCGACCCAAGCTGGGAAACATTACCACCTAGTCCTGTCCAGATCCTCTAGCGTCTCCATTTCTTTGCAGCGTAACTACCCACTAGCCAATTTTTGAACCATGCCAGGCATTTGCGCCGTGCCGGGCCCCCTCCATCCACATTTGCGCCGTGCCGGGCCCCCTCCATCCACATTTGCGCCGTGCCTGGCCCCCTCCATCCACATTTGCGCCGTGCCTGGCCCCCTCCATCCACATTTGCGCCGTGCCTGGCCCCCTCCATCCACATTTGCGCCGTGCCTGGCCCCCTCCATCCACATTTGCGCCGTGCCTGGCCCCCTCCATCCACATTTGCGCCGTGCCTGGCCCCCTCCATCCACATTTGCGCCGTGCCTGGCCCCCTCCATCCACATTTGCGCCGTGCCTGGCCCCCTCCATCCACATTTGCGCCGTGCCTGGCCCCCTCCATCCACATTTGCGCCGTGCCTGGCCCCCTCCATCCACATTTGCGCCGTGCCTGGCCCCCTCCATCCACATTTGCGCCGTGCCTGGCCCCCTCCATCCACATTTGCGCCATGCCTGGCCCCCTCCATCCACATTTGCACCATGCCTGGCCCCCTCCATCCACATTTGCGCCGTGCCTGGCCCCCTCCATCCACATTTGCGCCGTGCCTGGCCCCCTCCATCCACATTTGCGCCGTGCCTGGCCCCCTCCATCCACATTTGCGCCGTGCCTGGCCCCCTCCATCCACATTTGCACCATGCCTGGCCCCCTCCATCCACATTTGCACCATGCCTGGCCCCCTCCATCCACATTTGCACCATGCCTGGCCCCCTCCATCCACATTTGCGCCATGCCTGCCCCCCTCCATCCACATTTGCGCCTTGCCTGCCCCCTCCATCCACATTTGCACCATGCCTGGCCCCCTCCATCCACATTTGCGCCGTGCCTGGCCCCCTCCATCCACATTTGCGCCGTGCCTGGCCCCCTCCATCCACATTTGCGCCGTGCCTGGCCCCCTCCATCCACATTTGCGCCATGCCTGGCCCCCTCCATCCACATTTGCGCCATGCCTGGCCCCCTCCATCCACATTTGCGCCATGCCTGGCCCCCTCCATCCACATTTGCGCCATGCCTGGCCCCCTCCATCCACATTTGCACCATGCCTGGCCCCCTCCATCCACATTTGCGCCATGCCTGCCCCCCTCCATCCACATTTGCGCCTTGCCTGCCCCCTCCATCCACATTTGCGCCATGTCTCATTATTTGCGCCGTGCCTGGCCCCCTCCATCCACATTTGCGCCATGTCTCATTATTTGCGCCGTGCCTGCCCCCTCCATCCACATTTGCGCCATGCTTGCCCCCTCCATCCATATTTGCGCCATATCTCACATATCTCATTATTTGCGCCATGTCTGCGCCCTCCATTCATATCTCATTATTTGCGCCATGCCTGGCCCTCCTGCCACCTTTTTACACCAAGCCTTCATCCTCCATTCACTTTTTGCACTTTGCCAGTCATTTACCCGCTTCAGACTTCCTTGCGCCCTGCGTTAGCGCTGAGGTATCGCGTCCACTCGCAGGCTGCTCCGGCACCGTCCTGCCCGGTGTCTCCTCCGTCTCTCCCGGGTCCCGCACCGTCCTGCCCGGTGTCTCCTCCGTCTCTCCCGGGTCCCGCACCGTCCTGCCCGGTGTCTCCTCCGTCTCTCCCGGCTCCCGCACTCTCCTCCCCGGTATATGGAGGCGATACAGGCGCCAAAATAAGCGCCCAAGACAAAGACGCCGGCGGCGGTAACAGCATGGGAGCCGGGGCTTTATGGGCGGCGATGAAAGTGAAGGGTCTCCCCTCCCACCAAGTTTAGGATTTGGGAAGGAGGTCTAGACAAAGAGGAGACTCCCCTCCCCCCGGAGCCCGGCTGATGCGCCCGACTTTCATGTCCCGCTATGCTCCGTGCACAGCTCCTCACCTCCACTCTGCCAGATACTGGGCTCCTGCCCTCCTCCACAGGGCAGGGTGGCACTTCTCCACAGGGCAGGGTGGCACTTCTCCACAGGGCAGGGTGGCACTTCTCCACAGAGAAGGGTGGCAGTTCTCCACAGGGCAGGGTGGCACTTCTCTGTGCCTGGAGACGATCAGTAGGCAGGGGGGAGCAGCCAGGACCGTGCTGGGGGTATAGAGAGGAAAGAGCAGCAGCCTGCAGAGGTCAGGAGTGGTGTGAGGATGCCAGCCTGTCCTCCCTGTGTGCACACCCTATATACCACCCTGTATACCAGTCAGTGTCGGACTGGGGTACCTAGGGCCCACCAGTAAAATTTATTTTGGGGGCCTACCATACGGATACTGTATCAAGTTTTTATATGAACATCTGCTGGTTGTGAGGCCCTGCATTGAATATATACTATACACCACACATGAGGCGCTGCCTCCTGCCTCCCTTTTATCTTCTGCATTGAATATATGTATGTGGTGCAGTAAATCTACTGTGTTATGTGCCACTTGTGCAGGGGGTGGGAGACTAGGGGCCCACCGGGGAATTCCCCTGTACCCCTGTGGGCCAGTCCGAGCCTGATACCAGTCATCACTCACACCACCGTATTTTCAGTCCCAAATGAGTTTTGCGGAACGGGTGCGGACAGACCCATTCATTTCTATGGGACGCAAAAGATGAGGACAGCACACAGTGTGTTGTCTTCATCCGTTGCTCCGTGCCGCAACCCTGCAAAAAGATTAGAACATGTCCTAGGCATATTCTATGATCCGCGTAACACCACATTTGTGTGAATGTAGCCGCAAAAAGATGTGAGGCTGTCCGCATCCATGCAGCCATTATAGAACATGTCCTATTCCTGTCCTAGGGCTCATGCACACGGCCGTTGCCTGCGGGTGGCCATGCAATACATGGGCACCGGCCGTGTGCATCACGGACCCATTCACTTCAATGGGTCCACAATCCGGGAGATGCGGAACGGGGGCACTTATTTTTTTGCGGTGCGGACCGTCGGATGCGGATAAATGGGTCTGCGATCCGCATGCGGTTGCCCCTCGGTCGGTGCCTGTGCATTGCGGACAGCAATTTACTGTAGGCAGCACGGGCACCGGAGCCCCTATGTTTATAGGCATGAGACCCGAAGCAGTTGCGGCACGTACACAGCCAGTATCCGTATTTTGCGGATCTGCTCCATTACCACAGCAGTGCCCATGTTGCAAACCAAAAACAGCAAACCTGCAAAACACAGGCACAGGCAGTGACCCACTGACTTCAATCAGTCCATGATCCACGAGATGCAGCAAAAGACAGACATTAACTTCTGGCATCTGTTGCGTAAAACAGCAGCCGTGGCGTCAAGGCTGCTTCGGTGGAGTTAGGGCTTATGCAAATGACCAAATGTATCTTGCGGTCCGCAAAAAAAACGGATCTGCAAAAAACACGGGTGGCATCCATGTGCATTCTGGATTTTGCGGAACAGGACAGCTAGTCCCTAATAGAACAGTATTATCCTTGTCCGTAATGCAGACAATAATAGGACATGTTCTATTTTTTTTTTGCTAAACGGAAATACGGACATATGGAAATTGAATGCACAACGGAGTAACTTCCGTATTTTTTTCTGCAGACCCATTGTGTACGGAACGAACACGACACGAAAAAAATATACGTTAGTGTGCATGAGTCCTTAGAGCATGCCTTCCACTTATCCCAGTCCCAGTGGGACAGTTCTGGATTTCAGGTGCCATTACTGGAGGTTTGTACCTGTCCCGCTATTCACATTGGCACACCGCACCCTAAACCTTTGCTCTGACGCCCCTTCTTCCCAAAGCACTATGTAACGTCATGATGTGGGGACACGGTGGTGGTGGACATACGGAAAACTGTAGTGGCCTCAAGTAGCACGTCACCACCGAAGCCAGTCATTGGCTGGTGCAGTACATGTGACCATGGCCAGCCGAAAGTAAACAGCGCAGGAAGCGGAAGATGGAGACAGCAGGGGCAGCGCGGAGGACGGCGGGGAGCAGGTAAGTATGAATCTTCTGTTTCAGAGGGCATGCTGCAGGCACTTGATGAAAAAAATACCTATTTCCGGAAAACCCCTTTGAGATTGACAGCTGAAATTTCTGCATTTCCTCATTGCCTCCCCCCCATTGTGACCCTATTGATGACAAACCGTCCCCGATCCAGCGGGACAGTCTTGAATTTCAGAGCAGGAGCTTCTATAGCGCATCATCGCTCCTCTGCCTGTGCCCGCTCTGCTAAAGCCTGACATAGCCCCTGTATACCAGGCTTTAGCGGAGCAGCGCTGTGCCATTGACTTCCTACCTGTGCAGCGTTATGAATTCCGCTGTAGTTTCCATTATAACTGAATTTTCGGACGGAATGCAAAACGGAAGCCTTTAAGAGGCATTCTGTTTTGCTCCGTCCTAATACATGTCTAACGCCACAAATAACGGTTCCGTTTTGTTCCATTATACATGACAGAAAAAAAATGTGTATAATAGAACAAAACGGAACCGTTATTTGTGGCCATAGACTCTGATAACGGAACCCTGTAACGAAATTCATAACGTTGGTGAGAACCCGCCTTAAGCGCGGCCGCAGGGTAGTCCGTACCCCCATACTTTGCGGTGTACGGGACTACAGATTCTGAAGCACAATAGGTGCCTAAACATCAGGCACCTATTTTGCTAGGAAAAGTTAAAAAAAAAACTAAAACATTTAAATATAGTAGAACATTTTAAAAACATTTGCAGTGGGTTTTAATAAAGTTGAGTTATAAGTTAAAGTCCAGTTTAAATAAAAAAAAAAAATGCAAAAAACCCCCAAAGTATTCAAAATGAAGGATGGCTTATCATTTTGGTGGGGAAATAGTTAACCCCCTCCCGTGTTTCTCCTCTGCTTTTCCCCATTATTCTTCCCGGACCCTCCTCCCCCTGGTAACAATCCCTCCTATTTTTCCGAACCAGCCCCCCTCCCCGCTCTACACCCCTCTGTCACTTCCTTGGGCCTCCAGACCTGAAATCTAAAACCTGCTTCGAAAAAAAAAAAGAAAGAAAAGAACTGGGGCATAAAAAAAAACTTGTGGACCGGACGTCCTTGGTGAACAAAGGGTTAAGTCGCACTTGGCGAAAGCTGGGGATCACGATACAAGGAGCTGCAATCCATTGTATAAGATTGGGATATTTTTTTTATGGCGGTCATGTGACATGAGATGTACACGTGTGATTTCGTACGGCTCTCGGTGGCGATCCTGCCTTATACGTGTCCTCTCTGCAGTAGCCCTTCGCAGTTTCTATTAACGTAATCAAAATGGCCAAATTGTGTTAGAATTAAGGCCACGTTCACATTGGCGCTTTTATGTCTGACAAAAAATAACGTAAGCACCAGATCCGTCACATGATGGACACGAACACAGCCCACGCGGACCCTCGCTGACCATAATGGAGTCTGTCAGGTTTCTGTTATGCAATTCATCAGACAAAATAGCGCAGCCTTTGTCCCGCGTTTTGAACGGAATCTACATATTCTGTGACGCAGATGGGAAAGTGGCCTTAAAGGGAGCCGCCATTTTGTCAGTTTTTTTCTACAAGGGGCAGATTTCTAAAAACTGACTTGAAAGAGGTGAGCTGTCTATGTTGCCCATAGCGACCAATCACAGCGCAGCTTTTATTTTCCACTAGCACTCTGAGAAATGTAAGCTCCGTTGTGATTGGTTGCTATAGGCAACAAGACAGTTTTCCCACAAATGTCTGCGATCCTGCAGTGTCCAATAGCAGCCATGCCGCTAAGTGTGAATGTACCTGTCGTGTGGTCGGGCTCCTAACCGCATGTCCCCATGTGAACTCGTTTCTGACGGTCGTACTATTGGGATATATTCGCACGCGGCAGATTTATCCCGGACAAGCTCACTGGAATTCGCACTAATTCACACTGACCTAGTAAAAATCATGTTTGTCACCCCCCACCCGGAGACTACAGCAACCAAGGAACACGCCTCATAACGAAAATCCCGCACCACTAATTACAGCCTCGTCTCCCAACCTGATCCTCCCCTCAGAGGCACAAAGACGCGGTGGGAATATGTCTCTGAACGAGGGTCATGATAGACCCAGCTTTCCCAGACTCCTTGTCTCCGTGCTCTTTTTGGCTGTTTTTAGGTCATATTCATTTCCAGGAAAGTCAGTAGGGTGGTCACCCAGCTTTCCCAGGTCCCAGAATAAAAACCTTGTCTAATTAGGCAATGACTGGCCCCCTACTCCAGCAATGCGGCGTAGCTCGGTGCCTTTGTAGCTGGGGACTCTAGGTGACAACTAGCCATATTGCTTGTCACCCAGCTTTCCCAGGAACGTATATAACAACACAGTTTTTATTTAGGCCTCATACACACAACCGTTTGTATTTTGCGGATCCGCAAAAAACGTATACTGTTCATGTCGCATGCACATATTATGTGGCCACATTGATTTCAATAGGTCCTCAGTCCATATTTTTGTGAAATTGGCGCGACGGCAGACCCTTTGAAGTCGGACCACATCCGTATTTTGCAGATACGCAAACTGCCAAAAGGAAACCGTCGTGTTCATGAGGCCTTAGCAGGTGTTTAATCAATTGATGTAAAGTTTCAGATATGCGCAACTACAGAGCAAGCGTCAAACTACCGTATATACCTGACTCCGCAACCATCAATCGCCATGAAAACTAATCATCATCGCCCCTCCCCCCCCCCCTGAAAATGAATCAGCCGCCAAATTCTTATCCCCACAGGTAGCCGGCTTTTGCCATCCCCCCTCTTTCCCGGCTGCATGGAGCTTTAAATGCCCCTTTGTTATTCAATGAGGATTCTCCTCTCGGCTTCCAAGTGCTTCAGAAGAAGAAAAAAATTCCATTACAAAAACAAAACAAAAAAATCTGTTTTACAAAAATAACCTTTTCTTGTTCACTTCTCTGACGCCCTTCCCCTCGACGTAATTTTTTCCTTTCGGTCAGAGCTTTAGAAATCACGATCTGGTTACAAAAACTCCAGACTTTTTAACTTTATCCAAATATTTCCATGAGTGAATCATATGGGACGAGGCATGCAATCTCGGCTGCACGCACTTCCTTGGGGGGTTGTAAATAAAGTTTATTCGACAGAACACGAGGGGACTTGAGATTTAATTTGTCCACGTGCAAGGTGACAGTGATAAACGTTATTTATACAGATCTGGAGTATCCCTTTAAATTTAAAGGGGATCCAATCCTTTTGGAGATTTTGTCCCTTTTGGATATGTCGTATGCAGATATGTTTCCACATCACCCCTAGAATCTGTTATAGGTTTCCCCTTAACTGCGAAGGATTGGTAACCGAGAATGACCCCCCAAAATGCACCATCTGTGCCACTTTAACCCACAGGATAAGGGTCCATTCACACGTCCGCAAAATGGATCCGCATCCGTTCCGCAATTTTGCGGAACGGGTGCAGACCCATTCATTTTCAATGGGGCCTGAATGTGCTGTCCGCATCCACATTTGCGGATCCGCACTTCCGCATCCGTGCTTCCGTTTCCGCAAAAAAAAATAGAACATGTCCTATTCTTGTCCGCAATTGCGGACAAGAACAGGCATATTCTATTAGTGCCGGCAATGTGCGGTCCGCAAAATGCGGAACGCACATTGCTGCTTTCCGTGTTTTGCGGATCCGTGGCTCTGTGTATCCGCAAAACACATTGCGGACGTGTGAATGGAGCCTTAACCGTACATTTAAACTGCCACAAACACAGCTGTCTTCACGATCTTATGAAATAAAACTAGGATGGATGCAGATTTTGACCGCTATCTGATAATTATCATGATGGCGGTTTTCGCTGACCACACAGGAATTCCTCACTGGGACATGAGGAACCAAGAAACCACATTGTAGCAAACAAAAAACCAACAACTGCTCTTCCTCAGCAATTACTATGTAAAAAAAAAAAAAAGTTTCAAAACTTTTCCCAAAAAGTTCTCCGCCATATTCCATCTCCCAAATCATTGTTACTTTATGAAGAATCCCCCCCCCCCCATAAGCAAGATTGTATCAAGTGAAAAAGTTTGTGCTCCCCTCTCCCTGCTACGCTTTAGACTTGAAGGCAAATCCAGATGTTAGTCCCACACAAGACCCAACATAGTCCCTATGGTGGAAGGCGCAGCCTTACCTTATTAACGTGGCACCCTGCTGTACCCTCTCCCGGGACCCTTCCCTCGTGTCAGCGCAGGCAGATTATTGAGAAAAGTTTACGTAGACTGGAGAAGGATGTGTTGGGATTGCAAGGATTGGGAAGGGGCTGAGCCTGCAGCACCTCCTCCCTGCAGCAGCCCGGCCGCCCCCACCCACCCTCACACTCAGTCTATCCCTCTCCTGCCATCATCAAATATTTCTTCCAAAAATTCCAAGAATTATACTCCGTGGTCTTCAACCTGCTGTTGTTCCAGCTGTTCTGAAACTGCAACTCCCAGCAGGGCACGCTCGGAGTAGTAGTTTTGCAACAGCTGGAGAGCCACAGATTGGAGACCTGCACCGCAGAGACAGAGTGGCAGAGGTTTTTTTTTTGGGGGGGGGGGGGGGGGGGTAATTTACAAAGACTGTCTTTTATTCCCCTTTTGTGCCGGCTATGCTGACGGAAGATGCAACTTATTTATGACGAAGCGTGTGCCTGGTGGAAAAACTAGACCGATCCCTGGCTGGAGTCGTTTTTTGGCGCCACTTGCACCTGTTTCCAGGCGTAAATGTTCATAAATTTGTTGGGGCCACAACCTCAACACTTGAACGCAGCACAAAAAAAGTCTGTGCGACAAAATAATGTCGCCTGGGTTTTCAAAAAGTCGCAAAAGACGGTTGTGCAAAATTTTTACGCCAAAAACACATGTAAAAATGTATGTAAATGACCCCCTTTGTCTGTAATAGCAGTCATGATGGCTGTGACCCAGCTTTCCCAGAAACAGATAAACCTAATAAGCAGTTGGGTAGCTTGTCAGAAGTGGACGAGTGCACCCAGGGATTGATATCTAGTGACTTTTTTTTTTCTTAAAGGGCTATGCAGGGCGAGCGGGCTGTGCTGCGCTATTTTCAAAACTCCCATAGAAGTGTATGGAGTTTATATGATGACAGGTTTTCCAATCTCAGCCATGAATGATAGATTTGGAATATCCCTTTAAGGCCTCTCGCACACGGCCGTATGACTTTTTCAGTATCTTGCGGTCCGCAAAAAATACGGATGACGTCCGTGTGCATTCCGTTTTTTTGCGGAACGGAACAGCTAGCCCCTGATAGAACAGTACTAATCTTGTCCGTTATGCGGACAATAATAGGACATGTTCTAGCTTTGAACGGAACGGAAATACGGAAATGGAAGGCATACGAAATTAATGGCTCCGTATACGGAATGCAAAAAACGGAATGTAAACGGGAAAAAAAAGGTTTGTGTACAAGAGGCCTAATTTAGTGGGAAGTGTTCCTTAAGCTTCCCTCACACACAAATTTGGTTTGGTGAGTGGTGGGTTAAAAAAATTTGCTTTTTCTTTTCATGTTACATTCAGTTTTTGATAGTGTTTTAGGTGGCTTTTTTTATCACACAGTTTTTAGATACTTTTTTTTTTTAAAGGCCAGAGCATAGTGCCATTTAAAAAAAAAAAATACTAAAAACATGCGTGTCTGAACTACATTACAGAATTCCCATAGACTGACAGCTAACATCTTTTTTTTTTAGAGAAAAAAAAACGCACCAAAAATGCATGTAAAAAAAGCGCAAAAAAAAGTTTCAAACCATCCTTAAAAGCACAGTTAGGCCCAGTTCACACTGCAGAAATTGTAATGGCACGGTTTCTAATGGTTTTTCAGGTTGGATGCCACAGACCTGCTAGCGGTTTAGCCCCATTGAATGGCACTAAACAGTGAAGGGACGGGTGGCATCCGTCCGGACACTGCGCCAAGAAAGGACTTCCTCTTTTTGCATGATCGGCAGCACGTCCGCCTGCTGAAAACAATGGGAGGCGGATTCCACATGGTTGTTTTGACTTTTTGGAATCCATGCCAAAATTCTGGCGTCTTGTAAATAGGGCCTTAAAGTCCTTTAATCCCACATCCAATAATCCAGAAACTCTGAAGATACAAGGCAAAGGATATTTTATCGTAAGGGTCCCAGCGATCCCATTTATTACCTGTTCTGTGCATGGACAATGGATGATGTTCACAGCTGAACCCTTCCAGGGACTTGCAGAATGAATCACAGCTTAGTGAGAGTTTAGTGTAGAGAAGTGCTCGTCCCTCCCGCTGACATCTCGCTTCTACTTCTGTTTTGGCTATTTTTGATCATTTATGACCCAAAGTTCCCTGGTATCCCTGGTATCTTGTGCAATGAGTGAGAGGTCATATGAGCGAGTATGATGCCGGGCAGCTTCTCCTCGTGACATTAATTATGACATTAAATGTACCATGGTAATGAATAAATAAATAAATCAGTTTTAAAAAAGTGGGTGAAAATCATATATTTTGGAGGAAGGGAGGATTAGGTATGTTGGTCTTCAACAAGCCCGATCCCTTGTTCCCTGAGATCATAAAAGATTGGGGTAAAGGCAGTTAATGGTATAAAACAACAAAAGAAGCATTACTTACCTGTGGAATTCCCCTCCGCTCCAGCACCACTTCTCCGTTCCCTTATGGGTTCCATACCACCCCCTGGGTATGAGGATGAGAGGCTAACCTTCTCAAAGGGCCCCAAAGCTACTACGTGGCCTGCATCTGTGATATATAAACCCAAGTATGTAATCACACAAAAAATGTACAAGAAGGAGGTCTGTCAAAAAATCCTGTCCAAAAAGAAAAACTTGCAAGTTTTTTTTTTTCTTTTTCTCTGATCCACCTTAAAGCGTCACTGAGATTTAAATGAATTTTGTATTAACCAATAGTGCAGTGTGTGTACATGAGGAATAACACTATTTCTGGCCATCACTTGTATCTGCCATTTTTTTTTAGCAGGTTTCCTCTGTGCTTTCTAAATGTCTAGTTTGCAGTTCTCTCAGACATGGTGGGTGGAGACTAGCTGCCATCCGCTGCACACACAGAAAGTAGAGGAGTATCTCCTTCATAACTGTTTCACAGTCACTCAGGAGCTGTGCAGTCTCTTTTTGTCTGTAACCGTCTCATCAGCTCCTCATAGACTTGCACTGACACGTGTAATACGATCCACCTGCAAGGATGATCTGTCCTGGACGGGAATAAGGGTAGGTTCACACCTCCACTTAACTATCGACTATAATGGGATACGGATACTGCCTTTCATCGCCAGACCCTATTGACCATAATAGGATCCGGTCATTTTCTGTTGAAATGCTGGCTTTTGGCCGGACAAAATCTATTGTTTTGGCCAGATCCCCAGTTGATAACAGGATATCTAGACATTTCTCACTGATAAAGCATATTACAAAGTTTCTTGTGGTCGCTTTTGAGTTATGCAAAGCTGCATCCAGATCCAATGCATTTTTCATGGAAGCCCCATTCACTTCTATGGGGACAGACTGTGTGAAAAACACAGTATAGAAAATGCTGCGATTGTCATGCAACGGAGAAATGAAGGGTAAGAAAAACAACGCTCATGTGTACAGACCCATTGAAATGAAGAGGTCAGGATTCAGTGCGGGTGCTTTGTGTTCACTTCACGCATCGCACTCGGACGGAAAACTCGCTCGTGTGAAAGAGGTCTTACCGTTTTGAAGTTTCATGGATCGGCCTCCTGGGAATGTGACGCTCCTCTTCTAAAAATCCAGCTTTCGCTGACACCAGGTTTTCGGCATGAGCTATGGACAGAACAGCACGTCTTAGGGAGAGGAATAGTTTTGGCCCCGTAGTCTGAAGTGGCACCCCGTCCGAAAACCTGATAAAGGACGTGACGCCAATGGAAGCTGGCTTTTCAGAAGAGGAGCGTCACACATCGGAACTGGATTCCTGAGAGGCCGATCCACGCAACTTCAGAACATTAAGTATATTGCAAACTTTCTTCTGCAGGTGTGCTGTGTGTAACCATTGGGACCTGGAAAAAGAGCTGTAAGGGTCCAATACTGACCCCAACGAAGTTTGAAGTTGGAGGCATACAAAGGTACAGTAGATGCCCAATACAAATTACTCTTGCTGCCGAAAGAGAGGAGAAGTCTCTGCGGCATCCAACGTCCATCGACAGCACCCCCTAGTGGTGGGCCACTTGTTTGTATAGCCTACTATCAGGCCTGCACTGTCATCCTCAGAAAGTATAGAAGATGTACCCTGGCAATATAGGGTTAAGCCTATTCTACACCACCCTGTGGGTATCTTTCATTACCAACTTCTTCCCCTCTGATAAGAACAAAACCTTATGGTTACCCCCAACCAATGTAATGCTTAAAGGAGTCCAGGAAGCTGAGATATGTGGGGCTGTTTGCTGGTGAGTGTCCACACGTAGCAGCTCTGCAGTGACAAATTTTTTTTTTAAAATCAAGTAAATTAATTATTGTAATTGGAAAGTTTCCTGGAGGACCATGATCCTTTGCAGTGGGTGTCACATTTAGCGAGGCTGCAGATGTGGTCACAGCTTTTCGCATATGGTTGACAGGGCAAATAAAACCTCCATTTCCTTGTGTACGAGGATGAGGTGTCTTTCACTGGGGAGTAAATTGCAGTCTCCTTACATTGTGTTTGACTCCACATGTCAAAGATACTTAAAGGAGCAGCGTGTAAAATGACACCTCTTTAAAGAGACAGTCACAGGGTGGAATCCTGAGTGCAAATCTGCAGGATAAATTGACACGCAGCAGCTTTAAATTTGGACAGAAGGTCAATTTCCACTTCCTAAAATCTCACCCACCTTGCGGAGACTGGAAAACGCGGCAGATTTCCCACACACAAATTCGCAGCGTGTGGCCGTACCCTAAAGGTTTGCCCTTAGACTCCTGTGGGCTTCAATTATACATTTTAGTTTTTTTTTGGTACATTTCACCTGGATTATGGAGAAAGCAAGAGAGTTCCAGAAAAACTGTGTTTTGGTGTCCGTCTGACGAAACTGAGCCAAACGTACCCGTCCTGACACACAATGTAAGTCAATGGGGGACGGATCCGACACAATCTGGAACAATAGAAAACAAATCCGTCCTTAAATGACTTTCAATGGTGTTCAAGACGGCTCCGTCTTGGCTGTGTCTTAGATAATACAAAAGGATCCGTTCATGATGGATGCAGACGGTTGCATTATGTGAACGGATCCGTCTGTGCAGATGCATGACGGATCCACACCAAACGCGAGTGTGAAAGTAGCCTTATTTAACTTATATGCAGAATATATCTTGCGAAATGTTGGACTGGATAAAGCAAAAGCTGGAATTAGAATTGCTGGAACAACCTCAGACATGCAGATGATACGGCTCTTATGGCAGAAAGCGAAGAAGAATTAAGGCGCCTCTTGATGAGGGTGAAAGAGGAGAGTGCAAAAGTTGGCCTAAGTCTCAACATTAAAAAAAACTAAGATCATGGCATCAGGATCCATCCCCTCCTGGTAAAGATAGGGGGAAGAGATGGAAGCAGTGTTAGATTTTGTTTTGTTGGGCTCAAAGATCACTGCAGATGGTGACTGCAGCCATGACATTAAGACGTTTGCTTCTTGGAAGGAAAGCGAGGACAAACTTGGACAGTGTAATTAAAAGCAGAGATGTCACCTTGCTAACAAAGTTCGTATGGTCAAAGCCATGGTTTTTCCTGTAGTAATGTATGGTTGTGAGAGCTGGAACCACAAGGAAGGCTGAGCGGAGAAGAATCGACGCCTTCGAACTGTGGTGCTGGAGAAGACTTCTGAGAGTTCCATGGACTGCAAGAAGATCCAATCAGTCAAGAAATGAACCCTGATTGTTCACTGGAAGGAGCAATACTGAAGGTGACCACATAATGAGAAGGCAGGAGTCATTGGAGAAGACCCTGATGCTGGGAAAGATCGAAGGCAAAAGGAGAAGGCGACGGCAGAGAATGAGATGGCTGGAGAGTATCATGGAAGACACAGACATGAGCTTAGGCAAGCTTCGAGAGACAGTGGAAGATAGAGGGGCCTGGCGTGCCGTGGTCTATGGGGTCGCAAAAAGTCGAGCACGACTGAATTGCGACTGAACAAAAACATTTCACCTTTGCTTTAAAATAAATGTCTCTGACCAGCAACTCTCCAGCCATGGCGCACCTACAACTCCCAGCATCTACGGCATACTGGAAGTTGTAGTTTTGCAACAGCTGGCACAACCCAGATTTGAGACCACTGCTTTAAATGACAAGAACATCAAAGAGTATCTGTATTGACACTTTAATCCGTGGTGTTCAGCACTTGGCTTCCAGGATTTAGGACTGTCGGGATGCTTGAAAACATGAAAGTCCTGAACATGGAGTCATTAAAAGGGGAGACGCCGTATCTTTAACACCGGTTCCCACCCAAGTCTTTATGCCTGTCTTTAAAATCTTTTGATTATTTGAAGGTGTTAATAGACTTCCATGTTGACGCCCTGCGACTCCTGCCACCCAAGAAGACACCGGCATTTTAAATGGTACAATAAAGACGGAGGGCCAGGTTACAGATTTTGCATTTGGACCCAGTTTCACCGCGATACACCTCTGATGTAAATAGCGCCAACATTCTCTTGATTCATCTCATTAAATACCTTTATAATAATCCAATCACTATTTTTCTGATACATAGCTCCAAATCCTCTGCTTTCTTTCACAAAGCCATAGTATGAAATGATAGAATTCTGACCGCCTGCAGCCACCACTAGGGGGAGCGCAGTGCGTACAGATTTCTACAGCTTGCATTAATGATAATCTGATGGCTGTAAACTCATAGGAAGCAAGTTCCCTTTAATGGCCACTCTAGAACCTTTTCTGGGAGACTTACTTTTGCAGCCAGCACCTCCCCACTCAGAACTGGCTGACAACAGTGAGCAACAGCTTGCACTCCATTGCCGATTAAATATGCAGATGATAGACTTTAGGTGTAGTGTTCCTTTAAAGGGGTTATCAAAGACTATAAAATGCCCTCCATATGCCGGGCCCCTCACAATGAATATACTTACCCCGCTGCCCTCCTGGTCGCCGCACCACTGTTGTTGCTTCTCCTCATACGCACCATACACAGATGAAAACATCCAGTGTCGGGGGGGGGGAGGTTTTGCAGCCAATGGCAGGCGGGGACGGGGACCCCATCCCCGCCTGCCATTAGCTGCTATCCCCCGACACTGTATGTTTTCATCTGCGCACGGGGAGAAGCAGCAGCGGTGGTGTAGGGACCAGGAGGGGAGCAGGGTAAGCATATTTTCTATTACTATGGCATTATTGTACTTTATTTGGTTTGCAGAGTGCTGTTGCATTGTCTTTTATATATATATATATATATATATATATATATATATATACATACATACAGTACAGACCAAAAGTTTGGACACACCTTCTCATTCAAAGAGTTTTCTTTATTTTCATGACTATAAAAATTGTAGATTCACACTGAAGGCATCAAAACTATGAATTAACACATGTGGAATTATATACATAACAAAAAAGTGTGAAACAACTGAAAATATGTCATATTCTAGGTTCTTCAAAGTAGCCACCTTTTGCTTTGATTACTGCTTTGCACACTCTTGGCATTCTCTTGATGAGCTTCAAGAGGTAGTCACCTGAAATGTTGTTCACTTCACAGGTGTGCCCTGTCAGGTTTAATGAGTGGGATTTCTTGCCTTATAAATGGGTTGGGACCATCAGTTGCGTTGAGGAGAAGTCAGGTGGATACACAGCTGATAGTCCTACTGAATAGACTGTTAGAATTTGTATTATGGCAAGAAAAACGCAGCTAAGTAAAGAAAAACGAGTGGCCATCATTACTTTAAGAAATGAAGGTCAGTCAGTCAGTCCGAAAAATTGGGAAAACTTTGAAAGTAAGGGCTATTTGACCATGAAGGAGAGTGATGGGGTGCTGCGCCAGATGACCTGGCCTCCACAGTCACCGGACCTGAACCCAATCGAGATGGTTTGGGGTGAGCTGGACCGCAGAGTGAAGGCAAAAGGGCCAACAAGTGGTAAGCATCTCTGGGAACTCCTTCAAGACTGTTGGAAGACCATTTCAGGTGACTACCTCTTGAAGCTCATCAAGAGAATGCCAAGCGTGTGCAAAGCAGTAATCAAAGCAAAAGGTGGCTACTTTGAAGAACCTAGAATATGACATATTTTCAGTTGTTTCACACTTTTTTGTTATGTATATAATTCCACATGTGTTAATTCATAGTTTTGATGCCTTCAGTAAAATAATGAGAAGGTGTGTCCAAACTTTTGGTCTGTACTGTATATATATATATATATATATATATATATGTATTTTTTTAATTAATTAATTTGATTAATTTTGAAATATATTGTCCTAGCGGTCAAAGCATCTTTTTTTCTGATTCAGAGCTCCGTATGCAGTGCACAGATTTAAAAGGTCACTTCCTGCAACCACCACTAGAGGGAGCTTAGTGCATACTGATCATACACTAAAGTCAGAGATAATGATGAGAAGAGGTGGAGATTCACTTTAAAAGTACAGCAGCTCACTAAAGACCCCCCCCCCCCCCATGTTATTAACTGAGGGATCACATCCTCCTGCATTCCTACTTGTTATTTCCTCTGCGTATTCGCCACTTTTTGTGGCACCTTAACGTTCAGCTCAGGGTGGCCATATATTGAGCATGTGATCTAAGGATTCCCATAATTCATAGAAAATATCCGTCTGGAGAGCAGGTGGTCCAAGTTGTCTGCACCAAAAGACCTTACTGCTTGAAGGGGAGAACCGGTACAAACATTCATGGTATCTCCCGATTCATTGCTCCAACTGCTCTGCTAGATTTATTTCAACTTATTAGCTTAGGGGATGTGCACTTTCTCAGGGGGGGTGTCCTTTACACTGCAGCTGGTGGAAGTTGAAGGATGGAACTGAGCATGTGCGGCCATCTCAGTGAGCAGGACAGAGAAATTAGAAAAAGTGCAAACCACAGATGGCGCTATACAAATATATTTCAGTGATTACCTCAGTGGCTATAATACATTTTTTATTACATGCAATTAATAAAGTATTCAGATCCAGGTGCTGGTTTGAAAAATGAAGAATATTTTCTGTGGGGCAACCCACGAGGTGACAGAAAAGGATAACTAAGAACTGAAGTTGGTAGACCTTCAGAGCAGTCACTCCTAAGGCATCTCTCACGTCTGTGCAAGGGTCCATTCACACGTCCGTTGTTTCTTTCCTGATCTGTTCCGTTTTTTGCGGAACAGATCTGGACCAGTTGCGTACCCATTCATTTTCAATGGGTCCTGAAAAAAATCGGACATTGTGCTGTCCGATTTGTTTCAGGACCCATTGAAAATGAATGGGTACGCAACTGGTCCAGATCTGTTCCGCAAAAAACGGAACAGATCAGGAAAGAAACAACGGACGTGTGAATGGACCCTAATACAGGGGTGTCCCAGACCTATATCGCTAACTATGAAATACAGGGGTGTCCCAGACCCCCATCTTTAACTTCAATGCACTTAAAATAAGTGATTTTCTATCTGTCCTTTGGTACCGGACCACCTCGCCCTGTGAAGACACGTATTTCAGAAATTCTTGAAGAAATATTCATAAGTGCATGAAGCTCAGGCATTTCCACTTGGAGTAATTCCAGGGGCCGTAGATCATCCTGAAGGGAAGGGATGGTGAAACGCAATCCAAAGCACGGCAGATCAGCAGGCGCTGGGTTGTTTCATATCTTTCAACATGTCGAATGGCCAGACGGAGAAGGTTAAAGGATGCAGGATCGGCTTGAGGGTTTCTGATGGCACCACCAATAGTTTCCCTGGTCTCTACTCTACAACTGAATGCATAAGACCTGCTCGATGAAGTGGATCAAAGGCCCTGGGCTGTTCCCAAAGCTTGCCCATCCTTCCCTCTGACAACCCTCTAAATAAATACAGAGCCCCAAAACTGTCCCTCTGAAGACAGACCCAGATGCACTAAATTCCACCCACTTAAATACAGACCTAGGGGGAGACCCCGTATACAAATCCAGACCCCCTAAACAAATACAGACCTCTGACCAGACCCTTTGAATAAACACAGACCCATTAAATACAGACCCACAGCAAAATCACTAAATAAATCCAGACCCCCTAAACTAATATGCTTACTGACCCCTTATAAACAGACCTAAGGCCGACTGTATAAATGAAATAAAACCCCAGCCGGAACAGATCCTCAACCAGATCCTTTGAATAAACACAGACCCCCTAAATAATTCGCTCTACCTCCTTGCTGCTCTCATCTGTGGCTTAAGGACCTGCATAGATCATGTGACCATATGCTGGTCCTTCTTCAGGTCCTTTAGATCATTGCACAAAGCAGCTTTGTCATGGTATTTGCTGCAAATCACAAAAAAAACTGTAATAAAATCTCAATGTGCATGAAGTAGTCAGGTCAGAGACCACTGCACAAAGCGGTATTCTTGCGGATCATGCCACGATTAGCAACTGCAATCATATATCACGTCTTCGGGCACTTTCGACAGCCGTGGTCCCCCTGGAGGCCACCCAAATCCCCTCATAGACATTTCCTCTGATCCCCTATATTAGTGCACCTTGGCGGTCAGTCACAGGAGGATAACCCTCCTAGTCTACTCAACCTCTCAGACAGGCCGCTCCCCACTGTTTTTGGAAGAAGGCAGCCATGTTTTTATATCCCAGCACAACCCTTTTAATGGACTGGTGCATATGCGTCACCAGTGACACCAGTACAGGTCTGTGCCATCACGTCTTGGGGCTTAACCCTAATATAGTGTCTCTAAAGACCCGCCACATACATGCCAGGTGCCAGACTCCTGATAATCCATTATGCAACCATTTTTTTCAGATTATCAGGCTTCGTAGGAACAAAATTATTTTGATTACGATGACTTATGGGTCCTTTATAACAATTACAGGAAATGTTTTGTAACTTTTCTGAGCCCTTAGTCCATTTAAATATTGCATGAGGCATAGTGTTTAAGGTGGCGAGGTATAATTTGGCAATGCCTGCACCGCATGCTGGGTAGAATCGTTCCATTCTGATAACCCAGGGCAGCACGTACTGTAAACACAGCACCAAATATGTAAGTCCGGAGTGCAGGATACAACAGGTACCATGGGCACAGTTTATGCAAAATCACAATTACTCAACTTTCTCGACATTCCTCCTGAATACGCGCACTCATACAGACCTGCTGCAAATCCTGTTTTCTGATTGTTTACTTTTTTATTATCCTGGAAAAATGCAACCTGTTTATGAGTCATTTGTCAAACTGTAAGAGTGAGGACGGTTTGAGGTGCGGTTATCAAAACAGTAAAAGCCTCAATTCTGTGCAACCTGAAGAGTGACAGAAACATCTGGAAACAGGAGATTTCTCCGCTGCCTGAGAATCCGATTTTACACGATGATAGCTTATTTAGCGATTATCACATCCAGCTTCCCACAGCAGCGCAGAAAGTGCAGTCAACAGCTGCAGGACTCTGTATCCACCCAGTGTGAACCTCTAGACTAATTGGAAACATAGGGAAGGTCTGTTCAACAGGATGTCGCAAGAGATGATGAAATAAATGTCACAAGTGCAGTATTTACATCCAGGCGTCACACCCCAGAAATGGCACATATGCTCCTACGTACAATAATTACCATAATACTGCTCGTATGTACAAGAATATAACTACTATAATACTGCCCCCTATGTACAAGAATATAACTACTATAATACTGTTCCTATGTACAAGAATATAACTACTATAATACTGCCTCCTATGTACAAGAATATAACTACTATAATACTGCCTCCTATGTACAAGAATATAACTACTATAATACTGCTCCTATGTACAAGAATATAACTACTATGATACTGCTCCTATGTACAAAAATATAACTACTATAATACTGCTCCTATGTACAAGAATATAACTACTATAATACTGCCCCCTATGTACAAGAATATAACTACTATAATATTGCTCCTATGTACAAGAATATAACTACTATAATACTGCCTCCTATGTACAAGAATATAACTACTATAATACTGCTCCTATGTACAAGAATATAACTACTATGATACTGCTCCTATGTACAAAAATATAACTACTATAATACTGCTCCTATGTACAAGAATATAACTACTATAATACTGCCCCCTATGTACAAGAATATAACTACTATAATATTGCTCCTATGTACAAGAATATAACTACTATAATACTGCTCCTATGTACAAGAATATAACTACTATAATACTGCTCCTATGTACAAGAATATAACTACTATAATACTGCTCCTATGTACAAGAATATTACTACTTTAATACTGCTACCTATGTTCAAGACTATAACTACTATAATACTGCTCCTATGTACAAGAATATAACTACTATAATACTGCTCCTATGTACAAGAATATAACTACTATAATACTGCCTCCTATGTACAAGAATATAACTACTATAATACTGCTCCAATGTACAATATAACTACTATAATACTGCCTCCTATGTACAATAATATAACTACTATAATACTGCTCCTATGTACAATAATATAACTACTATAATACTGCTCCTATGTACAAGAATATAACTACTATAATACTGCCTCCTGTGTACAAGAATATAACTACTATAATACTGCCTCCTATGTACAAGAATATAACTACTATAATACTGCCACCTATGTACAAGAATATAACTACTATAATACTACTCCTATGTACAAGAATATAATTACTATAATACTGCTCCTATGTACAAGAATATAACTACTATAATACTGCCTCCTATGGACAAGAATATAACTACTATAATACTGCCTCCTATGTACAGGAATATAACTACTATAATACTGCTCCTGTGTACAAGAATATAACTACTATAATACTGCCTCCTATGTACAAGAATATAACTACTATAATACTGCTCCTATGTACAAGAATATAACTACTATGATACTGCTCCTATGTACAAGAATATAACTACTATAATACTGCCTCCTATGTACAAGACTATAATTACTATAATACTGCCTCCTATGTACAAGAATATAACTACTATAATACTGCTCCTATATACAAGAATATAACTACTATAATACTGCTCCTATGTACAAGAATATAACTACCATAATACTGCCTCCTATGTACAAGTATATAACTACTATAATACTGCCTCCTATGTACAAGTATATAACTACTATAATACTGCCTCCTATGTACAGGAATATAACTACTATAATACTGCTCCTATGTACAAGAATATAATTACTATACGCCATTGTATGTTGTGCTTTTTCTTTGATGCTTTTCAATAAAAAGACAATTGACAAAGAATATAATTACTATAATACTGCTCCTATGTACAAGAATATAACTACTATAATACTGCCTCCTATGGACAAGAATATAACTACTATAATACTGCCTCCTATGTACAGGAATATAACTACTATAATACTGCCCCCTATGTACAAGACTATAATTACTGTAATACTGCCCCCTATGTACAAGAATATAACTACTATAATACTGCTCCTATATACAAGAATATAACTACTATAATGCTGCTCCTATGTACAAGAATATAGCTACTATAATACTGCTCCTATATACAAGAATATAACTACTATAATACTGCCTCCTATGTACAAGAATATAACTACTATAATACTGCCTCCTGTGTACAAGAATATAACTACTATAATACTGCTCCTATGTACAAGAATATAACTAATATAATACTGCTCCTATGTACAAGAATATAACTACTATAATACTGCTCCTATGTACAAGTATATAACTACTATAATACTGCCTCCTATGTACAGGACTATAACTACTATAATACTGCCTCCTGTGTACAATAATATGACTTCTATAATACTGTCTCCTACTAAATGCAGCATTCTTATGCACCTTTAGTGTTTTTTTAATGTAAGAAACTTTTCTACATGAAGACATGCTTTTAGATGGCAGAACCGTATGATATGTGTTTTCACCATTGCACACTTCTGCCGCAGGTTAATGGGAACCTGTCACCTGGATTTTGGGTATAAAACTGAGGACATGGGTTGCTAGATGGCCGCTAGCACATCCGCAATACCCAGTCCCCATAGCTCTGTGTGCTTTTATTGTTTAAAAAAAACGATTTGATACATATGCAAATTAACCTGAGATGAGTCCTGTACTTGAGATGAGTCGGGGACAGGACTTATTTCAGGCTAATTTGCATATGTATCACACAGAGCTATGGGGACTGGGTATAGCGGATGTGCTAGCGGCCATCTAGCAGCCCATGTCCTCAGCTCTATACACAAAATCCCGGTGACAGGTTCCCTTTAAATATCAGGAGCTCTTGTGGAGCGGGTAGAGCTGTTATGAGAAGACATGGAGTACATGGATGGCACGCAGCTATTCTGGAAACAATACAGACTGTGCTGCTGGCAGGACACACGCCTAGATCCTGTTTGGGTGACACTGATGTATCCGGGAATCATTCTATTCACGGCCTGTTAAGTTCTGTGTAATAGAGTGCTGACGGCTGGATGATTCCTTCAGGTGGTGGACCAGATTATAGGCAGTGCACATTCACATGCCCGGAGGGTCTTCTTCCATCCCGCACTCCTGTCGGGCTGGTTCTTTAGATCAGTTGGTGTAACAACAACTCTCAACATGCTCTTACCATTGTCCAGCCAATTCTGCGAGCTGTAATTTCACATAGCTTTAAATGGTTTGCTATAGGGACTAGCATTTAGTAGTCAGATCCCTGGCAGTCACTGGCCCAATTGTCTTAGAGTTAGGGCTCATGCACACGACTGCATGTATTTTGCAGTGCACAAAAAACTGATCCGCAAAAAATACGGATGACGTCATTGTGCATTTTGTATTTTGCAGAACAGAACAGCCGGCCCCTAATAGAACAGTCCTATCCTTGTCCGTAATGCAGACAATAATAGGACATGTTCTATTCTTTTGCGGAACGGACATACAGACACGGAATGGACACGGAGTAACTTCAATTTTTTATGTGTTGAAATGAATGGTTTCGCATATGGTCTGCAAAAAAAAAACAAAACGGAACAGACATGGAAAGAAAATACGTTCGTGTGCATGAGCCCTTAGTGTCACGGACGTCCAGAGACATACAGACGTTCCCGCGACAGGTGGCAGGAGATCTGTGAGACTGGCAACACGTGGTTTGATCTGACATGTTTTCCTTTTGGATCAAATGACGTCTGTGTTGTTTCTGGTGCTTACCTCACCTTCTTTCCCCAGGTGTGGCTATTATGGTAATTTCACCTTCTCTATTTATAAAGTCCTGATCAAAAGTTTAAGACCACTTGAAAAATGGCAAAAAATCCTATTTAGCACGGCTGGATCTTAACAAGGTTCCAAGTAGAGCTTCAACAAGAAGAAATGGGAGTGAGACAAAACATTTTTTGAGCATTCAATTTAATGAAAACAACGACTAAACTGAAACAGGCTGTTTTTCAGCTGATCAAAAGTTTAGGACCACACCTCCAAAAAAAAACTATAAACCCCCCCCCCCCCCCCCCAAAACAGAAATCCAACTTCCAAACATGAACTCAGTAATGAGTAGCTCCGCCGTTATTGTTTATCACAAAAATTCGTTTCGGCATGCTTGATGCAAGCGTTTCCATGAGGTGAGTGGGAACATTTCTCCAAGTGGTGAAGACGGCCGCACGAAGGTCATCTACTGTCTGGAACTGTTGTCAATTTTTGTAAACTTCCCTTGCCATCCATCGCCAAAGGTTCTCAATTAGATTTAGATCAGGGGAACACGCAGGATGGGCCAAAAGAGTGATGTTATTCTCCTGGAAGAAGTCCCTTGTCCTGCGGGCATTGTGTACTGTAGCGTTGTCCTGTTGAAAAACCCAGTCGTTACCACACAGACGAGGGCCCTCAGTCATGAGGAATGCTCTCTGCAACATCTGGACATAGCCAGCGGCCGTTTGACGCCCCTGCAGTTCCTGAAGCTCTATTGTTCCACTGAAGGAAAAAGCACCCCAGACCATTATGGCGCCCCCTCCACTGTGGCGCGTAGAAAACATCTCAGGTGGGATCTGCTTGTCATGCCAGTAACGTTGTTAACCATCAGGACCATCAAGGTTACATTTTTTCTCAGCAGAGAATAAAACTTTCTTCCACCTTTGAATGTCCCATGTTTGGTGCTCTCTTGCAAAGTCCAAACGAGCAGTTCTGTGGCGTTCAAGGAGACGAGGTCTTTGAAGACGTTTTTTGTTTTTGAAGCCCTTCAGTCTCCGATGCCGTCTGATGGTTATGGGGCTGCAGTCAGCACCAGTAAGGGTCGAGGATCGTCCAGTGTCTTGACGGACAGCCAATTGGATCCTCCGGCTCAGTGCTGATGAAATTTTTTTGGGTCTTCCACTTGACTTTTTTATTCCATAACCCTCAGGATCATTTAAGAAATTCCAAATGACTGTCTTCCTGCGTCCCACCTCAGCAGCGATGGCGCGCTGTGAGAGACCCTGCTTATGCAGTTCAACAACCCGACCACGTTCAAAAAGGGAGAGTTTTTTTGCCTTTGCCATCACAACGTGGGACTACCTGACAGAAAATGACAATGAATCCACATCTTTGCACAGATTTAAAGGCATGTGGTCCTAAAATTTGGATCCGCTGAAAAACAGCCTGTTTCAGTTTAATCGTTATTTTCAATTAATTGAATGCTCAAAAAATGTTTTGTCTCCCTCCCATTTCTTCTTGTTGCATGTTGAAGCTCCACTTGGAACCTTGTTAAGATCAAACAATGTAAAATATGATTTTTTGCCATTTTTCAAGTGGTCTTAAACTTTTGATCAGGACTGTAGTTGTTTCTCCCACTATGCTATGCGGTTTATAGCTTCTGTTGGACTTGTGGTTAGCTTGTGTTTGGTTCTCAGCTGAGTTCCTGGTGTTACCAAAGCTTCATTGACGATACTGTTGCAAGAAAAAGTATGTGAACCCTTTGGAATGATATGGATTTATGCACAAATTGGTCATAAAATGTGATCTGATCTTCATCTAAGTCACAACAATAGACAATCACAGTCTGCTTAAACTAATAACACACAAATAATTAAATGTTACCATGTTTTTATTGAACACACCATGTAAACATTCACAGTGCAGGTGGAAAAAGTATGTGAACCCTTGGATTTAATAACTGGTTGAACCTCCTTTGTCAGCAATAACTACAACCAAACGTTTCCTGTAGTTGCAGATCAGACGTGCACAACGGTCAGAAGTAATTATTGACCATTTTTCTTTACAGAACTGTTTCAGTTGAGCAATATTCTTGGGATGTCTGGTGTGAATTGCTTTCTTGAGGTCCTGCCACAGCATCTCAATCGGGTTGAGGTCAGGACTCTGACTGGGCCTCTCCAGAAGGCGGATTCTCTTCTGTTTAAGCCATTCTGTTGTTGATTTACTTCTATGCTTTGGGTCGTTGTCCTGTTGCAACATCCATCTTCTGTTGAGCTTCAGCTGGTGGACAGATGGCCTTAAGTTCTCCTGCAAAATGTCTTGATAAACTTGGGAATTAATTTTTCCTTCAATGATAGTTATCCGTCCAGGCCCTGACGCAGCAAAGCAGCCCCAAACCATGATGCCCCTACCACCATACTTCACAGTTGGGATGAGGTTTTGATGTTGGTGTGCTGTGCCTCTTTATCTCCACACATAGTGTTGTGTGTTTCTTCCAAACAACTCAACTTTGGTTTCATCTGTCCACAGAATATTTTGCCAGTACTGCTGTGGAACATCCAGGTGCTCTTGTGCAAACTGCAAACGTGCAGCAATGTTTTTTTTGGACAGCAGTGGCTTCCTCTGTGGTATCCTCCAATGAAATCCATTCTTGTTTAGTGTTTTACGTATCGTAGATTCGCTAACAGGGATGTTAGCATATGCCAGAGACTTTTGTTAGTCTTTAGCTGACACTCTAGGATTCTTCTTCACCTCATTGAGCAGTCTGCGCTGTGCTCTTGCAGTCATCTTTACAGGACGGCCACTCCTGGGGAGAGTAGCAGCAGTGCTGAACTTTCTCCATTTATAGACAGTTTGTCTTAGTGCTCTTTCACACTTGCGTTGTTCCGTCGTCGGGGCTCTATGCCGGAAAAATCCTGATCAGGATTATCCCAATGCATTCTGAATGGAGAGAAATCCGTTCAGGATGCATCAGGATGTCTTCAGTTCAGGACCGGAACGTTTTTTGGCCGGAGAAAATACTGCAGCATGCTGCGCTTTTTGCTCCGGCCAAAAATCCTGAAGACTTGCCGCAAGGACGGATCCGGAATTAATGCCCATTGAAAGGCATCGATCCGGATCCGGCCTTAAGCTAAACGTCGTTTCGGCGCATTACCGGATCTGACGTTTAGCTTTTTCTGAATGGTTACCGTGGCTGCCAGGACGCTAAAGTCCTGTTTGCCATGGTAAAGTGTAGTGGGGAGCGGGGGAGCAGTATACTTAACGTCCGTGCGGTTCCCGGGGCGCTTCAGAGTGACCTCAGGGCGCCCCACGCGCATGTGATCCATGCACATGGGGCGCTCTAATGTCATTCTGGAGCGCCCCGGGAGGTAAGTATACTGCTCCCCCGCTCCCCACTACTACTATGGCAACCAGGACTTTAATAGCGTCCTGGCTGCCATAGTAACACTGAACGCATTTTGAAGACTGATCAGTCTTCAAATGCTTTCAGTTCACTTGCAGTGTTACGGATCCAGCGGGCACTTCCGGCAACGGAAGTGCACACCGGATCCTAACAACACAAGTGTGAAAGAGGCCTTACTGTTGACTGATGAACAGCAAAGCTTTTGGAGATACTTTTATAACCCTTTCCAGCTTTATACAAGTCAACAATTCTTAATCGTAGGTCTTCTGAGAGCTCTTTTGTGTGAGGCATCATTCACATCAGGCAATGCTTCTTGTGAAAAGCAAACCCAGAAATGGTGTGTGTTTTTTATATGGCAGGGCAGCTGTAACCAACACCTCCAATCTCATCTCATTGATTGGACTCCAGTTGGCTGACACCTCACTCCAATTAGCTCTAGATGTCATTAGTCTAGGGGTTCACATACTTTTTCCACCTGCACTGTGAATGTATACATGGTGTGCTCAAAAAAAACATGGTGACATTTAATTCTTTGTGTGTTATTAGTTTAAGCAGACTGTGATTGTCTATTGTTGTGACTTAGATGAAGATCAGATCACATTTTATGACCAATTTGTGCAGAAATCCCTATAATTCCAAAGGGTTCACATACTTTTTCTTGCAACTGTAAGTGTTTCCTTTCCCTTTTGTATTTTGTTTATATATATATATATATATATATATATATATATGTGTGTGTGTGTTGCCTTTCCCTGTTGTTTGTCATTAGGCCTGAGGGAGACTCCTGTTCGTCCTTCCCTTTGGAGGAACAGGTAGACTCAGTCCTGACGTTAGTTCCAGGGTCCTATAGGTTGAGATAGGATTCTAGATATCCGGTGTATGAACTTGCCTACCTTTGGGGCCTCTTCATACTTCTAGTCTGTCAGGACTGGAGTTAGGGTTTTCTCTAGTAGGTGTCCATCTTCCTTCCCTAGTTTCCAGGCCTTATTCTGGTATCCCCTTTCCCTCCTATGTTTGGTGTGGTGTTTTTCTCCCACACACGAGCGTGACACTTACCCTGGGTTCAGACCTGAGCGTTCTGAAACGAGCGCTCTGTATGCGCGATTGTTCGGGCGTTTGCAATCGCGCATACAGAGACAAGCGAACGCCCATTGTCGCGCGTTCCCGAAAGTCTATGTACGGGAACGCGCGACAAACCCCCCAAAAAAAGCTCAAGAACTTGTTTGAGCGTCGGGCGTTTTACAGCACGATCGTACATGCTGTAAAACGCCCAGGTGAGAACCATGCCGATAGGGAAGCATTGGTTTCTCATTGTTGAGCGTTTTACAGCGCGTAGGAACGCGCTGTAAAACGCTCAGGTGTGAACTTAGGGTTAGGGGCTCATGCACACGACCATATGTATTTTGCGATCCGCAAAACACTGATCTGCTAAAAAAAACGAATGACATCTGTGTTGCATCATTTTTTTTTTTTGCGGATCCATAATAACAATGCCTGTCTTTGTCTGCAAAACGGACAAGAATAAGACATGTTTTATTTTTCTTCGGATATATGGAAATGGAATGCACACAGAGTAATTTCCATTATTTCTGCAGACCCATTGAAGTGAATGGTTCCGCATAGGTGCTGCAAAAAAAAACGGAACGGACACGGAAAGAAAATGCGGTCGTGTGCATGAGGCTGTAGCAGTTATAAAGTAATTTTCTGTATAAAAATACTTTTGTAATATTTGTATTGCTTCTATGTTTCCCCCTTTGGTTCTTCTTCAAATCTGTGCTGTTTGTGGTGGGCTGTGGACAGAATCAGTCTCCTTCCCCTTCTGGCAGCTGACAATATATTCTCTTCTTCCTCTTCCTGCAGAAGAAGTCTTTACAGCCAAACCACCATGTTACTACAGTGGTTCTGCTCCTTCCTCACAAGCGGTCTGAAATCTATTCCTACTGGCTGCCCTGCAGTGAATAGAGGCCCTGGCTGCGGGGAGGGTGACTGAGCATGTGCGTCCATCAGCGTTCAGCTCTTTCAGTGGTCATGCACATTGCTATACATTTTTGAACACCAGGTGGCACCATACTATGTAAGCAAATTTAAGCCACTGTTTCAATGAGATCATTTAACTATGTAATGAAGTAATAAGAGAGGCGGATCCTCAACATTCACTGTCAAGAGTGTGGGGTGTACACAGAAACCATAGGGCCCCACAGAAAAATGTAGAATTATCCCCCAAATGAATGTCTGTTAGGGTGTTAGGGTGCCTTCACACGACCGTATGCATTTTGTGGTCCGCAAAAAGCAGATCTGCAAACAATATGGATGACGTCTTTATGCGGACCCATTGTAACAATGCCTATACTTGTCCGCAATTTTTTTTATTGCGGGGCTGCGGAACAGACGGACGGATGTGGACGGCACACGGTGCTCTGTCCGCATATTTTGAATAGGTTCGCATCCGATTGGCAAAAAATGCAGATCGGATGCAGAGCAAAAATACAGTTGTGTGAATAGGGCACAGTTGAACGCCAGTAGTCACTTGACACATGCCTGCAGCCACCACTAGGGGGAGCCCAGTAGATACAAATTTATACTACCATAGTGCTGCCCCTTTCCACTGTGGGCAGTTTCGTGGTTTGCCTGCCTTCAAGCAAGGTGTGAGCTCTGGATGAACATGTAGCATGCTGCACAGGAGACATGCTGTCACGCAGAAGTGCAGCGTCTATGGACTGAGATCAAGATTTTGCAGAAGGGTGTTAAAAAAAAACTTGACTACAATATGTTTAGGACTGTTTGGCTGATCGCCCTGCACGTGGGACGCATTTAACTCTTGTGTTACAGATGTTTTAAAGGGGAACTCTGCTGGAAAAAATAAAAATAAAAAATTAAATATTGTTACAAGGATTCTCTAACAAAAGTCTGATGGTATTCAGGGTATACTGCTGTTGGGACTCTCAGCAATCTCTGCACTTGTGCCAGTCTTCACCGTCATTCTGGCATTCCATTCATAAACCAGGAGGCCTGGGAAGACCAATGCTATAGATTGTGGATTATTTCAGCGCTTGGGATTGTGAAATTTATCGTCTCTAGTCAGGATTAGTAATTAAATATCAGTTTTATTCCAGGGAACCCAGCCGGAAGAGCACCAGTGATTCACTGGGCCAGTCATGGAGTGAACTGGGTGTCGTGTGTCAGAAGTCAGGCGAGTTCAAATGTCTCTGTTTTCGAGAAGATGACTGGGTCTATTCAGACTTTCCTTTTCGTGAAATCCCGACTGCTTTCTGCGATAAGAACTTCCTGACAGAATTTCCATGAGTGAATCTCTGTATACCGCCCTGTTACTTCAATCATGGGTTTGGCGGGGACAGTTCATAGCAATCCAGACATAGCTTCTACTAAAAAGTTAAAGGGGTAGTCTGAAATTAGAAATAAAGAACGTCAGCAGACAGTTTTTTTTTTTTCCAGGAACTGTGCCACCCTTCTTCACAGGCAGTGGCTGGTATTGCAGCTTAAAATGATCCACTATAATGGGGCTAGGGACGCAATACCAGGCACAGCCTATGAACAAGGGTGGCGCTGTTAATAAAAAACACAGATCGTTTTTTCTAATCTCACACAAGCCTTGCTGCTTCATACTGAGGAAGGAAGACGAGGCAAGAGCATTCCCCAGCACTGGATCCATGATTTCAAGAACTGGATTTGGGCTCCTTGTTCTCCGAAAGCAAATTTGTGAAGACCACGGCGCTTGTCATGGAGTTCCTCACCCGGTTCTCCAGTTTTGAAAACCCATTTGTTAATAGAGGGGGAACCTTGGTTCAGGATTGGAGAGCGGCTACAAAGAGCATCTCTCTCTCTCTGGAGGACCAGTCCTGTCCGGTATTACACAGGCCACCCATTTATTTGAATGAACAGTGTGTAATACTTAATTTCCCCTGTGGTGGCGCTGCAGGGAAATTGAACACTCACTGTCAGGTTTCCCCACAGATTGCAGCTGATCGCTGGGAATCCCAGCAGGAAGATACTTTGCAATCAACGTATTGCCAAAAAATACAGGGAGTGCAGAATTATTAGGCAAGTTGTATTTATGAGGATTAATTTTATTATTGAACAACAACCATGTTCTCAATGAACCCAAAAAACTCATTAATATCAAAGCTGAATATTTTTGGAAGTAGTTTTTAGTTTGTTTTTAGTTTTAGCTATTTTAGGGGGATATCTGTGTGTGCAGGTGACTATTACTGTACATAATTATTAGGCAACTTAACAAAAAACAAATATATACCCATTTCAATTATTTATTTTTACCAGTGAAACCAATATAACATCTCAACATTCACAAATATACATTTCTGACATTCAAAAACAAAACAAAAACAAATCAGTGACCAATATAGCCACCTTTCTTTGCAAGGACACTCAAAAGCCTGCCTTCCATGGATTCTGTCAGTGCTTTGATCTGTTCACCATCAACATTGCGTGCAGCAGCAACCACAGCCTCCCAGACACTGTTCAGAGAGGTGGACTGTTTTCCCTCCTTGTAAATCTCACATTTGATGATGGACCACAGGTTCTCAATGGGGTTCAGATCAGGTGAACAAGGAGGCCATGTCATTAGATTTTCTTCTTTTATACCCTTTCTTGCCAGCCACGTTGTGGAGTACTTGGACGCGTGTGATAGAGCATTGTCCTGCATGAAAATGTTTTTCTTACCTTGCAGACTTCTTCCTGTACCACTGCTTGAAGATGGTGTCTTCCAGAAACTGGCAGTAGGACTGGGAGTTGAGCTTGACTCCATCCTCAACCCAAAAAGGCCCCACAAGCTCATCTTTGATGATACCAGCCCAAACCAGTACTCCACCTCCACCTTGCTGGCGTCTGAGTCGGACTGGAGCTCTCTGCCCTTTACCAATCCAGCCATCTGGCCCATCAAGACTCACTCTCATTTCATCAGTCCATAAAACCTTAGAAAAATCAGTCTTGAGATATTTCTTGTCCCAGTCTTGACGTTTCAGCTTGTGTGTCTTGTTCAGTGGTGGTCGTCTTTCAACCTTTCTTACCTTGGCCATGTCTCTGAGTATTGCACACCTTGTGCTTTTGGGCACTCCAGTGATGTTGCAGCTCTGAAATATGGCCAAACTGGTGGCAAGTGGCATCTTGGCAGCTGCACGCTTGACTTTTCTCAGTTCATGGGCAGTTATTTTGCGCCTTGGTTTCTCCACACGCTTCTTGCGACCCTGTTGACTATTTTGAATGAAACGCTTGATTGTTCGATGATCACGCTTCAGAAGCTTTGCAATTTTAAGAGTGCTGCATCCCTCTGCAAGATATCTCACTATTTTTGACTTTTCTGAGCCTGTCAAGTCCTTCTTTTGACCCATTTTGCCAAAGGAAAGGAAGTTGCCTAATAATTATGCACACCTGATATAGGGTGTTGATGTCATTAGACCACACCCCTTCTCATTACAGAGATGCACATCACCTAATATGCTTAATTGGTAGTAGGCTTTCGAGCCTATACAGCTTGGAGTAAGACAACATGCATAAAGAGGATGATGTGGTCAAAATACTCATTTGCCTAATAATTCTGCACGTAGTGTAGAGGTTGCCTAACATGGAGAAGCCCTTTCAGTAATCCCAAACTGGTTGGACCACCATCCACCAGTGATTGTGAGCCATTGCTGCAGTCTAATCAACAGGAGAAAGGTTTCTAGAGAACCTTCGCTGAGATATGTGAGAAGATACTATGGGTGGGCTCTGAGCATCGGTGGGTTTTGTGCCGTGCCCCTTTGACTGCTATCGGCTTTAATTGAACGTAGGGGGACAATGTTGGGTCATGGATTGGGCATCTATTGGAGAGATGGTAAGAGAGTCCAACGGGATCTGTAGCATGGCTAGAATCGTGACCATAAAGTCACTTTAAAGGGGTCATCAATATCAGAATGGCGGGGGGTCCGACTCCGTGCATCCCTGCCAATGAGCGGGGGTCTGACTCCGTGCATTCCTGCCAATCAGCGGGGGTCCGACTCCGTGCATTCCTGCCAATCAGCGGGGGTCCGACTCCGTGCATTCCTGCCAATCAGCGGGGGTCTGACTCCGTGCATCCCTGCCAATCAGCAGGGGTCTGACTCCGTGCATCCCTGCCAATCAGCGGGGGTCCGACTCCCAGTCTTGATGACCTATTCACTGAACTGGTAACATCTAGATGAACCTACATTGCAAACTGCTGGCAATTCACTCTTAACTTCTAGCAGGATTAATAGAGGAATGGGTGCTCCAGAACTGTTACTGCATTCCTCTACTAATCCTGCTTGAAGTTAAGAGTGAATTGCCAGCAGTTTGCAATGTAGGTTCATCTAGATGTTACCAGTTCAGTGAATAGGTCATCAAGACTGGGAGTCGGACCCCCGCTGATTGGCAGGGAAGCACGGAGTCGGACCCCCGCTGATCTGCTCATTGGCAGGGATGCATGGAGTCAGAATTTGCATGAAGATCCACAACAGATTTTTTTCCATCGCTTGGTGGGTCCTCTGACCGGGCAGGTGTCCTATGCACCTCGCATTGGATAGGTCCTCCCCAGTGAGGTCACTGAGGCACAGTAGGGTGCATATCTTTCCTTTTTCTGTCGCCCCCGCCCCCATTGTATAATGGTTCTTGTACGTCTCTAGATACTCTTCTTATATGTCACTCCCTGCTTGTACCAGTTCGGGCGACATTGTCTTACTCAGGTCCCACCCGGACAGGGGCTTTGTGTGGATGAAATGAATAGGCAAAGGATAAAGACATTTACTACTCCCAAAGATGTTAAAAAGAAAAGAACACAACTCTCATCATTGTAAATTCCAGCATCTAGGGTTTCGCTCCAGTAATAAATCTCTACCTGGGCTGAGTAGCTGGTAGAAGCTTGTGCAAAAAGTCAACATGATCCGGCTTAACTTCTTCAAGGAGATTTGGTTTCTTAGTGAAACAGTTAAAACAAAGGGATATTTAAAGCCGTTTATAAAAAGATCTAAAGGAACTTGACAGGGTTGCAAAAACAGCTAAAGAGTTACATGGAGATCACCCAAAACGTCAGCTACGACCTCCCCCACCGTGGCTCTACCTTTACAGAGACTCATAATTTGGTCCTGCAGGGAGCTGCATACTGAAGTAATGGTGAGTTCAATGGATAAACAGTATACGGTTAAGCTCAAGATCTCCCCCTAGTGGTGGCTGCTGGCATCTTGCATGTGTATTACTTCCATATACTTGCTATAAAATACTGTAAGGTTGTCTGTGTATATTACATTTTCCTCTCTGCTAGCGCCCGCTGCTGTTTATCCTTTTCGTCCACCTTCTCTTGCATTTAGCGGTGGATTATCCAACTCTCTGCTCTTGTCCCCTTATTGCTAGCATAGTGATCTCATAGTGAAGCAGACCAGACCCTTTTCAGTCATTCATCTCTACTTCTAAAGACATACACTGACCTAAAGAATTATTAGGAACACCTGTTCTATTTCTCATTAATGCGATTATCTAGTCAACCAATCACATGGCAGTTGCTTCGATGCATGTAGGGTTGTGGTCCTGGTCAAGACAATCTCCTGAACTCCAAACTGAATGTCAGAATGGGAAAGAAAGGTGATTTAAGCAATTTTGAGCGTGGCATGGTTGTTGGTGCCAGACGGGCTGGTCTGAGTATCTCACAATCTGCTCGGTTACTGTGATTTTCACGCACAACCATTTCTAGGGTTTACAAAGAATGGTGTGAAAAGGGAAAAACATCCAGTATGCGGCAGTCCTGTGGGCGAAAATGCCTTGTTAATGCTAGAGGTCAGAGGAGAATGGGCCGACTGATTCAAGCTGATAGAAGAGCAACGTTGACTGAAATAACCACTCGTTACAACCGAGGTCTGCAGCAAAGTATTTGTGAAGCCACAACCTTGAGGAGGATGGGCTACAACAGCAGAAGACCCCACCGGGTACCACTCATCTCCACTACAAATAGGAAAAAGAGGCTACAATTTGCACGACCTCACCAAAATTGGACTGTTGAAGACTGGAAAAATGTTGCCTGGTCTGATGAGTGTCGATTTCTCTTGAGACATTCAAATGGTAGAGTCCGAATTTGGCGTAAACAGAATGAGAACATGTATCCATCATGCCTTGTTACCACTGTGCAGGCTGGTGGTGGTGGTGCAATGGTGTGGGGGAGGTTTTCTGGGCACACTTTAGGCCCCTTAGTGCCAATTGGCCATCGTTTAAATGCCACGGGCTACCGGAGCATTGTTTCTGACCATGTCCGTCGCTTCATGACCACCATGTACCCATCCTCTGATGGCTACTTCCAGCAGGATAATGCACCATGTCACAAAGCTCAAATCATTTCAAATTGGTTTCTTGAACATGACAATGAGTTCACTGTACTAAAATGGCCCCACAGTCACCAGATCTCAACCCAATAGAGCATCTTTGGGATGTGGTGGAACGGGAGCTTCGTGCCCTGGATGTGCATCCCTCAAATCTCCATCAACTGCAAGATGCTATCCTATCAATATGGGCCAACATTTCTAAAGAATGCTATCAGCACCTTGTTGAATCAATGCCACGTAGAATTAAGGCAGTTCTGAAGGCAAAAGGGGGTCCAACACCGTATTAGTATGGTGTTCCTAATAATTCTTTAGGTGAGTGTATACATAGCTATATCTCGATCTAGACTGTGGAGAAGGAAATTGTGAAGGCATTAACTTCCATAGTGCTGTATATTAGCAGAATGGCTGGGGCTGGGTGTGAGGGACTATTTTCTACGCAGGTCCTTGATGGTCACATGTGAAGAGCTGCTGCCCACCCACAGAAAGGGAAGAGACCAGAGGTGCAGAGGGGTGATTAAAGAATCTACATAGGGTTAACAGCGCACTTTGTGCCTTCTGTATCTGCCTGGATTTATACATCAGGCTATGGCACTGCGGAAGAAACAAACGACAGCCTATCTATGGTACTAAGAAATTCTGAGTTGATAGAGAAGCACAGGACCCTCATTTAGGGCAGAACGTGGCTTCAGAGAGTGTCTATGTCTCTGGAGGACCCGGCGTGGTCACACATAACCCAGGCAGTCCATTAAGTTAAATAATAAATATGTAATGCTTCATATTTCCTGTGGTGGCGCTGCTGGGAAATTGGACACTTACAGACAGGTTCTCCATCTGGTCGCTGAGGGTCCCAGCAAGAGGAAGATGCTTTGATCAGCTTAATTATGAAACAAAAGATTATGGTCTGAAGTGAGGAGAACCATCAACCACTTGCTCTCCATCACTTCCTCGTCCTTCCAGCCACCATCACAATGAATCTTGTAATGGGGCAGGAAGAGATACCACACAGCCCATGCCACTTTTTGGATTCCCTACTGTATCAAATCACCATCCATTACACGACCATCATGACCACCTTCTTGCTTGTCATTTGAACCATGCCCAAGGACCCACCTGAGGAAGGCCCCTTGTGTGCAGGGCTAACATGAACCTAGCCCATTTTTGGCCTGATAGAGCCTGAATTGCTGGGATCGTCTTTGAAACACATTGGTGGCATATCACTGGGATATACCCCCAATGTCTGATAGGTGCGGGACTCACCTCTGAGACCCACACCTATCTCTAGAATGCAGCCAGCCAAGTGAAAGAGACCGCACCTCGCATGTGTGGCTACCCTCCATTCATTTCTGTGGGACAGCCGAAAAATAGCCGAGCTCTGGCCGGGCTATTTCCATCAGGCCCTTAGAAATGAATGGAGCGGTGACCGCAGTTGCACAGTGGACTTTACACTCATTTCTATGGGACTTCCGAAAATATTATCAGCACTCCCATAGAAAGTAATAGAGGTTGGCTGTGCATGCACGGTCTGCTCTCCTTCCCTTTGGGGGCTCCATTCTAGAGATATGTGTGGGTCCCAGAGGTGGGACCGGCACCTATCAGACATTGGTGACATATCCTAGCGATATACCACCAATGTGTGGGATGGGCCAACCCCTTTAAGGACAGTCCTTGCAAATTCAGGTCTGTTGGCAACTACGCTTTGGCCCATTTGACCACACTCAAGTTCACTCTTTGGTAACGCTTACCAGATCCTACAGAATGCTGGCTTGTTTGACTATGTTCCACCACTGGACCAGCTAGGGGCACCTACGTACTCAACTCTAACCAAAGAGGGTGATGTGAGTGACTTGTGCCATCTGGTTAGTTCCTTTCCTCACCATGGCAGGGAGCCCGGTGGCATCTTCCTCCCTGATACACTGAAAGCGCACTCTTACCTATGCAGGGTGATCCCGCCATTGACATTTTTGCATCATTGGCTCATAAGGAGCCCATTGTGTTCTGCATGAAGAACACATTTACCACATGTTCTCATTCCAGAGCCTCAACAAGGATTTTTCTATCATTCCCCGCCAAAGGCTTTGTAATGCCCTCAGTTCAGACAGATCCAGCAAGGTGCAGGATATGCAGACAATGGTCGCTGTGTTGAGGATTGCCCTTATGTTATGTTAGCGCCTTGTCACACGGGAAACACGTAATCCTAGATTGTTTTTAATTGGCGTTACATCGTTACCTGAGGAAAACAACCATGTTCTGTATTGCTCGTCTGTGCAAAGCGATTCCTTGGCCAGAGACAATACTATTATAAATGGCTTGTTAGGTGGGGTCTAGGATAGCACCCCAATTCAACGTGTACCCTAAATAAGTTTTTATATTGCTTTTGTATATTTTTTATATTTTTGCTCATGTGTTTTTCTTTTTTTTGCATGTTTTGAAATTTATCAGCTTAAAATTACTGTAAGTTGTCGTACAGACAGGATGTAGCCACCACGAGAAAAGTAAAGGGGTATTCCAGGACTTTATTTTTAATTATTCCATCAAAGATATATATAATATACTTGATTTCAGATAAACTGATGTGGAGATTCAGACCACGTGACCAGATCTCCCCTCTTCCTCTGGCGTACTGATCATATGCTATACATCCAGCCCGCGATCTAGGCCTGTTTGTTTCTTTCCCGATGTGTGTGTTGTCGGCAGTGATGTCATAAATGTGTCTCGCTGCGCATGCGCATAGTGTAGGTTCCGCCACAGGCTTTGAGAAGCAGCTCCTAGAGCATTCCAATGTGCGTGACATCAATTCTGATACCAATATTAGGGGAAACATTTGCATCCTGTAGCTAGGAGGTGTACAAAGCAGTGGTCATGTATTGGGCAGGTCCAAATGTTCATAGGAGAGTGAACACACGGCATTCTAGGAATTGTAGTTTGTAGCTAAATTCTGCAGCGCTGACATCCCCCTATACCAAATGTTCACCATGTAAACAAGCAGTGAAGGCCTGGGGCATCTGGTGGTCAAATACGTTCAGAACAACGGAAAAGTGAATGAAAGTCCTTTATATAAAACATTTTTCCTGGTTCTACAACCCCAAAACAGTGTTATCTGGCAGGAGTCCATGTAAGTGACCCTGAGCAGTATCCAGGAGTTACAAAGAGTCCACTTTAAGAATCACTGGTCTAGGGAGTTAGTAGTAAATCCAATTCTCGTTTGGCAGTAATGGCGCTCACTGTATCATCGGGTGACCCGGACTACAGAAGGGTGTTGAGGAGGGGAGAGTGTACAGCCATTGCCTGGTTGAGTTACATCCAGAGCAGTATTGCTTTGACTATACTTTCTTCCACCGCTGTGGCTATCACTTTTATGGTCAATCTTCGAAAAATAGACTATAGTGCCAAGTGATTGCTCTAGATCGGGTTATCTTCTTCTGTAACTTTGGGTTCCATTATTGTGTCTTGAACCTGGGCCGAATGGAGGATTACCTGCTACCCTGGTGGGATAGTCCAACTTCGATGCACAATGCCTAAAATATTAGCCCATTGTACACATAGACAGTCGAGTCCCATTATTGCGACCACTTCCTACTTTTGACGTCGGCATCTCATGAAGGAAGTCGTGTGTGCTGAGCTGGCTCGGTGGGTATATAAGGTGTGCTGAGCAGGCTCGGTGGGTATATGAGGTGTGCTGAGCAGGCTCGGTGGGTATATGAGGTGTGCTGAGCAGGCTCGGTGGGTATATAAGGTGTGCTGAGCAGGCTCGGTGGGTATATAAGGTGTGCTGAGCAGGCTCGGTGGGTATATAAGGTGTGCTGAGCAGGCTCGGTGGGTATATAAGGTGTGCTGAGCTGGCTCGGTGGGTATATAAGGTGTGCTGAGCTGGCTCGGTGGGTATATCAGGTGTTCTGAGCTGGCTCGGTGGGTATATCAGGTGTGCTGAGCTGGCTCGGTGGGTATATCAGGTGTGCTGAGCTGGCTCGGTGGGTATATAAGGTGTGCTGAGCTGGCTCGGTGGGTATATAAGGTGTGCTGAGCTGGCTCGGTGGGTATATAAGGTGTGCTGAGCTGGCTCGGTGGGTATATAAGGTGTGCTGAGCTGGCTCGGTGGGTACTCTTCAGCCATCTGAAAATTCACATACTGTAGAGCATGGATGTCAAACTCATGGCCCTCCAGATGTTGCAAAACTACAACTCCCATCATTCCCTGATAGCTGTAGTATGCCCAGGCATGATGGGAGTTGTAGTTTTGCAACAGCTGGAGGGCCACGAGTTTGACATCCCTGCTGTAGAGCAGTAAACCAGAAAGTTACACCAGTACCACTTCAACTACGACCACGAAAATTGCCACCAAAATTTGCTTCAAAAAAGAGTTCAAGAAATGCACAGATTTCTGAAGCCTTCTAGTAAGATCAGCCCTCGTCCCGGTGTCCAGCACCCCAGGAAGTAAGGCTTTATGCTGATTGAGCGGCCACTTATCGTCTCAAACATGTTTCCTATTTGTCATCGGCTTGTAGCTGGTCTATTTCTTCTCTGCCGCCCTTTGACCTCCTGTAACTGCCCCCCACCACCAGAAACAAAATACTCTTAAATAAACGTTCACCCCTTGACTGGTGCTAGAAACCAAACAGGATGGGTACAACGTGAGTGGATGACTTATGACTGGATTTAAAGGAAAAATAAAATGTTTAAAAAAAACTGTAATAATTTATTTATTTTTTTTAAACAACCTACAATGTAAGATGGGTCTGACCTGGACCAAGAAAAACATTGAGGCAAAATAAATCAAACCTGAAAACTTTCAGCCACAAGGAGAACATAATGCACAATACATAAGCAAACAGTGGGCGCTAAATTTTATGCAAACACTGGGGCTACCTGGAAACTGGAGCTGGGGCCACATGGCAAATGGGACATGTAGGGCTACAACTAGAGTTGGGGCTTGATGGTAACTGGCTGGTGCTACACCTGGGCCTGCTGCATGGTGACCGGGACAAGGGGGCTACAAATGGAGCTAGGACTACACTGCAAATTGGCAACTTGGACAACTGGGTCTGTGACTACATGGTAACAGGGGCAGAATGGGTTAAAGAAATAAAAGAAGCACTACTCCTCACCATACCCTGGCACTGTTGTTCTTCTGCTTTCCGGGCCAGGCACACCATCCAGGAAGTTGCAGGAGATGCCCACTCAACCAGTTACTGGATAAGCGGTCATTAGCTTCCTGTGTGTCATGTCGAGACCAAAAAGCCTAGACCAGTGGGGGCCCAGTAAGTGGTGAGTTGACCAATGTTTCTCTTATTTTTAACCCATTACACCCCTTTCCTAAAACTTTTTGTCCCTCTGAACAACCCTTTTAAATTGCAATATTAATTTGGCCAAAAAAATAATAATAATGTAGATCAATTACCTTTGGCCCAAGTCAGAGGGGGGTAGAAGATGAAAGGTCGCCTCCCATGACCTCTGCCCAAGCATGTGATTGCTATTTTGTCTAATTTTGGAGAAAATGATCAGATATTTTTGTGATGGGCGTCCATTTCCAGGCCTGAAGGGGATCATTAACAGCTGCCCCGGCTCCGGGAATAATCCTCTTATTTTACTCACAAGAAACCTGAGCTTTGTTTTTCATGTTGGAGTTGCTGGAATAAAGCAAACAAGACGAGGACTAATGGACAGCGCTTATCTTGGAGAAATAAAACACATGTCGACCGCCCTTAGAGGACGAAGGAACGGCTCAGCTGTACCAGGACGAATGCAAGAACCTGGGGAAACCGATTATTTTTTTTAACATTTTTTTTAACTTTCATTTTTAGATTGGACCATAGTTTAGATTTGATTATCGATTTGCAGGGAAATTCTGCAAAGTTTTAATCAACTTTGTGCATCAGTTCCTCACCATTTTCAAGATCTGTGCTTGTTGTCAGTGAATTGTGAAACTATTGTTTTCACTCAGGGGGCTGAGAACCTGACACCGAAACATATGTAGGAAAACAGAAGCCTAGAGTTGTAAGGACCGAAGAAACCAATGTAGCAAGTTAGATAAAACATGGATTGTTAAAGGGATCTGTCTCCAGGAAATTCAGAGCAAGCACAATACCTTGTAGGGCTGGTTCAGAAGAACGTAATGATACCCGTCACCTAGTGATCTGTTACTTCATCCTGGAGAAAGTTACTCCATATGCAAATGAGCAGTTAAGTGCACCGAGGGCGGGCCCAAGTCACACTGCTGCGGAACCAGCACCGTGGTGAAAGCCTTAGAGCTCAGACTCCAACCAACCATAACATGATGGTATGTCCGTGCAATATGCCATCACTTTATAAAAGTGGGAATACCCCTTTAACTCCTTAAGGACAGGGCCAATTTCATTTTTGTTTTTTACTCCATGCCTTCCCAGAGCTATAACTTTTTCATTCTTCTGTTTGCACAGCTGTAGGAGGGCTTGTTTTTTTGCAGCACAAGTTGTACTTTCTAACAGCACCATTTACTATTGCATATGAAGTAGCTGGGAGTTGGAGAAAATTGGCAAATGGGCGGAAATTGGGGAAAAAATATGTACTTGTTTTAGGAGTTTTGCTTTTATGGCGTTCCCTTTGTTCTCCAGGTTAGTACGATTACAGCGATACCACAGTTAAATCGTTTTTTCTTGTGTTTTAATACCTAAAAAAAAAAAAAAACTATTTTTCTTTGCAATGCCATGTTCTGACCCCCATAACTTGTTTATATTTGTATAAGTCTACAGAGCTGTGTGAGGGCTCATTTATTGCGGGCTGATCTGTCGTTTATATTGATACCATTTTAGATTGTGTATGACTTTTTTTTTGTTTTTTTGGAGAGATGAATCAACAAAAAAGTGGCAAATCGGCCATGTTTATATATATATATATTTTTTTTTCCGTTACAGTATTCAATGTACGGAATACATATTTTTATATTTTAATTGTTCAGGCATTTTGGGACTTGGTGGTAGCAATGATCCTTATTTATTTATTGTTTATTTTTAATATGGGAAAAAGTGGGGTGATTTGAATTGATATTTTATATTGAAGAAAAAAAAAAAATCACTTATTTTAAGTCCCCACAGGGGACTTTAACATATGATCGTTTCTCCCATAGACTGCAATAACATTCTAGCTTTATTACGTTTCTATGGAGCCCTGTCACGGGCCATAGGAACATTGCTGTGGCAGGCCTCGGAGCGTTAAGAAGGCCCGAGGCTGTCACAGCAAATGAACAGCTCCCTCGATCTCAGTGCGAGGGAGCCATTAAGGGCCCTGGAGCTCAGCGCTCAAAGGGTTTCACCGCTCAGATGCCGTGGCTGCACTTGATGGTGGCATCTAAGGGGTTAAATGTTGGTGATTGCCATTATTGCCGATTGTGGACAATGCCTCCAGGTGTCAGTTGCTGCTGAACAAGCGCCATTTTTAAACCCCATGTAGGGGGCAGTGCATATATTGAGTATATATATATATATATATATATATATATATATTATATATATGTATATTGCGGGGATTCGCTCTGGTAGACAGGGTGTGCGGACGCAGGACAGAGGCAAATTACCAGTTCTTAAATCAAACTTCCGTGTTTATTCACACATAAAGCAAAAACAAAACGTCACTTTGCAGTCTTGGTGTTAGCTCACACACAATGGAAAGTCCACATAGCAAAAATCACCTTGTTGGCAGTTCTGCCTCCAGCAGTCCATAGCAGGCTTTTTTGGGGGCCCGTTGCCCTTACAGATGGGTCTCAGCCCTCCAGCATGGCACAAGCCTCAGATCCCAGCACACACATGTCCTGAGCTCTACTGTCAGACTGAGGTAATCCTCCCCACCTGGCAGTGCTGGCTGGTTTTTATGCCTAGCAAAACCCAGCCTGGAACATGGGGAGTAGTCACCCACCCAGCACTTTGACTTCTTCCAGTAAGAGCCGTCCTGGATCCGCTATACAGTCATACTAAGTAACTGCTGCTGACACATAAAAACCGGCTCTTACTCCACCAAAGCAAGGAACCTCGGTGACACGTACCTATAATCCACGATGATTCCTTGTACCTTCTTACTCTATATATATATATATATATATATATATATACACCAGCCTAGTTATTATGCTCTCCCCCACCTTCTGTTTAGGGATTGTTGATGACATGGGTGTGTGTGGTGCCATGATGTGTCTGGGGGGTGCTCTCATTTACACATTGGGCAGGAATTCCTTTGTATCTTGAACATATCCTGAGCCTAAGGGGGCCAATTGGCAGTTATCTGTTACAGTCTGAGTGCATGCATTCCGTGACACGCACATGATGATTTCATATCCCTGCGCCTTAGCTTGAGGAGGGGGTAGGTGGGCTGCTATGGGCCTATATTAGCCCAAGCCAGGACAAAGGGGCTCTCTCTCTCGCTCTGTTGGGCTCATCACCACAAACAGGAAGGACTTCGCACATAGAAGAGTGGACACGAGTTGAGCCAAGCAGCCCCCCTGAGAAGCCAGAATCTACCCCAGGACAACGAGCAAGCAAGCCTTAACCCCTGGAAAACGAGCAGACAGGCAAGGATCTTCCCCTAGGAACGAGCATTAACCCCTGGAGAAAGAATCCTTGGATGGCTGAGTAACCCTTTCCCTATCCCCCTAGACCAAAAAGCATTATTATTAACCCTATCACTACCTAAATCCCACTGCCACCAATATTATTAACCATTTCCCTATATACCCCTGCATTAATTCAGTGCACACAGTTCAGGAAAGAGGCAGAGCAACAGGGAGAATAAAGAATAAATAGGCGGAGTCAACAATAGCATGATCTACGCTTATTTATTAATATTATTAACTCCAAATAATAATTAATATTCCCTTTTACACCCCACATTTCTGCTGTATATGTACAGTATGGCAGTCATCCTTAAAGGGTTAAGAGAAAAATGCTTTCACATCTCCGGTTAATATATTGGACTGGATTTAGATGGTCATTTCATCCGAGCAACACGTTTCTGCTGTAGCAGTAGATGTGACTGCACCGTTACAGAGCATTCGCCACCATTTTACTTTTGGATAATTCATCTTCTTTTATTATTCTTCCCCAATTCTGTCTGTAACAGAGGATGAGACGAGCGCACAGCCCCAGAATGGCTCGAAAGATCCGGGAAACTGCTTCTTTTAGAACAGCGCGTCCTGCCAGATCTCTGGATAAGGACTGCATCCCTCAGCAGGCACACGCCAGGGAAATGCTGGTCCTTCTATTAGTCTCCTGTTGTTTCAGGCGGCGGAGGTTCCTCTGGTAATGAAGCTGATATATTCATCATAGACCTCAAAGCAACAGTGCCTCAAGTGGCCAAATGGAGAACAGCAATGTTTCATGAAATATATTTTTTTATTTCCAAACCGCTGTCAGAAAGTTAGAAGCATCATATTTGTGTGCAGATGGATTATTATTATTTTTTTTTTAAGTATCTGCTGGCACTACCAAGGGGGAGGGGCTGAGTGGGGGCTATTATACACACACACATATATATATATATATATATATATATACACACACATACAGTACAGACCAAAAGTTTGCACACGCCTTCTCATTCAAAGAGTTTTCTTTATTTTCATGACTATGAAAATTGTAGATTCACACTGAAGGCATCAAAACTATGAATTAACACATGTGGAATTATATACATAACAAAAAAGTGTGAAACAACTGAAAATATGTCATATTCTAGGTTCTTCAAAGTAGCCACCTTTTGCTTTGATTACTGCTTTGCACACTCTTGGCATTCTCTTGATGAGCTTCAAGAGGTAGTCACCTGAAATGGTCTTCACTTCACAGGTGTGCCCTGTCAGGTTTAATAAGTGGGATTTCTTGCCTTATAAATGGGGTTGGGACCATCAGTTGCGTTGTGGAGAAGTCAGGTGGATACACAGCTGATAGTCCTACTGAATAGACTGTAAGAAATTGTATTATGGCAAGAAAAAAGCAGCTAAGTAAAGAAAAACGAGTGTCCCCAAGTGCAGTCACAAAAACCATCAAGCGCTACAAAGAAACTGGCTCACATGCGGACCGCCCCAGGAAAGGAAGACCAAGAGTCACCTCTGCTGCGGAGGATAAGTTCATCCGAGTCACCAGCCTCAGAAATCGCAGGTTAACAGCAGCTCAGATTAGAGACCAGGTCAATGCCACCCAGAGTTCTAGCAGCAGACACATCTCTAGAACAACTGTTAAGAGGAGACTGTGTGAATCAGACCTTCATGGTAGAATATCTGCTAGGAAACCACTGCTAAGGACAGGCAACAAGCAGAAGAGACTTGTTTGGGCTAAAGAACACAAGGAATGGACATTAGACCAGTGGAAATCTGTGCTTTGGTCTGATGAGTCCAAATTTGAGATCTTTGGTTCCAACCACCGTGTCTTTGTGCGACGCAGAAAAGGTGAATGGATGGACTCTACATGCCTGGTTCCCACCGTGAAGCATGGAGGAGGAGGTGTGATGGTGTGGTGGGGCTTTGCTGGTGACACTGTTGGGGATTTATTCAAAATTGAAGGCATACTGAACCAGCATGGCTATCACAGCATCTTGCAGCGGCATGCTATTCCATCCGGTTTGCGTTTAGTTGGACCATCATTTATTTTTCAACAGGACAATGACCCCAAACACACCTCCAGGCTGTGTAAGGGCTATTTGACCATGAAGGAGAGTGATGGGGTGCTGCGCCAGCCTCCACAGCCACCGGACCTGAACCCAATCGAGATGGTTTGGGGTGAGCTGGACCGCAGAGTGAAGGCAAAAGGGCCAACAAGTGCTAAGCATCTCTGGGAACTCCTTCAAGACTGTTGGAAGACCATTTCAGGTGACTACCTCTTGAAGCTCATCAACAGAATGCCAAGAGTGTGCAAAGCAATAATCAAAGCAAAAGGTGGCTACTTTGAAGAACCTAGAATATGACATATTTTCAGTTGTTTCACACTTTTTTGTTATGTATACAACTCCACATGTGTTAATTCATAGTTTTGATGCCTTCAGTGTGAATCTACAATTTTTATAGTTATGAAAATAAAGAAAACTCTTTGAATGAGAAGGTGGTCCAAACTTTTGGTCTGTACTAATTATATATATATATATATATATATATATACACACACACACACACACACACACTGGAGGCAGAGTGGGGAGCACATACATATATAAACTGAGGCACAATGGGGAGCAAATATACCTGTATGTAATGGGGCAATATTTATACTGGGGAACAATATGAATGCTATTTGATGTTCAGAGGGCACTATGGGGAGTAAATAATGTATACTGAGGGCACTGCAGGGATTGGGATTTAAAGGCTATGTACACCTATGGCGGAATTTTTTTTTAACTATTGCATTGTACTCATTTTGAACTAAAAATAATTTTCTAAATTGGTCTTTATTAAAAATGATGGGCCGTTTTCCCTGCACTGCTTTGAGTTTATCTACAAGCAGGATCTTTATTTTCTCTCTTTTCAGTCAGGCAACTAAAAAAAAAAAAAAATTTAGCCCAAAATGAGTAAAATGGGGCGTGGTCTGACTATGGCGGTGTGAGGACGCACAATTGTGGAGCCCACACAACGAGGCTGAGAAATCATATGCCAGCTCTCCTTCAGGCTTCATAAAGGCACCTATGGTGCGGACAAGAAAGGGGTCCCTAACGGGCACTCCCGCAGCGGGGACAACAGGCGAACAGGGTGGTCTACACAGTTATTTTACAGCTGGAGTGGCCAAAGAGGAATCACAAGCGGGCTGCAACCCGGGAGCCGCTCCATTCCGTCCAGCTTAACAGCACTCTACATCCCCGACTCCGGAAGAGTCGACTGCTGAACCGGAGGCACCGCTGTCAACGTTGAGGCGCTTACCTGGAGAGTCTCCCTTATCGTGTTCGCCAAGTACACGAAACCTTCTGCCACAGCGCAGCACCACGAGGCAGCCTCCATCTTGGGACGCAGATCAGATCTCCAATTCTTACCCAGGTACCGCTCCGACCCCAGATAACACAAGCATGGCAGAAGGGGGAAGCCCAAAAGAGCAATGGGACTGGAGGGAGCATATGAAGCTACTACCCACTAAGCATGAAATGGAGAAGTTTGTAGAGAGATTTAGCGCTATTTTAGAGAAAAAAAATAATAAAATCTCAGAACACCTAGAGTTGGACAGAGCTCACAGAGTCTTAGCCCCCATCAACCCAGGCCCTTCCAAACCAAGAGACGTGATTTGTCGTCTCCATCACTATGCAGTAAAGGAAGAGGTTATGAAGAAAGCTCCCAACTTCTCTACCATTGATTTCTATGGAGCTACCTTCACAATTCTACAAGATTTATCACAAGCTACCCTGGCCCCAGGGGCGTAGCTATAGGCTCATGGGCCCTGGTGCAAGAGTTCAATTTGGGCCCCCCCTACCCCACAGCAGAAGTATATGCCAATCGTCCACCAGCAAGGCAGCTGGCACTGGGATCTCCATGTTATTGGTCAGTTAATACAGGCTGTGTGGGTCCATTGGAAGCTATCCAAGGCATCACAAGGAACTGCTGTTTGGCATTACATTTGTTGTAGTTGTGCATTGTAGATGTAGCAGAGATGAGTTTGTCACTTGCCTAAGATTGAGGGGGGGGGGGGGGCAGTTTGTCACTTGCCCAAGACTGAGGGGGGGGCAGTTTGTCACTTGCCCAAGACTGAGGGGGGGCAGTTTGTCACTTGCCTAAGGGGGGGCCTCCCAGGCTGTGCACATTAATCCTGGCTGATCGATCGCTGCCTGCTGCAGTCACATGATGCATGATGAGAATACTGAGATTTCCTAAAGGGTGTATTGACTGGTCTGTCTGGGCTTATTATCACGATCTCACCGGCGCTCCCACCAGGCGGGTCAGAGCCCGGATTCACTCAGGACAGACACAAAGTCGCAGTCACTCACTCACTGGACCGACCGGACCAGGACCCGGTCGGTCGGACGCTCACCTCAGTAAGTCAGTCAGGTCAGTCAGTGTGTCTCGCAGTCGCAGTCACACTCGCAGGATAGGAGAGCAGTGGCGTAGCGTGGGTTGCCTGCACCTGGGGCAAGCCAAAAATGGTGCCCCCCCCCTACCCCGGGCACGCCCCTTTTAACAAATACTGTAGTAGATCACTAGAAGTCCTATGTAACACAGTGATAACTCTCTGAGTACAGATAATGTTGTAGATGGGTGTGAGGCCCCAGAATTCAGAACACACACAGTGTTACCTGAAGTCTGGGGCCGGGCTGAGGCAGTGTGGGTCAAATTCTATATACCCCTTACCCTACCGAGAAACAGATATGTGCATGGATAATATTATTACAGGAGAATGCCGCACCATACCTGTTACATCCAGTGACGTCTCCTGTGATGTAGACTCTCCTCGACGTCTTCATTCAGAGATAAGACCACCATGATACCTTCTTTCTGCCGCTTCTCGTCTCTGCAGAGTTTCACAGAAAAAAATTTAGGTTCCTCACTTTACTATAAACCTCTCCTTCCTGGTGTCTCAACAACTCATCCTGCTGCCCCCCCCCCCCCCAACATTGTGCTAGAGCCAGACAGATAGTCCCCCATTTCCCATAATATTATTTCCCCTGTATAATATAATGGGCCCCTCTTTATTATTAATATAATGGCCCCCTCTTTATTATTAATATAATGGCCCCCTCTTTATTATTAATATAATGGCCCGCTCTTTATTATTAATATAATGGCCCGCTCTTTATTATTAATATAATGGCCCGCTCTTTATTATTAATATAATGGCCCGCTCTTTATTATTAATATAATGGCCCCTCTTTATTATTAATATAATGGCCCCTCTTTAATAACAAAGAGGGGGCCATTATATTAATAACAAAGAGGGGGCCATTATATTAATAATAAAGAGGGGGCCATTATATTAATAATAATGTATTGGCCCCCTCTTTATTATTAATGTATTGGCCCCCTCTTTATTATTAATGTAATGGTCCCCCTCTTTATTAATATAATGTCCCCCTCGTTGTTAATATAATGTCCCCCTCTTATTAATACTATGATGTCCACTGAGTACTGTCAGTGGTCCTCCTCTCGTGCCCCCAGTGCCTCTGCAATAAGGGTAGAACGTAGGGTACATAAAAAAAAATAATAATTAATACTTACCTCTCTCTCCTTCACAGCTTGTGGCATCCTGGTACAGGCGGTCACCAATGCCTCGCTCACTGTACCTTCCCGCGCCGCGTCATCGCGTCATCTCGCGAGATCCGACGCAGGAGGTCACAGTGAGGTACGTGACTAAGTCCTGCGTCGCACCTCAACTGAAGCCGCTCCCCCGGCCCCTCCTCACTTCAGCTGCCCTGCAGTGCGTGTCACGCAGGGCCTCTCCTCTCGGCCTCCGCTCCGCCCCCTGTAAATCGTATTTTAGTTATTCAGCTGCGGCTGCGCTCTCCTGGCGTGAGGGGGCCCTGTGGGCCCCCCTGACTCAGAGGCCCGGTCGCAATTGCGACCGCTGCGACCCCTATAGCTACGCCACTGCCTGGCCCAGAGAAGAGCCCTTAAACCCTTATTAGTCCTCATCAGGGGAAATGACATCCCCTACTCTTGAGGGTTCCCGTTTCAGCTAATAGTAAGGAAGAACGGACATCGTATAGAGCTACGAGACCCTGAAGACCTCGACATGTTCCTTACAGTACTTGACCTACCACCAATTCAGCTGCCTGACTGGAAAAGCACACCTCCTCTTCCTTCGCGCTCAATATTAAGAAAACCTAGGAGCATTCACCAAAAGCATAGCAACGCGGTTCATCCTACCTGAACTTACTGCAGAACTAGGAATATTTTGGACTCTAGATCATGTTCAGATGAGATGAGGCGGACCAAGTACAGTACAATACGAATATAGTGAAGTCCCTTTACGTCTATATGTTATATTTAGTTGAATTATACGTTTTCCTAAGGTCATCCCTTTCTTCTTAAGGTTACCTAACCAGAACTTGGTTTAATAATGTTCTACCAATCTGATGGTCTTGGTTAGAAAGAGTTGATAACAGCTTACAGATATGAAGAGATTCCGCTAGGCTTCTCAGCCTTGGGGCGGCTTCGTTGTTTGGTCTTTGGAAGACAGTTTCCCACTACACCTCTTGTCTCAATTTTGTTAGAGACGAGGTGCCCTTCTCTTCTGAAGGGCTTTTGACCTGCTATTTTATATATTTGTTTCCTTTTTCTCTTTTTTCTTTAGTTCCCTTCTCTTTTCCCTCTCTTCTTTTTCCTGTCTCTCCCTAGCCAAACCTCTTCCAGACAAGTCACTGTCTTGGAGGTCCTCAGTCCACTGTTCAGAAATCACAAGTGTCCAAAGAACTTGTTTAAGTTTCAAGTCGCAGACAGACCCATCTGGACAGTTCCTATTCCTGAAGCTGAGGATCGACGAGAGGACGTACACCATCGGTAAGCTATACCTTCCAAATATTAGACAAAGTAAAGCACTTACAGGTATTTTATCCAACTTAGATGCTTTTGCGGAGGGGGTTGTGTTGCTAGGAGGCAATTTCAACATGATCATGGAGCCCTTGTTGGACTCTTCTACGGGTAAAACAACAGTTCCCCGGTCAACAATTCTTAGAGCAAAACAGGCACTACACTCTAGGCCAGTGTTTCCCAACCAGTGTGCCTCCAGCTGTTACAAAACTAGAACTACCAGCATGCCCGCACAACCAAATGCTGTCTGGGCATGCTGGGAGTTGTAGTTTTGCAACAGCTGGAGGCACACTGGTTGGGAAACACTGCTCTAGGCAACTAGTAGATGTATGGCGTACAGTCCCTGACAAAAGTTTTGTCGCTTCTCCATTTTGTAGAAACTCCTGCTATTAACCTGACTTTTAATTAATCAATTGGTGTTAGAAATAGCTCATATGAAAAGCTAAAGCCCTCCCAAATGATGTTTAATGCACTGAAATAAATTAGTTTCACTAAAAAAAGATTTATCATTTAATCAAGACAGAAAGGACAAAAGTTTTGTCGCCTATTCAGAAATTGAGCAACTTTACTGCAAATCCAAAATCCAACTTTACAGCAAATTAAGTAGTGGTGCTGTGAGATCCAAATTTAATATCTTGTATGACTTTCATGAGCTTTAAGGACAGCATCCATGCGATTTGGCAAGGATTCATAAAATTTATTGATGAAGTCATCAGGAATAGCAAAGAAAACAGTCTTGCATGCCTCCCAAAGTTCATCAATATTCTTTGGTTTCGTCTTCCATGCTTCCTTTCATCCTACACCACATATGCTCAATGATGTTCATGTCTGGTGACTGGGCTGGCCAATCCTGGAGCATCTTGATCTTCTTCGCCTTAAGGAACTTTGATGTTGAGATGGAAGTATGCGATGGAGCACCATCCTGCTGCAGTATTTGGCCTTTTTTATGGTTGGGAATATAAGAGGTAGCTAAGATTTCTTGGTATTTTAGACTATTGATGTTGCCTTCCACCCTGCAGATCCCTCGCACACCCCTATACTGGATGTGACCCCAGACCATGACTTTGCCTCCACCAAACTTCACTGTTTTCTGGGTAAATCTCGGCTCCATGCGGGTTCCAGTAGGTCTGCAATATTTGTGGCGACTGGGTGTAATTCAACAGAAGATTCATCTGAAAAATCCACCTTCTGACACTTTTCCAGTGTCCATCCTTTTAGCAGGCTGTGGCCCTTGGCAAATGCCACACGGTTTTTCAATTGTCTTGTTTAGTGCTGGCTTATGGGCACCGATTCGACCATGGAGACCATTTCGAGACAGAATCAGACAAACTGTTCTGGTTGACACAGGGACTTCAGGTGACCAGGTCTCGTGGAGCTCTGCTGCAGTGGAAAATGGGCTGGCCTTGGATTTGAGCCAACAAACAGTCCTCTCGAGCAGTTGTCCAAAACGTCTCCAGTCTCTTCAAATCTTTTTTTTTTTATCCTCTGAACTTGACGCTGAGACACATTGAAGGTGTCTGCCACATCAGCAGTGGATCTGGTCTTCAGCCTCTTGATAATCAACACTTTGGTCTCCGGGTGAATCTTAGGCATGTTTGCAGAGGTCTAGTTGCAGTTGATGTGAAGGTCCAGTGTACTGGGGTTCTTTTTATACACACCTGAGACCTAATTGATCCATTATTAGTCACAGGTGAAGCTCATATGAAAAGGCGACAACATTTATGTCTTGGCAAAAATGGACTCAACAGGCTTTACCAAGCTGTGAATATTAGAATATTTTGTCAGTTTCGTTTTGCACTGAAACATTATTACAAAAGCTGTTGGGATTAAAATGACCCATTTCTTGTAACAAAATCTTGATTAGAAATATATTTTAGCAGCACTTCAGGTCAATTTGTACACAAGCGACAAGACTTTTGTCAGGGACTGTATACGACATCCTACAGATAGGGATTATACCTATTTTTCTCCAGCTCACCAATCTTACAGTAGACTAGATAGGTTCTTGATATCTCCCCACGCATTATCCTTCCACCCAAGCATGCATAGAGGGACTCCAGTCTGGTCAGATCACTCTCCAATTTTTATGTCGCTAGAGTTACCAGGCCTGACCAAAAAGGAATGGACATGGCGACTAAACAAAACCCTTATGCGCGACAGTGTGTGCAAATCTGACATTGCAAATACCACCAAAGGGTTCATTGAAAATCACTCAACTGATGATATGACTCTCCCACTGCAATGGGAAGCTTTAAAATGCGTGTTGTGTGGAGTATTCGTACGTCACGGAACTAGAATTAAGAAGGAAAGGGGAGTTAAGGTGCAACAACTGCTATCTCATATAGCTACCTTGGAACAGTCACACAATCACTAGACTCAAAGATTCTTACTGCACTTCTCAGGTCTAGGGATCAGCTTAAATGATTACTCTCAGAATCCATTCATAGAGACGCTGAACGATTCTGTAGTTACCTATTCGAACATTCCAATAAACCGATTCATGCATCCTGGCCGACAGGCTAGCTACATCCCCACCATAAAAGACAAGAGGGATACAGTCCACCAGCCTGGCCAAATAGCGGAGACCTTTAAAACATATTACGAGAACCTATACAACTTAAGAGGACAATTGGTCGATATGCGGGTTGAGGACTTTGAGAGTCGGATAAATACTTTTGTTGAGGAAACTGCACTACCTTCAATATCTAAAGAGGCAGAGTGTGGAGATGGAGGAGGATTTTTCTGATAATGAGATCAGAGAGGTTTTAACTTCTTTGAAGGGAGGCAAGAGTCCGGGCCCAGATGGCTTCACGTAAAACTTCAAAAACTTTAAAGATCTTCTCGTACCTTTCCTCTTGAGAGTGTTCAATAGCATCTCGCCTAATTGCCCCTTTCCTAAACAAGCACTAGAAGCGCACATAGTCGTGATCCCGAAACCCCAAAAGAATCCTACCATCTGTAACAACAACCGGCCCATATCACTAATCAACTGCGACATCAAAATGTACTCCAAACTATTAGCAAACAGCCTCAATAAAGTGCTTCCTGGGGGTCTTCCACAGGGATCAAGTAGGGTTTGTAAAAAGCAGAGAAGCTAGAGACAATACCATCCGAACAATCAATCTTATCTCCAGAGCAACGAACCAGAGGGATCCTTTATGTCTATTTGCAGTAGACGCTGAAAAAGCTTTTGATAGGGTACATTGGAGATTTATGATAGCTGCATTGAGACAGATTGGCCCGGGTTCCAACTTTGTAGAGAAGATATGCGCTCTTTATACCGATCCCACAGCTAGACTTAGGACTAATGGTATACTCGCCCCCTCGGCTTATTCCTGTCAGAGTTTGGAGCGGGAAGAAAAGTAAGAGCGCGTCTGATTCCCGACACGCTCTTACTTTTCTTCCCGCTCCAAACTCTGACAGGAATAAGCCGGTTGTAGAGATAGAGTCGGAGCAGGGAGCGCGCCAGTGGCAGGGGCAGACTGGGCATGCGCTGCTCTTATAAGGGAAAGCAGCGCATGTGCAGTTAGAATAAAGCCATGGACGAGCTTTCTCTAAAGCTCCTCTATGTCGCGTGCAGCCATGGATGAATCGGCTGCACGCAGAGTGGGGCGGAGGGGGCAGGGCTCATTATAAAAACATTACCATTCTGATTTTTTTAATTAACTGAATTAGGAAACTCTTTTTTACCCTACCTCCCACTATATAGTGGAAAGTACTTATATAGTGGCCGACCTCTTTATCTTTCCCTGCAGAAGAGAACCTTAGAGGACATACAGAAATACTTCTTGAAACATTTGTCATGGTTTGGTAGAATGGGCATCTTACCGAGATTTTTATATCTCTTTCAAACAGTCCCTATACGTGTGCTTCGTGTGGGAATCCAGTAGAGCTATGATAAGCATCAAAGTATTGACTAAACCCAGAAGTAGAGGGTTACTAGACTTAAAGGGAGTCTGTCACCACCATATGGCCATATACAGCGCTTACATTGTCCTATCGCACACCTATATATGAATGTAACGGTACCTTTGTTATTTTCTTTAGACTTGCAGAAGCTGGAAAAACGAAGTTTAATTCATATGCAAATGAGCACTCGCAAGTGCCCCGGGCGGCGTTCACTGTGTTGGAGCCCAGGCTCTGCCTTTTTTCATTGTTTCCCCGTCCGAGCCTCTGCCCGCCCTCCTATTCCCTTGCATCATTCGGTCCGGTCGAGATCCCGCGCCTGCGCACTGCCTCGCCGGGCCGGGGCATGCACACTGCGATGCCCATTGTTGGCACGGCATTGCTTTAACTACTGCGCATGCGCAAAACCAGCTGCAATGTGGCGTTTGCCGGCACATGTGCAGTAGTTAAAGCGATGCTGTGCCCACAATGGGCATTGCAGTGCGCATTATCCGGCCCGTCGAGGCAGTGCACAGGCGCGGGATCTCGGCCGGACCGGGATTTTACTGCACTTAACCAATCCAGATGTAGCTTCTTACTTCCAAAAATGTGAACAGATCTCAAAAGCTCATCTGTCCACGTGGTGTCAGAAACCGGACACAGACATGTAGGCATTAACCCTTACGCCGTCTCCTGCTAAATAAAAACACCTATACGGAATGGGAGGAGTGCTGATCCAAAGAAAAAAATTTAAAAAAAGGGGACAGAATGCAGACATGCCAAACTGTGGAGAAATCCTCATGATCTATATATTCACAGTAGAATGAAAAAAAAAATTACGTTTTATTTTGCTAAAGTATTAAATAAAACCTTCACCGGTACGGTGAAGGTTTTATTTAATACTTTAGCAAAATAAAACGTAATTTTTTTTTTCATTCTACTGTGAATATTTTTTAAAGGGGTTTTCCAAGGAGATTCGTTTCTAAAGGGCTTCTGTCACCACACTTTTCACTATTAAACAGGCTGACATTATACATGTGCAAATGTCACCTGAATTTAACTCTGCTATTCTTATATTTTTTTTTTTCAGTGTGCCCCCATTTTTGTGCAATTATAACTTTTATTATATGCTAATTAGCCTCTAAGAGCAGGGGGACGGCTTGCGCCGAATATCCTTCCCTCACTGCCCCTAATACTGAACTGGACGGTGCAGGAGCGAGATTTCCCCGGCAGACAGGGCCGCCAGGAGAAGACCAACGCTGGCCTGGCCCAGTCCCAGTTAATCAAGAGTATAAGGTAGTGGAAAGAGGTGGGCGAACGGTGCCTCTACAAGCAGTGTTAAAAAAAAAAAAAAAAAAAAAAAAGAATAGAGTTAAATTCAGGTGACATTTGCACATGTATAATGTCAGCCTGTTTAATAGTGAAAAGTCTGGTGACAGAAACCCTTCAAAAAAGAAAAAAAAAAAAATGCCAGCCACCACTAGAGGGAGCTCACTGAATACAGATTTTCTATTGAGCTCGATGGAAGCAGTAGAGCTCCATATGCTGCAAGCTCCCCCTGGTGGTGGCTGCGGATAAGTAGAATTTTATCATTCAGCTCTATGGCTGTGTAATGGGAAGTGGAGAATTTGGATATCTGCATCAGGAAATCAGATCTTCAACCCTTTAAAGATGTATTATGAAATCAAAACATGATCTTTAAGAAAAGCTCTAAAATGGAGTAGAAACTTTATTACAGTTTTTCTTAAAATGAGTATATTTCAGCAAATTAGCAAAAAAAAAAAAAAAAGGAACAAAATGAATAGTGCAATATCTTTCTTCTCTCCTTGCTAGATGCAGTGGTTCCATCTTCTTCTGTGGGATCCAGGATTACCAGCCCGTCCCCGTGCGTTACGTTTTCAGAACACAATCCTGCTGTGCCGGAGTAATTCTCCTATGCATAATCACTATCTGGTACATGGCAGATATGACTCTGGTGTTTCATGGGTCACCTGGTTAAATCGGATGTGATACTCCGCTTCCCATGGGACTCGGAGCCACTCAATTATCTCTTTCGGCAAAGCTGGGTCCTCTGTCCACAGAAGCCATGCGCTCTCCTTCTGTTGCGTCTGTAAGTAGACAAGATGTCACCAAGTTGTCACTAACTGAATATGCAGCTGACCCCCGCCCCCTTCTAGCCACTCAGCTGCACCAAGCAGATTAAAAATTTTTCTAAAAACTTTCCACTAAATTGACAACTTGCAGTACCACTTTCCACCACTGCAAGCGACACACTTTACCATAGACACTAATGCAACAGCGCCACCAGCTGAAAACTTCAATAACACTGGAATATCTGTGGTTGTGTGAAAAATATTTACTTGATCGCTTCAAATGATTTTGAAGGTATTCGGTCAATGACTAAAAAACCCAATTTCCCTTTGTTATCTCTTATCCTGCACCATCTCCCCCCTCCCCCCCCCCTTATCTTTCACATCAGTATTTCTGCAGAATGAAACCAGTGAAGTCACGTTCAGGAATTTCACTACATGCGGGGTCAGTCATCACCCGTCATAAATCTAAATATTCCTATAATTGCGGTTCACAGCTGCAGATGCTCATATTACCGCAGCATGATCATATTCTCCTCCGTAACACAGACCTGTCGCACGTGTATGTCCCTTTAAAGAGGACCTGTCGCCAAAAAATGCAATGCAATCTGAAAGCACCGTGTTATAGAGCAGGAGATGTATATATTTGTATGAAAAGATTCAATAAAACCTGTAATTTATTGTACATTTATATCTCTCTGTACAGGAGGGAGGGGTTATCAGTGATTGACAGCTGTGTGTGTATACGTGCACATAGAGAGACAGCTGTCAGTCACTGATAACTCCTCCTCCCCGTACCGAGAGCTCTTCACAGGGCTGCAGATGGAAATGTAAAAATTACAGGTTTTACTTTACAGAAGTATTTAAACAGCCTGCGATTTTGCAAGTTCTTCCACTTAGAAATCATGGAGGGTCTGACATTCACATTGTAGGTGCATTCCCACTCAGACAGAATTAAAAAAAAAAAAAAAAAAAAAAATCAGGAAATCACATTGTATGATTTATAAAGAATGTATTTCTCTTGCACGGCTGAACATAAGGATTTGAACACCTGAGAAAATCAATATTTGGTCCAGAAGCCTTCGTTTGCAGTCAGACGTCTCCTGCAGTTCTTGTCCAGGTTCGCACACACTGCAGCAGGGGTTTTGGCCGACTCCTCCACACAGATCTCCTCTAGATCTGTCAGGTTTCGGGGCTGTCGCTGAGCAACACGGAGTTTCAGCTCCCTCCAAAGATGTTCTGTTGGATTTAAGTCTGGAGACTGGCTAGGCCACTCCAGAACCTTGATATGCTTCTCACGGAGCCGCTCCTCGGTTATCCTGGCTGTATGCTTCGGGTCGTTGTCATGTTGGAAGACCCAGCCACGACCCATCTTCAATGCTCTGACTGAGGGAAGGTGGTTGTTGCTCAAAATCTCACCATAAATGGCCGCATTCATCCTCTCCTTAATACAGTGCAGTCGTCCTGTCCCCTTTGCAGAAAAGCACCCCCAAAGCATGAGGTTACACCCCCCCCCCCATGGTTCACAGTAGGGACGGTGTTCTTGGGATACAACTCATCCTTCTTTTTCCTCCAAACACAAAGTGAAGTTTAGACCAAAAAGTTCTACTTTGGTCTCATCTGACCACATTACTTTCTCCCATGTCTCCTCTGGATCATCCAGATGGTCATTGGCAAACTTCAGACGGGCCTGGACATGTGATGACTTGAGCAGGGGAACCTTCCGTACAATGCATGATCTGAAACCATGACTGCATAGTGTTCTACCGACAGTGACCTCTGAAACTGTGGTCCCAGCTCTCTTCATGTCATTGACCAGCTCCTCCTTTGTGGTTCTGGGCTGATTCCTCACCTTTCTTATCATCAGTGATACCCCACGAGGTGAGATCTTTCATGGAGCCCCAGTCCGAGGGAGACTGACCGTCGTCTCTAGCGTCTTCCATTTTCTAACAATTGCTCCAACAGTTGATCTATTTTCACCAAGCTGCTTGGCAATTGCCTCGTAGCCTTGAAGAGGTCCACAATGTTGTCTCTGGTGTCTTTTGACAGCTCTTTGGTCTTGCCCATGGTAGTAGTTGTCCTCTGAATGACTGTGGGGTGGACAGGGGTCTTCAAAGAGACAGATGCTACCAAGTTAGATTAATGAGTGGAGTAGAGGTGGACTTTTTAAAAGGCACAGTAACAGGTCTTTAAGAGCCAGAATTCTTGCTGTTTCTCAGGTGTTCAAATACTTATGTTCAGCACTTGCATGCAGGCACTGGACGGCGCTACTCTAGCATGCAGGCCCTGGGCGGCGCTACTCTAGCATGCAGGCCCTGGGCGGCGCTACTCTAGCATGCAGGCCCTGGGCGGCGCTACTCTAGCATGCAGGCCCTGGGCGGCGCTACTCTAGCATGCAGGCCCTGGGCGGCGCTACTCTAGCATGCAGGCCCTGGGCGGCGCTACTCTAGCATGCAGGCCCTGGGCGGCGCTACTCTAGCATGCAGGCCCTGGGCGGCGCTACTCTAGCATGCAGGCCCTGGGCGGCGCTACTCTAGCATGCAGGCCCTGGGCGGCGCTACTCTAGCATGCAGGCCCTGGGCGGCGCTACTCTAGCATGCAGGCCCTGGGCGGCGCTACTCTAGCATGCAGGCCCTGGGCGGCGCTACTCTAGCATGCAGGCCCTGGGCGGCGCTACTCTAGCATGCAGGCCCTGGGCGGCGCTACTCTAGCATGCAGGCCCTGGGCGGCGCTACTCTAGCATGCAGGCCCTGGGCGGCGCTACTCTAGCATGCAGGCCCTGGGCGGCGCTACTCTAGCATGCAGGCCCTGGGCGGCGCTACTCTAGCATGCAGGCCCTGGGCGGCGCTACTCTAGCATGCAGGCCCTGGGCGGCGCTACTCTAGCATGCAGGCCCTGGGCGGCGCTACTCTAGCATGCAGGCCCTGGGCGGCGCTACTCTAGCATGCAGGCCCTGGGCGGCGCTACTCTAGCATGCAGGCCCTGGGCGGCGCTACTCTAGCATGCAGGCCCTGGGCGGCGCTACTCTAGCATGCAGGCCCTGGGCGGCGCTACTCTAGCATGCAGGCCCTGGGCGGCGCTACTCTAGCATGCAGGCCCTGGGCGGCGCTACTCTAGCATGCAGGCCCTGGGCGGCGCTACTCTAGCATGCAGGCCCTGGGCGGCGCTACTCTAGCATGCAGGCACTGGGCGGCGCTACTCTAGCATGCAGGCACTGGGCGGCGCTATTCTAGCATGCAGGCACTGGGCAGCGCTATTCTAATATGCAGGCACTGGACGGCGCTATTCTAGCATGCAGGCACTGGACGGCGCTACTCTAGCATGCAGGCGCTGGACGGAGTCTTATTTAGGACTTATTATGGCGCTGTATATCTGGTTAGACTTGCCAATCAGGAGACTGGGAAAGCTCGGCAAAACCCATTTAGGATCTGTAATAGCGGCCAAATTGGGTGCCAGCTGCAAACAGCCCAGTTTTATAGACCGAAGGACAGAATTCATCTTGAACTCGGCCAACACTTTAACTGGGAACTGAACAAGAAGCGGAGACCCCCCACACATGTAATCAGCCCTCGTCCTCCCTCACCTCCTATCTATCTAATGAGCCTGTAAGCTCCGCGCCAGGAAGGAGGCGAACAGCTCCCCTAATCTGTAGATGTCCAGCCGGCTGTCAGATAACGTTAAGTAATCAGCACATGTAGGGACTGGGGGTTGTTCCTCATCTCATAGGAGGCAGAACACAACAAACCTCCACCAGGTGCACACGGACACAAAATACAATACGCGACTCGAAAATAAGGCGCTCTGACAAATTAACATCATTTTAGGACCCCCCAATAATCCATCAAGAGAAGGCCAGAAGTTGGGTGCTCCGTACCTCATTATACAGCCTGACACGCAGATGCAGGGGAGCAGAGGTAAATAAGTGCACGGAGCTGATGCTGCTGATCGCCTGCTTCTCTTTCACGCTCACTTTCTCGGGGGGCTCTGTGGCATCCTCTTCTCCTGCAGGAGGCGCCACATGTAGCCATTGGTGGGTCTCCTCTAGAAGATACATGTGGGTCTGGGTGAGGAGCAGGGACACCGGGGTAGCCTCCTTGGCACCCTGAGCCAGAGCTGCAGGAGACGCCCTGTTACATGCGGGGTGGTCAGAATTAGCAGCCGCAACGGAGGCCGTGTCCTCTGACCATGGGAGAGAGAAAAAACAGGAATTAAATACACACATGTATAATAACATATGTACAGCATGTACTGGTCCCTGTACAGGTCTGTAATATTCATAGAAACATCACATTGTGAGATCAGGATATTATGATCAGAGATGAGCGGCGCCTTATGGACACTGCTTATCTCCCCTACCAGGAGCAGTCTGTCACTCATCACTTCTGCAGGAGGCTCCGGTATCCAGCATTGATCGTCAAGTAGTGCTCCCTATCTACTAATCAAAGAGGTTCTTCAGCAGCTGCAGTGTATTACAGAGTTCTGTGTTATGGCTGCCGCAGCCCCTCATCCTGCCCCCCTCGGCTGCCGCGGCACCTCATCCTCCACCCCTCGGCTGCCGCGGCACCTCATCCTCCACCCCTCGGCTGCCGCGGCACCTCATCCTCCACCCCTCGGCTGCCGCGGCACCTCATCCTCCACCCCTCGGCTGCCGCGGCACCTCATCCTCCACCCCTCGGCTGCCGCGGCACCTCATCCTCCACCCCTCGGCTGCCGCGGCACCTCATCCTCCACCCCTCGGCTGCCGCGGCACCTCATCCTCCACCCCTAGGCTGCCGCAGAACCTCATCCTGCACCCCTCGGCTGCCGCAGAACCTCATCCTGCACCCCTCGGCTGCTGCAGAACCTCATCCTCCACCCCTCGGCTGCCGCAGAAGGGGGAGGGAGTTATACTATATACATTATATGTTATAGTTATGACATGTATGATGATCAGCTTCATACATGTAATTTAATTAGGCATCCAAAATTTGATAATCCGGCGCTGGTTTCCAGCACTGAGCAGATATATGTGCTATAATGTGATATATAATATCCTGAGGAGGGCAGAGGTAGCAAAACGTGTAATTCTGCGTTGCAGGAAGGCAGAAGATCCCATGAATGTTTGTGAGGTGTGGCTACTGATGGGTACTGTGCAAGTTCCCCTGTGCTCAAGAGCTTACAATCTAATTATTTCTCACCAGCTGCAGTGTCAAGGACGATATTGTTACAGAATATATCAGGGCTCCTTATTTAATTGGAGACATGTCTGAACCTGACCCAAGACGAGGACAAGGTAAGGAGCTGCTCGGGTCTGGTCCAGCCCTGATTGCCAACTGATTATGGGCCGGACACTCAGTGAGGGAGGCTGAGAGAGCAGGAAGGATCCGCCGATCAAAATCACACAGAAAGCTGCCGACCTTGATGATAAATGTCTTACCTTGCATGAAGTATGCCAGTGCATAACAATACCCAGGGGGGCTGCCCGCGCCAAGGCTATCATGTAGGAGATGCCTGCAGCAGAGCAGAGACTGGACGTGATGCGAGGGCACAGGTGTTCATGGTGCAAAATAAAACACATCACATGGACTGCAGACCGTCCCCATATGTATGATCAAGTAGTGAATATGACATTGCAGCGACGTCGCGGCGCAGTTACAGTGCACGCAGCGACGTCGCGGCGCAGTTACAGTGCACGCAGCGACGTCGCGGCGCAGTTACAGTGCACGCAGCGACGTCGCGGCGCAGTTACAGTGCACGCAGCGACGTCGCGGCGCAGGTACCGTGCACGCAGCGACGTCGCGGCGCAGTTACAGTGCACGCAGCGACGTCGCGGCGCAGGGATGAAACACACAGCGACGTCGCGGCGCAGGGATGAAGCACACAGCGACGTCGCGGCGCAGTTACAGTGCACACAGCGACGTCGCGGCGCAGTTACAGTGCACACAGCGACGTCGCGGCGCAGTTACAGTGCACACAGCGACGTCGCGGCGCAGTTACAGTGCACACAGCGACGTCGCGGCGCAGTTACAGTGCACACAGCGACGTCGCGGCGCAGTTACAGTGCACACAGCGACGTCGCGGCGCAGTTACAGTGCACACAGCGACGTCGCGGCGCAGTTACAGTGCACACAGCGACGTCGCGGCGCAGTTACAGTGCACACAGCGACGTCGCGGCGCAGTTACAGTGCACCCAGCGACGTCGCGGCGCAGTTACAGTGCACACAGCGACGTCGCGGCGCAGTTACAGTGCACACAGCGACGTCGCGGCGCAGTTACAGTGCACCCAGCGACGTCGCGGCGCAGTTACAGTGCACCCAGCGACGTCGCGGCGCAGTTACAGTGCACCCAGCGACGTCGCGGCGCAGTTACAGTGCACCCAGCGACGTCGCGGCGCAGTTACAGTGCACCCAGCGACGTCGCGGCGCAGTTACAGTGCACCCAGCGACGTCGCGGCGCAGTTACAGTGCACCCAGCGACGTCGCGGCGCAGTTACAGTGCACCCAGCGACGTCGCGGCGCAGTTACAGTGCACCCAGCGACGTCGCGGCGCAGTTACAGTGCACCCAGCGACGTCGCGGCGCAGTTACAGTGCACCCAGCGACGTCGCGGCGCAGTTACAGTGCACCCAGCGACGTCGCGGCGCAGTTACAGTGCACCCAGCGACGTCGCGGCGCAGTTACAGTGCACCCAGCGACGTCGCGGCGCAGTTACAGTGCACCCAGCGACGTCGCGGCGCAGTTACAGTGCACCCAGCGACGTCGCGGCGCAGTTACAGTGCACCCAGCGACGTCGCGGCGCAGTTACAGTGCACCCAGCGACGTCGCGGCGCAGTTACAGTGCACCCAGCGACGTCGCGGCACAGGGATGAAGCACCCAGCGACGTCACGGCACAGGGATGAAGCACCCAGCGACGTCACGGCACAGGGATGAAGCACCCAGCGACGTCACGGCACAGGGATGAAGCACCCAGCGACGTCACGGCACAGGGATGAAGCACCCAGCGACGTCACGGCACAGGGATGAAGCACCCAGCGACGTCACGGCACAGGGATGAAGCACCCAGCGACGTCACGGCACAGGGATGAAGCACCCAGCGACGTCACGGCACAGGGATGAAGCACCCAGCGACGTCACGGCACAGGGATGAAGCACCCAGCGACGTCACGGCACAGGGATGAAGCACCCAGCGACGTCACGGCACAGGGATGAAGCACCCAGCGACGTCACGGCACAGGGATGAAGCACCCAGCGACGTCACGGCACAGGGATGAAGCACCCAGCGACGTCACGGCACAGGGATGAAGCACCCAGCGACGTCACGGCACAGGGATGAAGCACCCAGCGACGTCACGGCACAGGGATGAAGCACCCAGCGACGTCACGGCACAGGGATGAAGCACCCAGCGACGTCACGGCACAGGGATGAAGCACCCAGCGACGTCACGGCACAGGGATGAAGCACCCAGCGACGTCACGGCACAGGGATGAAGCACCCAGCGACGTCACGGCACAGGGATGAAGCACCCAGCGACGTCACGGCACAGGGATGAAGCACCCAGCGACGTCACGGCACAGGGATGAAGCACCCAGCGACGTCACGGCACAGGGATGAGGCACCCAGCGACGTCACGGCACAGGGATGAGGCACCCAGCGACGTCACGGCACAGGGATGAGGCACCCAGCGACGTCACGGCACAGGGATGAGGCACACAGCGACGTCACGGCACAGGGATGAGGCACACAGCGACGTCACGGCACAGGGATGAGGCACACAGCGACGTCACAGCACAGGGATGAGGCACACAGCGACTTCACAGCACAGGGATGAAGCACACAGCGACGTCACAGCACAGGGATGAGGCACACAGCGACGTCACAGCACAGGGATGAGGCACACAGCGACGTCACAGCACAGGGATGATAAACAAAGAAAAGTTAGCAGAAGAGAGTTCAAAAACCACTAGTTCTGGATTGCAGATGGTGTCGCTCCAGACATAAGCTTTGTAAATTTACACTTTAGTTTAGAAAAATGTTTAATTATTTGATGATATTTTCCAATTTATAATAACTCATATTCTGCTAATACTGTAAATAAATGCCCACTGGTCACTTACCAGAGACGGTGATCCGGAGTAACTTCCTCCTTAGGACTGTAGTGCAGAGCGCTCCGATAACGTAGCGGCAGATCTGACAGAGTATCTGAAATTCACACACCTTGACTTTATACTTGAAATACATACGATAGGATAACAACATCCCGCAGCACAGAGCATCGCAGCACGTTCCGTCCTTTATCAATGCTATTATCTGACACGAAGAGCTGTAATCCAACTGCCACTCGGCATACAGCTAAAGTGTTCCTATTGTTTCCTTTATTATCATTATTATTATTATTCTAAATGGGTCCAAACCTCGGCGCTGATTAATGTCGCAGTATATAGTTACAGAAGACAGCGCTCCATTCTGATACAGAGCTCCAAACCCCCTGCTTTCACTCACACAGTTACATAACATAATTGTGGCTGCCTGCAGCCACCACTAGAGGGAGCTCACTGCACAAGGATTTAAACAGCTTTCATGGAACTCAAATCTGTATGCAGGAGTCTCCTCCTAGTGGTGACTGTGGGAAGCATCCATTTAACTTTACAGACAGGACTGCTCACCTAATATGTGCTGACTGAAGACCGTGCTGCAGTGGCAGTTTCGGGTCAGTAGAGTGTAGGTGGCTTCAGAGGCTCCAAAACCCAGATATAAACACTGTTGCTGTAGACCCACATGAAGATGAGTGAGGGAGGTCAGTCCATGAGAATCTAACAGCTGCAGCCAATCACAGGGAGGGCCCCTGTGGTAACACACATCCATTACAGGGGTTGTCACACCATTAAATATTACATTTTTAGTATTATATTTTAAATATTTTCCATTTACATGCATTAAAAAGTATGGCGCCACCTGGTGTTGACAGTGTATAACAATGTGCATGTCGTCCTAATGAGCAGAGTGCCGGTGGACATGCATGCTCGGTCACTCTCCCCACTGCCGGATCCTCATACTTATTCACAGCGTAGTCTTGCTTCTACACTGCATGTCAAGGACCAGAGCATAGCAAAACTGAAAAGACTTGTGAGCGAGCATGGTACAGTTAACATCTATCTGCGAGTGGAACTTACTGGGGACTATTTATATAGCTTCCAGAGGGGAAGGAGACTGACTATATTTACAGCAGACAGAGGGGGAAGAAAGGGGTCTGATTGAGGACTGTATTTACGGCTGCCAGAGGGAGAAGGATGCTGATTAGGGAACTGACTGATGACTATAATTATAGCTTCCAGAAGGGGAAGGAGACTGACAGGCAGGGATGTGTAACAGAGAGGAGTGAAGACATATAAAGTGCAAGCAAGGCGTTGTGGGTGTTGTACCTGCTTTCTCCAGTGCTCTCCAGGAAATAGATCTTCTGATTGGACACCACTACAAGAGCCCAAAACTCTTCTGGCTTCCCAAAACGAACCACAGGGACCTGTGGAAGAGAAGGATATAAATGACGTCCTAGCTAAAAACACAAAAAGGTTGACCTGGTTTGGGACAAGCCAGATTATCAGGCTGTGGACTTACTTTCATGGAACATTGGAATTCTTCCATCTCTCCACCCAGGATCTCCATGTCCAGATACAGCTTGAGCCGGTGATCCACCACCCGGAAATCCAACGTCTGATGTGGACCTACGGAGGCTGGAGGGACACATGGTGAGCGTAGATCTACTTGGTCCCATACATCCTTATACACTTTCCATTTCACCTCTCCTATAACTTACTTGGGCTGACTTGCCAGCCGTCCTGGAGGGGGCCGCTGCTCTGCCTTGGAGGGGGGGTTGCTGTCCTGTACTTGTAGCTGCCCGTGAGGCCGCTAAGGCTGGCTTCTAGGGTAAGCTGCCCATTAGGGATGCTGCTGCCCCCCTCATCTTGAGGTCCAGTGCAGCTGCTCTCTGTTTCCGAGCCGTCATCTTCGCCTACATAAAAGGACTTTTGCCTCTCCGCTGCGGCGCCATATGGTGACTGTTCAGCAGGACTGGCATCACTATTGTTGTGCAATGGAGCCAGGATGACATGGAGACTCCCGCAGGACGGGCAGCCAACGCCGTCTACAGGGCATGCACAGGAAATAAAAAGTCACCACTTTAGAAGAGGGTACCTAATACTAGTAAGCTGGGGGGCACCACTGCACCCCTCCAACTCATACAAGACAGTCTCACTGAATTATAACCAGTGAGATTTAGGAGGCTACTGATTGCAGTCATTTTTAAGATCTCTATGGCCCCCCTGCTATGACTGTTGCACAGTAACTGGCAAAAATTCACTGATAAATCTCCAAACAGCCATGAATCATCTCATTCCTATTACATGAATAAACTGGCTGCCTGCAGCCACCACTAGAGGGAGCTCAGTACATAGAAATGTATAGTTACCACTGAACTCAATGGAAGCTGTACAAATCTTATGCACTGAGCTCCCCCCAGTGGTGGTGGCTGGAAAATGAATCTGTGTCAGGAAGAAAGAGCATCGGGCCCCATAGCACTGGCACACACTGTTCCGGTTCGCCCCTTACTGGTGGGTATGACACCGTTGGGACCATGACTGGGATCAGGAACTAGAAATGTGGGTAATTCGGGAGACAGGATTTCTTCAATAAATTATCGCCAATAAGAATAGAGTAGAAAGAAGTGGGTTGTCAGTTGTCACCTGGGTGGTTGTCATGGGGAGTGTCGGGGGTCTCGGCTTCGGTCGGTCGCTTGGAGTCTGGAGTTAGGATGATCCCGCTGTCGTCCTGCTGGCTGAATTCACCTTTGCACTTCAGGCATTGAAACCTCGGGGGTCCCTGTCCGTCAGCAGTGGTGAACTTCAGGTTCTCCTCCAATATGGGAAGCAGCACGTCAAGAAGGGTCTACACCACAAAAACAGAAGAAGACGTGAGCTGCGGAGGCCACACATCTACAAAAAGTCCAGCGCAATGCACTGTGCGAGACCTCGGCAAGGCCCGGTATTAACACTACATCTCCCACAATGCACCACAGCAGAGATCCAGCCAGGGATCTGCAATAGGAAGTCAGCAAATGTGAAAGCAGCTTTGGATGTGACTAGAGACTGAAGACATTATACTAGGATTTCATGTAGAATTAAAAGGTGCTTCACATGATTTTTGTATCTTATTACTTAGCCACCCCTTCATTGCAACTTCCCACTATACATTTTTGCTTGCTGTCAGTGAATGGAAGGTTTTTCTTTAGATGCTTTACTTCTCGTGGCAGTTTGTTACGCTTGTATCCAGCTGTATCTTCCGTGAGCTGATACATTGTAACGCACAATTAGGAGAGAGATTTATCCTGCCAAAGCATTGCCTAAATGCCTTGGCAGGATTAATCTCTCTCCTAATTGTGCGTTACAATGTATCAGTCCACAGCTCACAGAAGACTGTCTACACTGTAGCAAACCCCCAGCTGTGCAAAGTCTGCGTGGGCTTTCAGCCTCTTCACGCAAACAAGAAGGTTTCCATTCACTGACTGCTAGCCAGGATGGGGAATTAAAACTGAAGTGCATTAGAAAATTGCAGAACTGCAACTGGATAAAGGCAAACAGCCTTCTTCCCCTAAAGTCCAAACATTCAATGTGGTTCATCATTTGGGATCTTCATGTAAATAACGAGCCATGCAGTTTAGCGCCTCCTCTTACTAGTGGACAGAGATCGGATCACCGTAAAAGATGGTTGCGACTTTCAAGACAATCCTTAAAAATATGAGAGGAAAAGTCAAGAGTTAAAAAATCCTAATCTGTACGGGCACTGGAGATCGTGTTAAGACGGGTCAGCACATAAAAAAAGACACGTGCAGCTTAGGACTGATGTGGTCGGACATGTCGCTGCCTGCGCTCACATCACACGAAGAAAGATAGAACTTGGACTTTGTCCGGTGAAGCAAATAGAAGATACATGGAAAATAAAGATTTCCATCACTGTAAGGGTTAAACAGGACGGCCCTATATACACAGAAGAGTCAGTCAACAATCCTGGAATTGAAAGGCTAAATTCCCCCATGAAGATAGAGGAGTTTTTTTAATCCTGTATTATACTCCAGAGCTGCACTCACTATTCTGCTGGTGCAGTCACTGTGTACATACATTACTTTACTTATCCTGTACTGATCCTGAGTTACATCCTGTATTATACTCCAGAGCTGCACTCACTATTCTGCTGGTGCAGTCACTGTGTACATACATTACTTATCCTGAGTTACATCCTGTATTATACTCCAGAGCATTCCCTGCTTGTTTAGTGTACGCACAGAGTTTGCTTTGATGATCTGGTACAGCAAGTCTGCTCAATGTTCCCAATGAAATATGAGAATTGTGACTCCACCAGCAGAATAATGCATAATGCATGCTATAACTCAGAATTAGAAGAAAATAAGTAATGTATTTACAAGGTAACTACAAGTGTATTCAAATTACTACTATTATAATACTGCCTCCTATGTACAAGAATATACTACTATAATACTGCTCCTATGTACAAGAATATAACTACTATAATACTGCTCCTATGTACAAGAATATAACTGCTATAATACTACCTCCTATGTATAAGAATATAACTACTATAATACTGCTCCTATGTACAAGAATATAACTACTATAATACTGCTCCTATGTACAAGAATATAACTACTATAATGCTGCCTCCTATGTACAAGAATATAACTACTATAATACTGCTCCTATGTACAAGAATAGAACTACTATAATACTGCCTCCTATGTACAAGAATATAACTACTATAATACTGCCTCCTATGTACAAGAATATAACTACTATAATACTGCCTCCTATGTACAAGAATATACTACTATAATACTGCTCCTATGTACAAAAATATAACTACTATAATACTGCCTCCTATGTACAAGAATATAACTACTATAATACTGCCTCCTATGTACAAGAATATAACTACTATAATACTGCCTCCTATGTACAAGAATATAACTACTATAATACTGCTCCTATGTACAAGAATATAACTACTATAATACTGCCTCCTATGTACAAAAATATAACTACTATATTACTGCTCCTATGTACAAGAATATGACTACTATAATACTGCTCCTATGTGCAAGAATATAACTACTATAATGCTGCCTCCTATGTACAAGAATATAACTACTATAATACTGCTCCTATGTACAAGAATATAACTACTATAATACTGCTCCTATGTACAAGAATATAACTGCTATAATACTGTTCCTGTGTATAAGAATATAACTACTATAATACTGCCTCCTATGTGCAAGAATATAACTACTATAATGCTGCCTCCTATGTACAAGAATATAACTACTATAATACTGCCTCCTATGTACAAGAATATAACTACTATAATACTGCCTCCTATGTACAAGAATAGAACTACTATAATACTGCCTCCTATGTACAAGAATAGAACTACTATAATACTGCTCCTATGTACAAGAATAGAACTACTATAATACTGCCCCTATGTACAAGAATAGAACTACTATAATACTGTCCCCTATGTACAAGAATATAACTACTATAATACTGCTCCTATGTACAAGAATATAACTCCTATAATACTGCCCCTATGTACAAGAATAGAACTACTATAATACTGCTCCTATGTACAAGAATATAACTACTATAATACTGCTCCTATGTACAAGAATATAACTACTATAATACTGTCCCTATGTACAAGAATATAACTACTATAATACTGCCTCCTATGTACAGGAATATAACTACTATAATACTGCCTCCTATATACAACGAGTTCACTGTGTGTGTGAATAATTTCTCGTTATGAACTCTGCTCCACTGACAGGATCGGAGGGTGATATAATGATGTATAATGCTGCCAGACCTTAGATCTACTGAATTGTACTGAATAGCTGCATAAAAAGGTTGTCCCCCTAGTAGTCAGCAAAGAATGAGATAATACTGCCTCTACGTGCTCCCCCGTTCTCACCGTTACAGAGATGTCTTCTGTATTGTCCAGCACCACGTAGCTCACACACTGCTTGTCCTCACACACGGAGTGAAAGCTCAGCGTCAGCAATGGCAGCTCCTGCGCTTCCTCCTGTAGAAGAACAGACCATGAATCACTTGTGTTGCGTGCGGCAATGCAGCTCAGCCCTCTTCTATTCACTGCAGTCCATCTGCAATACCAGACACAACCCATGGACAGGGGTGGCGCTGTTTCTGGATAAGTCATCCTTTTTTAATCCTGCAGAACCCCTTCAGGCGAGCCATAAACAGAAAACAGCACTCCGGTAACTCATCCTTTGGCAGACCGCCATGAACGTGTCCTGTGGTGCCGCTTATCCCAGTGCAACTGTCTAAGATACTCCATGACTCAATTGCACAGTCTCTGTTTGCTGTCAGTGACTAGGAACCTCCAGAGATTACACATCTGTCCTGTTTACCAGATGGACACACGTGATGGGGAGAGATGAACGAGCAGCGGCCATCTTGCTCCCTCTCTTGCACTGTCTATACACCTGCATCTTGTACTCACATTCCACTTCCACTGTGTGGTTGTTGTCTTGACATCTCGCAGGCTCCGGAGGTCTCTCCTGACCAGAACCCGTCCGCGCTGCAGATCGATCTCTAGGAGATACTGCCGCGTCACTCGGAGGAAGACCCATGGCCAGTCTGGGTTACGTGGCTGTCCATCCACTACCGGGCACACGGTCACCGGGGAACAAAGGGCATCTGGTGTAAGAGAATGTCACATGAGTTGGGGATGGGGGGCAGGCCGCCGCGCAGAGGGGAGGGGGCAGGCCGCCGCGCAGAGGGGAGATGCTAATGCTGGGCGATTATTTGTTTTGGAATCTGAGGAATTCCAGCCTTGTACTCTCTGGGGGCCCCAGTGGTTGCCCCCCTCACCATTTGTTAAACCTAAATAATATGCTATAATTCAGGCATCCTCAAACTGCGGCCCTCCAGCTGTTGTAAAACTACAACTCCCACAATGCCCTGCTGTAGGCTGATACCCGTAGGCTGTTTGGGCATGCTGGGAGTTGTAGTTTTGCAACAGCTGGAGGGCCGCAGTTTGAGGATGCCTGCTATAATGTCTTTAGTGGGCTTTACGCCTTTAAGAAGTCTCCCAGGATAATAATCCAGGAGGTCTGGCACCAGATAGTCCGTTCTTCTGGACTCGCCTTCTATAACGTCCTCCTCTTCTTCCTCCTTCCTGCTCTTCTCCTGCTGCCGCCATAGTCCATCCTCCAGAACATCCTCGATCCGTTCTATTAACACATCGGCGGCGACCACGGCCTCGACCTCTGGGCCGGGTGGTTTCACCAAGCCAGGGCTTGAGATCTCAGTGAGGTGGGAGCAGATGTCTGCTACGATGGGCGTTTGTATAATTGTGGGAGAGGACTGGGCCTTTGTGAAGGGTGGAGAATGTCTGACGGGGTCCGGACTGTTCTTTGTGGGGTTGTCCTTACTGAGCTCATCCTCCAGGTGAGGTCGGTACTGCAGCCAGTCCACCCCAAACTGATCCCGAAAACTGTCTGTGCGCTCAATGTCCTTCTCGTGCTGCAGGACAGATGCTGAAACGGGAAACAGAACCTGATGGGAATGTATCTCTGGGCAATTCTGTCCAGTCTTAGAGAAAAAAACATCATCATGGATTCTGAAAAAACTAAAGCCATGACCATGATGTGAGCAGACTGCTTCTGTTTGCCATCAAAGGAAGTCTATCAGCAGTTCTGACCATGTTATACGGCTGACAGAACTAGGTAGCGGCTGGAGAGAGCAGGGCAAATACTTTTGTGGAACTTCTCTGATCAGTAGTGCGAATATGAAGTTTTATTCTGCTCCTGCTAGTGTCAAGGAGGCGGGGCTTCACTGTGAAGTGCACTCTGCATTGGGCTGCTTCATAGCCCCTCCCCTCTGAGTGACAGCTCTGGCATCCAACCAAGTGGGCACTATAGCTGGAGAAGGAAGCAGCTCAATGCAGAGAGCACTCTGGGCACTTGCAGGAGCAGAATCTGGCAGAATAAAAGTACATATTCATACTACTCCTGATAATAATAGCTCCACAAAAGGTATGTTTGTCTTGTTCTCCTCATCCCATACCTAGTGCTGTCAGTAGTTTAGCATGGTGAAAACTGCTGACAGACTCCCCTTAACCCCTTGGCTACCAGAGTTTTTTTTAGTTTTCATTCCTATTTTCCGAGAGCCATAACTTTTTTATATTTCCGGTCACATAGCTGTATGAGGGCTTATGTTTTGCGGGACAAGTTGTACTTTCTAATGCCACCATTAATTATGGCATAAAATGTAGTGGGAAGCGGGGAAAAAAATTCCAAATGCAGTGGAATTGGGAAAAAAAAAAAAAAACATTTTAAGGGTTTTATTGCCATGGCGTTTTATTTTCGGCAAAACTGACCCATGCCCTTCATTATCTGGGTCAGTACGATTACAACGATACCCCATATGTATAGGGCAGGGAAGGGCAAACTGCAGCTCTCCAGCTGTTATAAAACTACAACTCCCAGTATGCCTACAGCTATCAGCCTACAGCAGGGCATGATGGGATTTGTAGTTTTACAACAGCTGGAGAGCCACAGTTTGCCCATCACTGGTATAGTTTTTTTTTTTTTTTTTATGTTAAAATATTCTGACCCCATAACTTTTTTTTTATACTTTTGTCTACTGGCTCATTTTTTGCGGAACAATCTGTACTTTTTATTGATACCATTTTGGAGTGTGTGTGACTTTATCACATTTTATTACATTTTTTTTTGGTAAGAGAAGCAATGAAAAAAAATGGAAAATCAGACATTTTTACCATTTTTTCCGTTACGCCATTCGCCGTATTGGAATATTTTTTCTTCTATTTTAATGGTATGGGCGTTTTCAGTCGCGATGATGCCCAGAATGTTTATACACTGAACAAAAATATAAACACAACACTTTCGGTTTTCCTCCCATTTTGCATGAGCTGAACTCAAAGATCTGAAACATTTTCTACAGACACAAAAGACCCATTACTCTCCAATATTGTTCACCTGTGCAATATTCCTGCTGTCTAATCAGCACCTTGATATGCCACACCTAAGAGGTGGGATGGATTATCTCGGCAAAGGAGAAGTTCTCACTAACACAGATTTAGACAGATTTGTGAACAATATTTGACAGTAATGGGTCTTTTGTGTCTGTAGAAAATGTTTCAGATTTTTGAGTTCAGCTCATGCAACATGGGAGCAAAACCGAAAGTGTTGTGTTTATATTTTTGTTCAGTGTATATATTGTTATTTAGGTATTTATTTTTTAATTATACAGAAAATTTGTGTGATCATTTTGTGCCTTATATATGAGTTTATTAATTATATTTTTCATTTTGGTTTATCAGGGATTTTATATTTGCCATTTACAGTCAACTTTGCTCATTTCTTATCCTGGCCTGCCATCTGGTGGCCAAAATAATAATTGCAGCATGAACACTTTCAGCCTCATCAGCAAGGCAAAGAGTGTTCAGCCCAACTACCGATGCGCAGGGCATTGGTAGGAAGCGTGATCTTCCGGGCTTTTTGTGCATTTAGGTGTCGTGATCTCACTTGATCACGGCATCTAAAGCATTTATTTACCGCGATCGGCATTATTGCCGGTCATGGTAATTAGCCTCAGGTCTCTGCTGTGTGAAACAGCAGAGATCTGCCGGCCATGGCGCCCGCTGCATGTACGGCGCTGGTAGCGAACGGGTTAAAGGGGTTGTTTCACCACAACTAAGCCTGTCCACATGCTCTATTATGAAAAACCGCTCTGTAAGAATGGCTCTCTCCTGAGGATGGACCCCTTTAACATCTGAGAAAAATGGGGGGCACACTGCCGCTCCATTTTTCTCTTCAGGAGTTCCGGAGGCAGCTGAGTCCGGAAACTCCCACAGGAATGAAAGGAGCAGCCGATCACATGCCCGACCTGCTGCTCTGTTCATTTCGGAGGGCTCCAAGAGGTACAGGGCCTCCATTCTTGTGATCACTGGGGGTGAATAGGGGATAACTTTTAACAACCAGAATACCCCTTTAACTGTTTGTATCATCATCAATAATTTTTTATGTCTACGGCCAAACCCAGCAATGCTTTACAAGCTGCATCTTCCGTCACATTTAAAAAAAAGTGTACATTTCAACCACAAGAGGGCGCAGGTAATACAGAGGAGAGGCTATGCAGACTGCACTGACCGATCGGCTGGCTCCGCTGCTCACACTCGCTGTCGCTTCGCTCAGAGATGCTCGCTCTGCGGACTTTAACCTGCCAAGCAAGGGAACAGAAAATTGACGAGAAGCCTTCACTTCACATCGTCTTTAAACCTTTTATTGCCAGGGGTTGAGTAATTTTAATATACAAAAAAAAAAAAAAAAAAAAAAAAAGAATTTTATAAATAACATCATCCTGCCCTCCCATACTCCTATATTTACACACTTGGGGCACTGTGACGTTACCCAGCACCTAGGACACTGGCTGACCTGTTACACTGCCGAGCGCACATGTTGGTCCCATGTTCATATGTGCCCGCATTGCTGAGAAAAATGATGTTTTAATATATGCAAATGAGCCCCTAGGAGCAACGGGGGCGTTACCATTACACCTAGAGGCTCTGCTCTCTCTGCAACTGCTACGTCCTCTGCACTATGATTGACAGAGCCAGGCAGTGTAAAAGTCATCACACCTGGCCCTGTCAAAGTGCAGAGGACGCAGCAGTTGCAGAGAGAGCAGAGCCCGTGGTGTAATGGTAACGCCCCCGTTGCTCCTAGAGGCTCATTTGCATATATTAAAACATCAGTTTTCTCAGCAATGCAGCCACATATGAACATGGCACCAACACAGATGTCTTCAGCTGCCAAGCGCACATGTAACAGGTCAGACAGTGTCATAGCGACAAAACTGCTGACAGATGCCCTTTAAAACCATGCAATTTTGCATAATGTTTTCAATTTTTTTTTATAAAGTTTCAAGTTGAAGCCCAAATCTGACTGGAGCCTAAGACAGACAACACGAAGCGGTTTAGCATGACACCCACTACTCAAATATAAGTATGTGCCCCCACCTTGGACTTCTTGCGCGGGATGCGTTTCGTGGTAGTCCTCTCTGGAGCGGAGCAGCTGTCGGTTAGATCCCCGGTGCAAGAACTTTCTGTTGCTGAATTACTCGGCTGAGGAACCACAACCCTCTCTCTGAACGGGGGCGCACTCTGTCGGGGGGGACACAAGATCCTCATGTAAGACTTCACATCTGAGCGAGTACCTGAAGTGTGCAGTATAGGAAATCCAGTGAACTACAATGCTGGGGACAGATAGAATGGAAATCCGCTGCACTGCAATGCTTTCCTGCTACACAAGCAACTAATATGAGCAAGCAGAGCTGCTGTGCAAAGAATGGGGGACAGATCAGACAGCCTGACGAGATGGGTGGCTTTTTGACTACCGCGCACTCCAACAGACAATGCAGCCGAGCTGGAGCCTCTGATGATGGCGGCGATTTCTGACTGCACAGACAAAGCTCATCTCACCATTGTCTCCAGTCCAGACAGCGGCTTCCCATCCAGCAACACCTGACAACAGGAAACAGAGGGAATGAGCACAAACCTCGCTGTGTCCTGTCAGATGAGCCCTAATCCGCCACTCACCTTGTCGGAGACTTTAGGGGACAGGTGCTGGGCTGCAAACATTCGATAGTCTTTATGGAAATACAAGGGATTCCCCTCCAGAAAGAGCTGCAAATGCAGACATTATTCAGAATATGGAATGTTCCTTTAAATGACAGAATTCGCTCTCCCGCAGCCACCACTAGGGGGAGCTCACTGCACATGGACTTCTATAGCTCCCTTTAAGCCGATGCTACTTTACACACTTTGCCCGAAACACGAGATCAGAGTGTACGGCCTCTTGCACATGAACGTTGTGTGCCCGTGGTCGTATTGTGGCCCGCATAGGGAGGGTCCGCAAAACACGGGCACCAACCCGTGTGCACTTTGCATCACTGATGCATCACTTGAATGGGTCCGCAATCATGGAGATGCGGAACGGAAGCACAGATCGGAGTGCTTCCGTGGCGTTTCTGTACGTGCCTCCGCACCGGAAAAAAAAATAGAACTTGTTCTATTTTTTCGTGGTGCGAACGGATCACGGAACCATTCAAGTTGAATGGGTCTCGATTCGTCCCGGCCGCTGCACGGACGTTGCAACGGATGCACAACGTTCGTGTGCAAGAGGCCTAAGGGTACATTCACACGCAATTTGCGGTCCGCAATGTACAGGCACCAGCCGTATGAATCCCGTACTGCGGCACAGATCCATTAACTCGAATGGGTCCGCGATCCACAATATATGGCAAAAAATAGGACATGTCCCATCTTTTGCGGTGCGGAGGCACAGACCAAAATACCCACGGACTTGCTTCCGATCCATGCCTCCGTTCCGCACCACGTTGTATCTTGAGGATTGCGGATCCATTCAAGTCAAAGACCGCTGTTTGCAGTCCGCAATACGGGCCGCCTACAATCGTGTGAATGCTGCAAAACTGCAAATAGTGAAAGTGAATGGGGTCAATTTGTGACCCGCAACCCGACCGTCTCAAGAAATCGAATCCTGCTGGATTTCTTGCGACTGTTGGGTCACAGCAGCTTGCGGTTCACAACGGGACTACCAATAAGATAATGATAACCGATCCTGAGCACAAGCCCCCCCTAGTGGTAGCTGCAGACAGCCAGAATTGTACGCTTTACAGGCTATCCTAAATGTTTAAAAAAAAGTTACAGAACTTTGCGAACAGTCCTGACTACAAATCACCTACCGTTGTGTGTACACAGCTCCTACGCAGATCTGTGCGTCTTCATGGTTACATCGTTATTCTGCAGACAATTTGTGAATATGCACGTTCCTTACATATTAGTGTCTCACTGCCACTAAACCTGGCCTATAATCACAGACTGCGAGGCCAGGGGTGGTAGGAAAATTAACCACTCGTGGTTTCAATATGGCGGCGCGCTGTGTCTGTCTACGGACATTACCTTCCTGAGTTTCTGCATCTGCGCCAAGGCTGTAAGCTGTGCGTGCTCCACCAGAAGATTGTAGGACAAGTCCAGGTGCTGCAGGTTGTACAGATGTTCTAGTCCTACAAAAGATCAAAAACACCATCAGAACCCGGCTGCGCTATAAAACCGCGCGGTATACCGGGCGTACGCATGTACGTATGGACTGACCGCTGGTGCTGGACAGCTGGTTGTGCCTCAGGACGACGGTGTGGAGCTGGGCCGAGGACTGGACGCTCAGCTCTGGGACGGACGCCAGGAGGTTGTAGCCCAGGTTCAGATACTGAAGCTCAGAAAGAACCTGCAATAATAGGGCGGAGGAGATAAGTGTGCAAATAAGAGCACCCCCCCGAGTGCACCGACACCACCCGACCAGGTGAAAGGTCGCACCTTCAAATACGAGCCGCAGTCCTTGATGAGATTGTGACTCAAGTCCAGGATCCTCAGGCTGTTTAATAATTCCTGGAGGAAAGAAAACCTCATTAATAAAGGCGAAATGTTCTCCTGGTGAATAAAGATCTCTGCTTGCTGGCAGTGAATGAAAACGGTCCTGTTTACAACCCATTCTTCCTGAACCTAATACTTCTCACTGCCAAGAGTCTGTTACAATTGTGTTCAAACTAGACAATCCTCCGTTCTGAGTTTGCTACAATGTATCAGTGAATTAAAATGCATATTAGTAAGTTTTATCAGAGCTTTTTGTGATCTGGAGAATGCATTTAAGCTCACAGACGATTATCTGGACTTTATTCAATTGTACCAAACCCTCAGCTGCGAGAAGTATTCAGGTGGCCACAACTTCGACATGGGAAAAGTTATTTTTTCCTGTCTGCGATTACAAAAAAAAAAATTATACTGTGCAATCTTCATTCCTTTTTCAGACCCCCCGATATTCAGATGACGACCTGCTCCTCATTTGGACATGTCCCTCCCAGTAATACATGCTGGATCTGTGTGTCCAGGATGCTGCTGCCTTCCCCTTGCAGACTGTGCTTTCTTCTCTATCTACAAGCCTGTGTGAACTGCCCTCCTGGAACATCGCCACTTCCATATATTCGGGTACAACCCCCTCCTCCTCCCTGCTGCTATATCTAACCCAGAGAAGTGAAGGGGAGAGCAGAGAGAGCAATCAGCGCTCTGGAGGAGCTAGGTGAAGGACTTACACACACTCTGCAGGAGGAAAACGGTAGCAAATTTTTAATGCAGACTCCTTAGAAAGTTGCATTTAGTAAAGATGTCCGTCGTCTTTCGATAGCATTTCTCCCGACTTTCCCATAACTATGCACACTCATCCAACATGCCCATTCCTTCATACCCCCAATGTCTGTCGTTGAGGGCAAACTGGCACCCACTTTAGATGGTCGGTGGGTACTGTTCGTTCTGGCGGCATTCGTCTAATGTGTATCTGCTTATCAGGCAGTTTTGGTATGGCAGCACATTCACTTGGATTGGACCGAGCTGTACTTAGGCCCTGTGACTGCTGAGCGTGAGGTCCCTGACCATGGAAGAGGCCACAGAGCTCAGAGGCGCTTTCAAACAGCTGATCGGCGGGGGTGACGGGAGTCGGACCCCCACTGATCAGATATTGATGACTTATCCTGAGAACAGGTCATCAATATTATACTCCCAGAAAACCTCTTGCCTCATCTGACACATTGGTGGGATATCGCTAGAATACAATGTCAGACAGGTGCGGGTTCCACACCTACGGTATCTCCAGAGCGGGCGCCTGAAAGTGAAGGAGAGCGCAATGCGCATGGGCAGCGTGCTCTCCATTCATCTCTATGGGAGTTCTGAAAATAGTAGTCCTGTAGAAATAAATGGAGGGCGGCCACGCGTGCACAGCTGCCCTCCGCTCACTTCTGGTATCCTGTTCTGAACATAGGTGCACCATTTCGACCTGTTATTCAGACTGTTGTGCATTTTCATAGGTGTACAATGTATCTGATGATACTATATTCAAAATTGTGAATATATAGAGAACATTATACTTTTAATTATTGCTTAGAGACATGGATTTATCTATAGGGAGTGTACTGGGTTCTCTACACATGTCTGTCTGAGGAACAATGGCTGAGCCATGATCTGATAAGTAGAGATGTCTATAAAACACATCTGGTATGGAATAGATATATGTATGTGTATGTGTGTATATATATATATATTCTTGTGTGCATTTAGCGTTTGAACTTATTAATGATTCATATATAATATGCAATATTGATATATTATAACCAAATATTGTTAATGTATATTTTACACCGTGTGCATCTCACTAAGTGGACATATAGCCTTAGGAGGAGATGTAGAAGAGCATTTAAGTTGAATTTTCCTAATAGGATCCATTCAGAGGAGCTGATGTGATTTCAAACATCATTACTCTATAGCGGAGACAGTTCGGGAACACAAACCAGGGGAAAAGTTAAAAGGTTATTGTTCTCTTATCCGACCATAAATAAGATGGTAACTGTCAAGCTGGATCCGTGATGTCTGGGAAAGTGACAAAAAGGTATCCCTCCTAATTGATCTAAGTCGGGAAAGGTTAAAGTTTAAGTTGTGTAAATGAAGCCACTTATGTGTGTCTGAAATTATTATGTGGCACAACATTGCCACCGGGAGGTAGATGGATAATAGTAAGTCATTTTCACCAGTAGTTCAAGGGTTAAAATGACAACATTGTTATCTGCAAACGAATACACCCACCTTGTCCGATTGGAAATCCCTAATCTAGAAGGGGACGGGTTCTTAGATACCATGGGGTATAAAGTATGCATGTAAGAGGTTAGTACTAAGAACTTACAATTACAACACAAGAAAAAACTTGCTACAAAGAAACATTGTCCGTAAGAAGGATTCGCCACAAAGAAACTTGGATTTATTTTTGTCTACTGGAAAAGTTTTTGAGAACTGATCACACCCGAAACCCTGTTCATCCTTGACCCGGTAACGTATATTGTACTTACTGATCGTGGCATTAATAAGATATTCCTCTCGGCATATAGTCAAGAGTCCCCATACTGTGGGGACATATAGTGTTAAACACCTCCCTAATGCTAGTTGTCCTCTTAGCAAAGATGCATATTACTAATGGGAGATTATCTGAGTAGAGGGAAAAAACCCTGGGAAATTATATTCCCATAGTCCGATTGCCAAGTGGGGTATAATATCAGGTTAATATCATATAGATTTTTGATTGGTCATAAGGAGACAGAGGATCAGTTATTCTTCCTGTATTAATCCGTGTTTATCCTTTTTATCTTCAATTTTGTATGATACATATTTCATTGGTTTTCTGATAATTCTGTGCTGGTGAGAATAGCACTGGGTTACACCACCATCTAGTGGTGGTTTGTTGGTACTGCGTCAATTTGTCTATACATTTATCTTATGTCTGTTTTGTATTGGATTTTACTCATTTATAAATAAATTATTACATATATTTTTACATAAATATCTGTCCCTTGCTTCACTGATTGCACAAAACGAATTGAGATTCCTTATCAAAGAACTTAGAGGTGATCTGTCAGCCTGGAGGATCCGATCATTTTCTATTTTATTTTTCTAGGATCCTCTCTTTTAGGCCTCATGCACACGGCCGTTGTTTGGGTCCGCATCCGAGCCGCCGTTTTGGCAGCTCGGATGCGGACCCATTCATTTCAATGGAGCTGCAAAAGATGCGGACAGCACTCCGTGTGCTGTCCGCATCCGTGGCTCCGTTCCGCGGCACCGCAAAAAAAAAAAAAAAAAAAGTCCTATTCTTGTCCGCGATTTGCGGACAAGAATAGGCATTTATATTGCCAGCGCCCGTTCCGCAAATTGCGGAAGGCAACATGGGCGCCTTCCGTTTTTTTGCAGATTCACGGTTTGCGGACCGCAAAAAACGGCACGGTCGTGTGCATTTAGCCTTAGGCCTCCTGCACACTAAAGTTCCCCCCCCCCCGCCCCCCCGTTTACTGGCCGTTTTTTGCATTCCGTATACGGAACCATTTATTTTAATAGTTCCGCAAAAAAAAAAAACGGAATGTACTCCGTATGCATTCAGTTTCTGTATTTCCGTTGAAAGATAGACCATGTCCTATTATTGTCCGCAAATCACAGTCCGTGGCTCCATTCAAGTCAATGGGTCCGCAAAAAAACGGAACACATACGGAAATGCATCCGTATGTCTTCCGTTTTTTGCGGAACCATCTATTGAAAATGTTATGCCCAGCCCAATTTTATCTATGTAATTACTGTATATGCCATATGGAAAAACGGAACAGAAACAAAAAACTGATCCGTGAAAAACGGACCACAAAACACTTAAAAAGCCATACGGTCGTGTGCAGGAGGCCTTATACGAAGATTCATTTTATATAGAAGATAATTCGACAAGACACAGATGGTAAATCTCTCCGATATAATTTTTTACGCCAAATCTGGAGGTTGTCGGATGTGTCTCTGTAGCCAGAGGGATGACAAATGTGGGATACAGACACAACCCCATATACCCCCCCAGCAGCGCTCACCAGGGACTGGTCCAAACTGTGGATGGTGTTGTAGCTGAAATCCAGAGTGTGAAGCTCCAGCCACGGCAAAGCCGAACTCAGATCCCCGCCACAAAGAGAGAAGACCTCCTGCCGGGGGACAAGTATTAACAGCGCGTTATGTATCTGCAGCCCCTAAATGTGCTGGGGGGAGGCGAATGTACTACTTTTTGGTTTTACGTAAATGAAGCTTAAAAAGGCTTGATCGGGACTTTCAGATTGATGGCCTGACACCCTGCACCCTGGCTGATCGGCGGCTCGGGCTCCATTCTGCAGTGGGAGCAGCGCTGCAGTTACCAACTCTGACCACTAGACAATGGAGGGAGCTGTGTAGTTCTGGCTCCTGAGTGACCTCGGAACAGCTGATCGGTGGGGGTGCAGGGTGTCAGACCCCTGACGATCAGACATCGATGGCGTACAAAAGTCAAAAATATCTGACTTTCCCACTGGTAAGCACGTTCTCCGCACCCATTCTATTGAGCAGCTACGTTGTTCTTAGGGTGTTTGGAGGGGGGACACTAACTTCAACACAACAGAAGAGCTCTCGGCCGCGCACCCCCTGGCAGCTCCTCCACTTACCTCTAAGCTGGTGACACACCGAGAGCAGATGAGAACCTCAAGCTGTGAATAGACAAATCGCAGGCCGCGCAGACAGTGCGGGGGGAGGCATCGCAGCTACGACAGAGGGAGATTACAGTCAGCGAATAGGAGCCATATACTAATAAAGCAGCATACAGGAAGCTCGTCAGCTCCCTCTAGTGGTGGCTGCAGGAAGCCAGAATTCTATTTATGTCTGTGCGGGAGGAATGGAGCCCTGGATCAGAAAAACAAAGCTCTGTCTGCTATCAAAAATATGTATTTTAGAGATTCATTAAAATGAATTACATAAAATAATATAATGTACGGCCTAAAAGGTGAAGATTTAAAAGAGTTGTGTCATCTCAGACAATGGGGGCATATCTCTAGGATAAGCCCCCGTTGTCTGATAGGTGAGGGTCCCAGCGCATGCGCAAGCCACCTTCCATTAATTTCTATGGGGCCACTGAAAATAGCTTGGCTATTTCCGTCCGGCCCATAGAAGTGAATGGGAGCGGTGGCTGGTCATGCGCGGAGCGCTCCCATTCACTTCTATGGGGAGACGGCTTGGTGGTGGCCGGACCGGAGAGCTCCAGCCACCACTTTGCGGGGCTCCGTTTAGTATATAGGTGCAGGTTCCGCTCCCATTAGACAATGGGGGCCTTTCCTAGCCTCCATTGTCTCAGGTGAGCCAACCCCTTTAAGGTGTTCGTGACTTCTCTTGCAGGATGGGGGTCTTTTCTGCTTTACGAATGGTTCTCTTAGGCAGGGAAGTGAAAGAATACCATGGAAATGGAAATTCCTTCAATCTGACATCGACAGAACCTGGATTATTGGCTTTCCAGACTATTGGATGTGGGCCTGAGCCCCACGAGAGGCTGATCCAGTGTAAAGTATTCCGGCTTGTTCAATAAAACTCAGATTTTTGCATGAAAGCGTTAACGGAATATATCAATTCTTTTAATCTGGTATTCATGGGACATAACATGGATTCGCAATTGTGTGATGTTCGTACTGCGGTTTCACCCCCATAAGGAGAAAATTGCAGGCGAGAACTCGACTTGACGATGAAACGGGAGCGCACCGTCGGTGTACACTAATGTATAATAAAATGTTCTAATATATGGTGAGAATCGATAAAAGTCACAGCTCATGACACCGCCATCAGGCGGACAGAGGTATTACACGAGGATTATTTTCTTAGTAGCCGGTGATCGGCGGTATTGTCTATTATTTCTGTTATTCTCACCTCCAATGACCTCAAAGACTTAAAGGGGAAAATATTCACTTCAAACTGTCGAGGACACTCGGGAGGATGAATAAGCTGCAAAATAAAGCGAGATACAGACATGAGCATTCTAGGAAATGTGTTTCCTCGCATCTACCCGTTAGAGCCCACATGGTCACATACTGCGACATTAGTATACAGCAATGACCTGCAGCTTCTGCGATCGGTTTATAAAAGAGGCGGAGCCATGACAACCTGTGTCGCTTTAGGAAGTGCAGCAGTGACTGGTGTTTGAGGGATTTGGATCTGGGAAAAAGCGAGGAACGAACCTTTAGGGCCGGAGTTTTCTGCAACACGTCGAGCAGGAACTGAGTCCGCAGGATGGCGACATTGTCGGCGGGGTGAGCTGGAAGTGCCTGGAACCCGGGGCCTGGTCCGCGAGGGAAGAGCTGTTCAAACAGGCGAGTGACCACCTGTAGACACGGGGTGAGGAGAGAGAGGACGTGGCTGCCGTCCAGCACGGTGTCTCCTGAAACAAGCACAAAAACATTACTGTCAGGTGCACAGGACCAGAATCTAATAGTGCAAACCCCCCCCCCAGAGCCCCTCACACCACCGCCGGGGACCCCCCCCAGAGCCCCTCACACCACCGCCGGGGACCCCCCCCCAGAGCCCCTCACACCACCGCCGGGGACCCCCCCAGAGCCCTCACACCACCGCCGGGACCCCCCCCAGAGCCCCTCACACCACCGCCGGGCACCCCCCCCAGAGCCCCTCACACCACCGCCGGGGACCCCCCCCCAGAGCCCCTCACACCACCGCCGGGGACCCCCCCCCAGAGCCCCTCACACCACCGCCGGGGACCCCCCCCCAGAGCCCCTCACACCACCGCCGGGGACCCCCCCCCAGAGCCCCTCACACCATGGCCGGGGACCCCCCCCAGAGCCCCTCACACCACCGCCGGGGACCCCCCCCAGAGCCCCTCACACCACCGGCCGGGGAACCCCAGAGCCCCTCACTCTGGAGTACCTCAGGAATGGTGCCTGTGGGCGCACACGGGTCCCGAACGTACACCTACCATGGTGCCGCAGAAGCCAAGCAAGGCCTTGGACCATGGACTCCGGAGCCTCCGGCTTCATTTACCTGAAAAGGGATTTTTTAATTTTTTTATTTTTTTTAAATGACATAAGAAATGCGCAGGATTCACACAGCGAGCGCCGGGATGAGACACGCTCCGCCCGGCAGTACGCCAGTAGTAATAAACGAGCCCCTTTCCATTTTAATCCTTCACCATTTTCAAGATTTCTGCTTGCTGTCAGGAAATGCCTGAAAATCCACAAAGACCTGGTGCTTTTCACAGCTGAGGTTCTGCTACAACTGCCTCCAGAATAATGACACACAGTCTGGACTCCTGACTGACACACTGTAACAAACCATCAGTACAGGAGAGAGATTTCTGCTGTCTATCTCACAGAGAATTGCTGACCCTTCGATCCAATCGTATCTCTGCTTGCTGTCAAGTGGGACTTCTGAAAACTCTGTGTGCGCCGACAGCCGAGAGTTTGCTACAACTGTATCAGTCTAAGTAAACGGTGAGCTAAAGGGCACCCTGGAGACAGCATCTATTCACTGACAGCAACCAGAGATCTTGAACACAGCAACACATTTAAACCCAAAATATATTAGAAAGCTAAAGAGCTTTTCGTTATAAAATGGTGATATTCTATATCAAATTATTGTACATTCATACAAATCATTTTGCAGAAATTGTAATAATTCTGCATATAATAATAATGCATTGCACACACCCATCCCTCCCATCAGCTCAGCAGAAATAATTGATGATGAATAATCGGAGAATCTGATTGTACAATTAGATCTGCATCACAACACAGAGGATCTGACAGTTTCACTTTCCCCAGACAGAGCGACTCCCTACAGGGATGATAATCTGCTCTCCGTCCATTCTCACCTGGTCCAGGGTCCCACGTTGCTCTGGGACCAGTCTCCGGTCACCTGCACCGTCCTGGCGGCTCCTGCCCCCAAAATCCCCCTTGTCTCATCCACTCTGTCCAGCCCACCGTCACACGACCACACTGTACACGTCCGGTTTCTACTTCAGCCTATGGAAGTGAAGCCAATCGCTACTACACCCGCCTCCCAAACATCATAGAGAGCCATGGATCAGAGAAAGAGCGCCCAGTGTTTTAAGCCTGTCTCCTGATATGTACCATAGAGTCGGATGAGCGCGTGACGCAAACCTCACAACTGCTTCGCAGACACCATAGAGAGGAGGGGAGGAGCGGCTAGTAGAGTCCTGCTATTTACCATAGTGTTTAGGAACTACTGAAGGTAAACACAGACAGGCCTCCCAAACATCATAGAGGAGGGGAGAAGAGAAGGAGCGGCCATTATCTTTTCCTGTCTCCTACTATTTACCACAGAGTTGTGTATATTAGCTGAATCTGTTGAAAATGTGAAGTATTTGTAATTTCTCCCCCAGGAATTGCAATGCTAAAGCTATGAGGAGTCTATAGGCAACAGTGTGCAACTTCTATCCTTCCAGCTGTGGTGAAACTATAGGGTTGCCACCTTTCCCCAAAAAATACTGCCCAAGTTAAGCCACACCCCAAAAAGTGGTTTAACACTGGGGGTTAAGTCGCTATGTCATAATGTGGCTCCCAGTATTAATAGTGCCCCCCGGTACTATTAACGCCTCCAAGAATGGATAATGGCCCCAATTAGTGCCCCCAATAATATTAATGCCCCTACTAGTTCCCCTTGATAAAATTAGTGCCCCCAGAATTAATAGTGCCCCATTAGAGCCCCCCAGTAATATTAATGTCCCTATTAGGGTCCATTCACACGTCCGTTGTTTGTTTCCTGATCTGTTCCGTTTTTTGCTGAACAGATCTGGACCAGATCTGGACCCATTCATTTTCAATGGGTCCTGAAAAAAAACGGACAGCACAATGTCAGATTTTTTTTCAGGACCTATTGAAAATGAATGGGTCCAGATCTGGTCCAGATCTGTTCAGCAAAAAACGGAACAGATCAGGAAAGAAACAACGGACGTGTGAATGGACCCTTAGTCCCCCCAGTAATAGAAATGCCTCCATTAGTGCCCCCCGGTACTATTAATGCCTCCAAGAAATGGATAATGGCCCCCATTGGTGCCCCCAGTAATAGCAATGCCCCCATTAGTGCCCCCAATAATAGTAATGCCCCTACTAGTTCCCCTTGATAATATTAATGTCCCTATTAGTGCCCCCAGTAATATTAATGTCCCTATTAGTGCCCCCAGTAATATAAATGCCTCCAGTAATAGTAACACCCCCATTAGTGCCCTCCAGAGTTGCCCCCTTGGCCGGTGAGATACCAGCCGGGTGGCAACCCTAACTATAACTCCTTGCGTACAAGATCTGTATCCTCAATATTTGCCATCTCTCCCGGAACATCCAGGAGGCTTCAGGGAAAGGTTTACCCATAGCTGTGTGTGGCACCAAGGCTGCATCACAAGACATATCCGTGTTTGCCAAATAAAAAGTATGGGGGCGACGCATCAAAACACGAAGGGGCATGACAGGAAATAAAAGGGGCGTGACGTGGGAAAAGGGGGTGCCACAAAAATGTTCCACCACTCTCTCCTGGAGCCATCTGACAAAAAGTTGGCAAGTATGGGATCCCCCCCACATGTCAGGTGAACTGAATTTAGATCACCCAATGAACTGCAGGGGTCCAGGTCTACATTATTACATATATAGATCTGTTGCAGCCCCCAAATACTTACCAATCCGGGGCCCATCACTTGCTCTGTCAAAATACCCTGACAGACATAAACATAAACAGTGTGACAGACCTAATCAGCGCCTATTTCAGACATCTCCCTGAAAAACAGCCCATACTTATCTCTTGCGAAGGATGATACCGAAATTCTGTGCACGTGATGCGTCATTGGTGGGTGGGTTTCCACAAGCTGGCAGCGATGCATTAGTGACAAATTTGTAGCTTCACAGAGGTATTCGGCTCAGGACAGGCAGAATTTACCAGGATTGTCTCTCAAAATTAGGGACAGTCCCTGCAAATTTGGAATTATGCAACGTGGTCAGGGTGGCAGCCGCCTTTAGGAAACCCAGGCTAAGGCCGGGGCCATACAGTGACCTTGCCCATGACAAACGTCTCTGTGTAGCAGTGCAGCCTCACCAGTGAATCAGGCCGCAGTGTGACTTGCAAGTTGCCACAACCACAGATTAGTAAAAATTCTAACACTGCTGGATTTTGGGCGATTTTGCAATTGCGCCAACTTGCCAAACGCACTGTGGCCCCATTTACTTGTGAGGTTGCTCTGCTACACAGATCTTGAGTTCCCTATCCACGGGATAACAGATCACTGGGGGTCCTACCGCTGGGATTAGGGGCTCAATACCTCTTGCAGCCCCCTAAAATAAATGAAGTGGCCGCTTGTGCATGTACAGTCCTGATCAAAAGTTTAAGACCACTTGAAAAATGGCAAAAAATCCTATTTAGCATGGCTGGATCTTAACAAGGTTCCAAGTAGAACTTCAACATGCAACAAGAAGAAATGGGAGTGAGACAAAACATTTTTTGAGCATTCAATTTACTGAAAACAACGAATAAACTGAAACAGGCTGTTTTTCAGCTGATCAAAAGTTTTGGACCACACCTCCCAAAAAAAAAAAAACGAAACCCCCAAAACAGAAATCCAACTTCCAAACATGAACTCAGTAATGAGCAGCTCCGTCGTTATTGTTAATCACTTCCATTTGTTTCGGCATGCTTGATGCAAGCGTTTCCATGAGGTGAGTGGGGACATTTCTCCAAGTGGTGAAGACGGCCGCACGAAGGTCATCTACTGTCTGGAACTGTTGTCCATTTTTGTAAACTTCCCTTGCCATCCATCCCCAAAGGTTCTCTATTGGATTTAGATCAGGGGAACACGCAGGATGGGCCAAAAGAGTGATGTTATTCTCCTGGAAGAAGTCCCTTGTCCTGCGGGCATTGTGTACTGTAGCGTTGTCCTGTTACCACACAGATGAGGGCCCTCAGTCATGAGGAATGCTCTCTGCAACATCTGGACATAGCCAGCGGCCGTTTGACGCCCCTGCACTTCCTGAAGCTCTATTGTTCCACTGAAGGAAAAAGCACCCCAGACCATTATGGCGCCCCCTCAACTGTGGTGCATAGAAAACATCTCAGGTGGGATCTGCTTGTCATGCCAGTAACATTGGAAACCATCAGGACCATCAAGGTTACATTTTTTCTCATCAGAGAATAAAACTTTCTTCCACCTTTGAGTGTCCCATGTTTGGTGCTCTCTTGCAAAGTCCAAACGAGCAGTTCTGTGGCGTTCAAGGAGACGAGGTCTTTGAAGATGTTTTTTGTTTTTGAAGCCCTTCAGTCTCAGATGCCGTCTGGTGGTTATGGGGCTGCAGTCAGCACCAGTAAGGGCCTTAATTTCGGTCGAGGATCGTCCAGTGTCTTGATGGACAGCCAATTGGATCCTCTGGCTCAGTGCTGATGACATTTTTGTTGGGTCTTCCACTTGACTTTTTTGTTCCATAACCCTCAGGATCATTTAAGAAATTCCAAATGACTGTCCTACTGCGTCCCACCTCAGCAGCGATGGCGCGCTGTGAGAGACCCTGCTTATGCAGTTCAAAAACCCGACCACGTTCAAAAAGGGAGAGTTTTTTTGCCTTTGCCATCACAACGTGTGACTACCTGACAGAAGATGACAATGAATCCACATCTTTGCACAGATTTGGCCTTTTAAAGGCATGTGGCTCCTAAACTTTGGATCAGCTGAAAAACAGCCTGTTTCTGTTTAATCGTTATTTTCAATTAAATGAATGCTCAAAAAATCCTTAGTCTCACTCTCATATCTTCTTGTTGCATGTTGAAGCTCCACTTGGAACCTTGTTAAGATCCAACAATGTAAAATATGATTTTTTGCCATTTTTCAAGTGGTCTTAAACTTTTGATCAGGACTGTATGTGGCGGCTGAGTTCATATCTATTGGAGTTCTGGAGATAGGCTAGTACAGCGCTCGGCTATTTCCGGAATTCCTATAGAGATGGATGCATGCTGGACCAGCCGCTCCATTAATTTCAGGGGGCTGCAGGGGGTCCCTGTTCTCTTGATTAGTGGAAGTCCCAGCAGTAGGACCCCCACTGACCTATCCTGTGATTATTGTAACTGGATTACCCCTTTAAAGATATTTTACATTAAAGGAAGGAAGAAATACATCCAATGTAGGAAAACATCTCCACTTGCTGTCAGTCAATGGGAATGTTCTGTTTCCTCACATTCAGAGGCTGAAAACCCATACAAACCCCTTACCTCATAGCTGAGAGTTTGCTGAATGTGAATAGTGCCCATGGTCAGCTCTGTACATTCTGCAGCCAAGTGACCATTATAATCAGAGCATATAATATTAATGGCAGAGAAAAAAAATTGTTGCTAAGGCAGGGAGTGTTCTAAAATAAGAAAAGAAGCTTTCATCACCAGCCTGATCCCAATAATTCCAGCAGCAGTGCTCTGTGCCGGTCTTGGTTTCTGGCTCTACAGAGCTGTCATCCCCGACTACCACTTGTGATAGCTGCAGCTTATAACTGGCTTCAGTGGTCATTTGGGGGAGTGCAGAGTCCCACTGCAGACCAGAAGTACACTGCAAAGGGGTTAAAATATATTTTCTGTCACACACAGGGGGTGGGGTAGTGACCGCTAAACTCCACCCGCACCCCTGTCCCTGCCTACTTGCCTCGCAAGTCCTAGTGACAAGCGACAACTGGTCGACAAACCCTTAGCTAGGAAAGTGCAGGGCATACAAACAACACATAAACAGAAAGGTCAAACAAGCCGCGTCAAAACCAAGAGAGCAGAAAAGGTACCGGAGGAGCAAGCAGAGAATCGTCAGGACAAACCAAAGTCAAAACCAGGAGAGCACGCCAAGACCAGAGGATGAGACGGACGGGAAATCGGAAGCCAAGCAGCTACAAACAAACCAGGTGAGTATCATGCAGGAAGGACCTCAATAACAGGCAATCTGTGGCCAGCACTACTGTGGACTTTTGCATAAGCATTCAAGAATGAGGGCGCACACTTACTTTCTCTGGTATGATGCAACCACAGGGCAGAACCTAAACATCAGACTATGCTCTATATCAGGGGTGTCAAACTCAAATTCATCGGGGGCCGCATCAGCAGTTTGGTCACCCTCAAAGGGCCGGTTGTATCTGTAGGACTATGTGGCCACTCTTTATTATCATAAATTATTGTCACTGCATTCAATTATTACTGTTTTGGTGGGTTTTGAACTAATTGTGGTCTGTGGGTGACACTTATGGGGGATCTGTGTATGACAGTTATGGGGGGGATCTGTGGATGACACATATATAGCATCTTATAGATCCCCCATAACAGTGCCATCCACAGATCCCCCATAACAGTGCCACCCACAGACCACAATTAGTTCAAAACCCACCAAAACAGTAATAATTGAATGCAGTGACAATAATTTATGATAATAAAGAGTGGCCACATAGTCCTACAGATACAACCGGCCCTTTGAGGGTGACCAAACTGCTGATGCGGCCCCCGATGAATTTGAGTTTGACACCCCTGATATAGAGCATAGTCTGACGTTTAGGTTCTGCCCTGTGGTTGCATCATACCAGAGAAAGTAAGTGTGCGCCCTCATTCTTGAATGCTTATGCAAAAGTCCACAGTAGTGCAGCTAGAATGGCTTTAAATAAAAAACTTGGCCTATAACCTACCTGTGCAGACGTGTCGCCCATGAGAACTGTGAAAAGTCCATTTGTGTAACACCTGCCAGTCCATCGCATGCTGAGAACAGTAACTGATGTGCCTGAATGTAATTCTTCAGTAAAGAATCGTTCTGCTGTTCCTCTGGCCTCAATATTCCCTGCACCGCCACACTAAACCGACATCTACAGCTGCACAAAAGGACCCTGCCTTGCACCTCACTGCAACCTTCAACGTCAAAAGTATCTGAAACGACACCAGGAGGACCCCAAAACCAGAGAATGCCCTGAAGGGAAGAACAGGTGCAGCCTTCCTATCACTGCACGGCCCAGAGTATTACAACCACCATTCTTGCTACTATCACTCCTCTCCTCCCCCTCCATTCCTGGGCAACTGCAGGAGTAGCACAAAACATCACTGCAGAGAGACTGGCTCTGCGGCTATTTTTTGCAAGACCTCAATGTCACGGACGTTCCCATGACAGGTGGCAGGAGATCTGTGAGACTGGCAACACGTGGTTTGATCTGACATGTTTTCCGTTTGGATCAAATGAGGTCTGTGTTAGGTTCTTTGCATTAATTCTCTGTATGAAGTTACGCTGGATGTGACTTCCATTTGTCTGTGTATTGGGGTATGTGGAGGACTTGCCAATCACTGAACCCGGGAAGATAGCAGTGGCCAGAATGTTGTATATGGCTCGTAAGCTGATTGCTCAACATTGGCTGGATGAGGGTAGTCCTAGTAAAACCGAATTTATAGCCAAGATTAATTGGTTACTTAATCTGGAACGAGGGGTCTATAGGAAGAGGGGTGCCATGGCCAAATTTGAAAAGCTCTGGACTCCTTGGATTGATGCCCCCGGGCTGGCGTCCAGGGAACTTCAGAGATACCGTCTGGGATTAGTGTGAGGGTACTATCGCTTATTGTACATATATGGCTCGGCGATTGGCGATTTCTTACTGGAGACAGGGAATGTTACTACGCTGTGTAATGTACTCTGGGGAAGTTATGACCGATAACGAATGTATATTCCATTTATAAGATCACAACTTTTCTTTCAAGATTTTGTGGGATTGTTGTAGGGATGGGGCCTGTGCCTGTGTAATTATTATGTGGTAGTGATGGTGTAACCGAATGTTGAAGCTATGGAAGATGGAGGGCATCACAATGATGGTTTGTGGGGGGGAGGGTATGTGGGGGTTGGGGCCTTATGTTTGTATTATTAAAATGCTAATAAAAAATGACGTCTGTGTTGTTTCTGGTGCCTACCTCATCTTCTTTCCCCAGGTGTGGCTATTAGGGTCATTTAACCTTCTCTATTTATAGTTGCTTCTCCCACAATGCTGTGCGGTTTATAGCTTCTGTTTGGATAGACTATGATTGGATCTCTACTGAGTTCTTGGTGCTTCCATTGCTCCTTTGAAGTTAAGTCTTTCCTTTCCCTTTTGTATTTTGTTTGGGTTCTGTGTGTTGCATTTTCCTATTATTTATGTTAGGCCTGAAGACTCCTGTTCGTCCTTCCTTTTAGAGGAACAGGTAGTCTCGTCCCTACGATTAGTACCAGGGTCCTATAGGGCTTGATGGGACTCTAGGTATTCCTGCGTATGAACTCACCTACCTTTGGGGTCTGTTCATACTGGTAGTCAGTCAGTATTTTGGTTAGGCTGTTTACTAGGAGGTGTCTAGTTTCCTTCCCTAGTTCCCTCCTATGTTTGGTGTGGTGTTTCCCATCCACACCGAAGCGTGACACTGAAAGATCAGCAGGGTGCACAGGAGCAGCCATGTTGGAATGGCAGGAGATCGTATGAGTTAATAAGGTTTCTTTCGTTATTTTAGATCCCTGCATCCAGGTTAAAATGTCATAGTTACTGTTCCGAACCCCCTCCAGTTCCAGCACTGCCACTCCGCTCCTCCCTGCTGGACTCTGTTGCCATGACTGCAGCTATGATGTGCCCGTATACCACACTGGTTCATAATGGTGATTATAACTTGTTTTTATTATTTTAATACCTTCCCATGCCTTTTACAAATCATTTCTTTCTTTAAGGATTTCTTTTGAAGAATTCCACCATTAAATCGGCAGAAATCCGAGCCCTGGCCCTTTAAGAAATCATTAGCTCATTTAACACTGGGGGATTTGCAGCTTGTCATGGGTCTGTAACTAATGCTGGAACGTCACGCTGTTCCCTTGCCCAGGCCACCAACCAGTAATGATCTGATATTGAGTCTATGTAAGCACAAGTGGACCTTCATTTATGGGTCAGTGACAATGAGGAAAGTTATTGTTTACCAGTGCGTGATCCAACGTGCAGGAAAAAATAAGCCAAAGGAGTCCAAAATGTATGGTTAACATGAGAGCAAATATAATCAGACTCCTGCAATGTGTTCTGTACTGATCCTGAGTTACATCCTGTATTATCCACCAGAGCTGCACTCACTATTCTGCTGGTGCAGTCACTGTGTACATACATTATTTATCCTGTACTCATCCTGAGTTATATCCTATATTATACTCCAGAGCTGCACTCACTATTCTGCTGGTGCAGTCACTGTGTACATACATTACTTATCCTGTACTGATCCTGAGTTACATCCTGTATTATACTCCAGAGCTGCACTCCCTATTCTGCTGGTGGAGTCACTGTGTACATACATTACTTATCCTGTACTGAGTCTGAGTTACATCCTGTATTATACTCCAGAGCTGCACTCACTGTTCTGCTGGTGGAGTCACTGTGTACATACATTACTTATCCTGTACTGATCCTGAGTTACATCCTGTATTATACTCCAGAGCTGCACTCACTATTCTGCTGGTGCAGTCACTGTGTACATACATTACTTATAAAGTACTGATCCTGAGTTACATCCTGTATTATACTCCAGAGCTGTACTCACTATTCTGCTGGTGCAGTCACTGTGTACATACATTACATTACTTATCCTTTACTGATCCTGAGTTACATCCTGTATTATACTCCAGAGCTGCACTCACTATTCTGCTGGTGCAGTCACTGTGAACATACATTATTTATCCTGTACTCATCCTGAGTTATATCCTGTATTATACTCCAGAGCTGCACTCACTATTCTGCTGGTGCAGTCACTGTGTACATACATTACTTATAAAGTACTGATCCTGAGTTACATCCTGTATTATACTCCAGAGCTGTACTCACTATTCTGCTGGTGCAGTCACTGTGTACATACATTACATTACTTATCCTTTACTGATCCTGAGTTACATCCTGTATTATACTCCAGAGCTGCACTCACTATTCTGCTGGTGCAGTCACTGTGTACATACATTACATTGCTTACCCTTTACTGATCCTGAGTTACAGTGGATTTAAAAAGTCTACACACCCCTGTTAAAATGTCAGGTTTCTGTGATGTAAAAAAATGACAAAGATAAATAATTTCAGAACTTTTTCCACCTTTAACCCCTTAAGGACTTAGGATGTACCGGTACGCCATGTTTGCCGAGTCCTTAAGGACTCAGGACGTACCGGTACGTCCTAACTTTAAAAGTACAATGCGGCGCGGCGGGGGTTAATAGGAACAGGATGCCCCCTGAACCCCCCCCCCCCCCCCAATACAGAAGTATTGTAATGCATTGTAAAGGATTAGACCCCTAAAAGTCCCAAAGTGGGACAAAAAATAAAGTGAAAAAAAATCATTGTGTAAAACTTACATAAATAAAAAAAAGTATACATATTAGGTATCGCCGAATCCGTGACAACCTGGTCTATAAAAATATCACATGATCCAACCTGTCAGATGAATTGTAAATAACAAAAGATAAAAACGGTGCCAAAACAGCTATTTCTTGTTATCTTGCCTCACAAAAAGTGTAATATAGAGCAACCAAAAATCATATGTACCCTAAACTAGTACCAACAATACTGCCATCCTATCCCGTAGTTTCTTAAATGGGGCCACTTTTATGGAGTTTCTACTCTAGGGTTGCATCAGGGGGGCTTCAATTGGGATATAGTGTAAATAAACCAGTCCAGCAAAATCTGCCTTCCAAAAACCGTATGGCATTCCTTTCCTTCTGTGCCCTGCCGTGTGCCCGTACAGCGGTTTACGACCACATATGGGGTGTTTCTGTAAACTACAGAATCAGGGCCATAAATAATGAGTTTTGTTTGGCTGTTAACCCTTGCTTTGGAAAAGTAAAAAAAATATTAAAATGGAAAATCTGCCAAAAAGTGAAATTTTAAAAATTGTATCTCTATTTTCCATTAATTCTTGTGGAACACCTAAAGGGTTAACAACGTTTGTAAAATCAGTTTTGAATACCTTGAGGGGTTTAGTTTCTTAGATGGAGTCACTTTTTTGGAGTTTCTACTCTAGGGGTGCATCAGGGGGGCTTCAAATGGGACATGGTGTAAAAAAAAACAGTCCAGCAAAATCAGCCTTCCAAAAACCGTATGGCATTCCTTTCCTTCTGTGCCCTGCCATGTGCCCGTACATCGGTTTACAACCACATATGGGGTGTTTCTGTAAACTACAGAATCAGGGCCATAAATATTGAGTTTGGTTTGGCTGTTAACCCTTGCTTTGTAACTGGAAAAAAATTATAAAAATGGAAAATCTGCCCAAAAAGTGACATTTTGAAATTGTATCTCTATTTTCCATTAATTCTTGTGGAACACCTAAAGGGTTAACAAAGTTTGCAAAATAAGTTTTAAATACCTCGAGGGGTGTAGTTTATAGAATGGGGTCATTTTTGGGTGGTTTCTATTATGTAAGCCTCGCAAAGTGACTTCAGACCTGAACTGGTCCCTAAAAATTGGGTTTTTGAAAATGTATAAAAAATTTCAAGATTTGCTTCTAAACTTCTAAGCCTTGTAACATCTCCAAAAAATAAAATATAATTCCCAAAATGATCCAAACATGAAGTAGACATATGGTGAATGTAAAGTAATAACATTTTCGGAGGTATTACTATGTATTATAGAAGTGGAGAAATTGAAACTTGTAAATTGCAATTTTAAAATTTTTTTGGGTAAATTTGGTATTTTTTTATAAATAAAAATACACATTTTTGACTTCATTTTACCAGTGTCATGAAGTACAATATGTGACGAAAAAACAGTCTCAGAATGGCCTGGATAAGTCAATTGGGCCAGATTTATCATGACTCTGACAGCTCACTCCACTTTAACATATGGCTAAAGTCAGTTTTAGCCAAGTCAGATTTATGATCGGCCCTTTAAGACTGTAATAAATGTGGTTTGACGGTAGCAGTTTATCCGTCAGTAAGCAGCTTTACAAAAGTCGCACGTTTTTATGAAAAAGTTGCATGTTCTGTTAAAAAGTCTCATAAGATAAGCATGGTCCTCACTAGAGTGAAATTGCGACTTTTTTGCGACTTTTTAAATAGTCCCAATAGTAAATCTGTCTAGAGATTCATTTACATAAGAAAACACGCCCACTTTCAGAAAACTGGCGAGCATAGTGCAGAGCAGAAAAAAGTTGCAAATTTGTGCGCAGTTTTAGCGTTTGGGACTTTTTTGGGGACTTTTTTACTCCATTATTCTGACCTGAGCTAATGATAAATCTGGCCCAAAGCGTTTTAAAGTTATCAGCACTTAAAGTGACACTAGTCAGATTTGCAAAAAAATGGCCAAGTCCTTAAGATGAAATAGGGCTGAGTCCCTAAGGAGTTAATGTGACCTATAAACTGTACAGCTCAATTGAAAAACAAACTGAAATATTTTAGTTGGAGGGAAGAAAAAAATATAATAATATGGTTGCATAAGTGTGCACACCCTTACACTAATACTTGGTTGAAGCACTGTTTGATTTTATTGCAGCACTCAGTCTTTTTGGGTGTGAGTCTATCAGCATGGCACATTTTGACTTGACAAGATTTGCCTACTCTTCTTTGCAAAAACACTCCAAATCTGTCAGATTGTGAGGACATCTCCTGTGCACAGCCCTCTTCAGATCACCCCACAGATTTTCAATCGGATTCAGGTCTGGGCTCTGGCTGGGCCATTCCAAAACTTGAATCTTCTTCTGGTGAAGCCATTCCTTGGTTGATTTGGATGTATGCTTTGGGTCGTTGTCATGCTAAAAGATGACGTTCCTCTTCATGTTCAGCTTTCTAGCAGAAGCCTGGAGGTTTTGTGCCAATATTGACTGGTTCCCTCTAGCTTAACTAAGGCCCCAGTTCCAGCTGAAGAAGAACAGCCCCTTGGCGATGATGCTGCCCCCACCATGCTTCACTGTGGGGATGGTGTTCTTTTGGTGATGTGCAGTTGTTTTTGCGCCAAACATATCTTTTGGAATTATGGCAAAAAGTTCCACCTTGGTTTCATCAGACCATAACACCTTTCCCTCATGCTTTTGGGAGACTTCAGATGTGTTTTTGCAGAATGTAGCCTGGCTTGGATGTTTTTCTTCGTAAGAAAAGGCTTTCGTCTTGCCACTCTACCCCATAGCCCAGACAGATGAAGGATACGGGAGACAGTCACATGTACCACACAGCCAGTTTATAGGTCACATTAAAGGTGGAAAAAGTTCTAAAATTATTTATCTTTGTCTCATTTTTTTACATCACAGAAACATGACATTTTAACAGGGGTGTGTAGACTTTTTATATCCACTGTACATCCTGTTATATACTCCGGAGCTGCACTCAGTGTTCTGCTGGTGGAGTCACTGTACATACATTACTTATTCATTATATCATTATACATTATATTACTTATCTCGTACTGATCCTGACTTGCAGACTGTGTTATAGTAGAGAGCTTCATTCACAGTTGTGCAGGCTTCAGAGCTTAAATCCCCAGCATTTCTTGCTGCTTTAATGTCTGCCTACTGTTGCATTTCTGGGAAGTATCTCTGTTTACCGGACACTGTATAGTAATCTAATGTAGGAAAATGCAATACTCCCATTTAAAAGAGATCAGCTGAGCTGTAATGAGTGCATCTGTTGACAGACTTGCTGACTTTTCAATACCAGTATGTACCAGTATGTCACACGAATATAATGATAGTGAGTGGGATACAGATTGCCCATATTCAGGCTCATCTGTACTGTGGCCACAAAGCTCAGCAGGATTTGTTATATGGCAGACACCTGCAGGCGCAGCTCCTGACATTTTGGGGTCCATCACGTCCTGCTGATGTATCTGTCATTTTGACTGGAAGAATGGTGATGCATACAGTTGATCGCTGGACGGCCCCACAGTGGAATGATCTTGGATCAGGTCATTTTCTAACATAAAGGGGTTGTAAAAAGAGGACATCCCCTTTTATTTATGAAAAGTTTATGACCACTTTATAACTGCAGATCAGTGGGGAATCCTGTCCCTGCTCTGACTCTACATATGGATATGTCCATATATATAGACTCAGTGTTATAATCATGAAGGGAGTATCTCCAAGCATTGCCAGTATGCTTGGGGACACCATGTGTATTTAAAGGGAACCTGTCATCACCTTTATGCTGACCTCGATTAGGGCAGCATAAATTAGTGGCAGAAATGCTGATCTCAGCGGTGTGTCACTTATTAGCTAAAAGTCAGTGGTTGCCGAGAACCAGCATCATAATCATTACAGGCCTGGAAAAGAGTCACGACCACCTGAGAAGAGTCCTGGTTATTATAATCTCCTGCTCTCCGCCCATCTGCTGATGATTGGCAGTTCTCTCCTAGAGAGAAAGAGAGAAAACTAGGTAGAAGCCGGTCAGTCATCAGCAGGTGGGGGGGAGAGCAGGAGATCATGAATAACCAGGACTCTTCTCAGGTGGTCGTGACTCTTTTCCAGGCCCTGTCTGCAATAATTGTGATGCTTCTCGGCAACCGTTTTTTTAAAAACTTATAAATAACAGACGGCTGAAATCAACTCACCGGTCTCTACTTTATTCTGCCATTAGTATGGGCAGCATAAAGTTGATGACAGTTTCCCTTTAAGTCGAATTACCCTCTCTTTCTGAAATGTTCCTGCTGGCATTTGAACTCACAACCTTCTACATTAAAGGCAAGAACTTTAACCACTGAGCTATTGAGCTCAATGCTAAGCTGTGACAGAAATACCTCATAGTAGATTGTGTATGACTTGATCACTTTTTATTCAATTTTCTTGGGAGATAAAGTGATGAAAAAAATGGCAATTCAACTTTTTATTTAATTTTTTCTGTTACATCTTTTACCATATGGGCTAACTTTTTTTTAAAATATTTTAATAGTATGGGTGTTTTCGCATGCAGCAATGCCTATAATGTTATTCTTTTTTGTTAATTTTTTGGGGGGGAAAGTGGGGTGATTTTACTTTTTAAGTTTTTTTATATTTTAAAAACTTTTTTTAATTACTTTTTATCAGATTGCAACTTATACAGAATCATGGAAATTGCTCTATTATTCTGTATAGAAATCACTATATCACAGTTTAGTGCTGCCACCTAGTGGCCTGAACTGGGATATACTAATAATGAGCCTGGAAGCCTAGTACAAGCTGCTGCTCATTTTTTGAACAGGGTGCTTTCCCCGATCTCCGCTGGGGAAGGCACTTCTGAGCAGGGAGCCTGCACTTCCGGTTTTTAACACTCTCAGATGCCGTGGTGGTGACATTTGACAAATGCCACAAGGGGGCCACTGAGATTTATCACCCAAGGGCCCACATGAATCTGGAGCTGGCCCAGCTTCCCCCCTAATCACTACACCTATTCATAATTACTGTGCTCTGACATTGAATGAAGTGCAGGAACTGCCGGAGGCTCCGGGGAGCGATCAATTACTAGCCGATCAATAATTACACCAAAGGAAAGTATTGATTTGTTGTATTTCAGTTATGTCTGTTCGATGCCAAAAGTATACTGTGTATGCAACAAAAGATAAATAGTCTACATGTCCTGCTGGACAAGGAATACATAGAAAATACCGTAATAACCTATTTGGATGTTGGTCCTACGTTGACCTCTACTCAGCGTCCTAGAGAAGGAGGGGAACCATCTCATGTGTTACTCTACATTCTAATAATAGAACATGTGCCCCCGATTGTCATCACTGGGCCAACAGGATGGTTGAGGAACGTCATGGAAATCCATGAACATGTCCCGGGACATGGAGAACTCAATAGAACAGGCGGGTAGTGACAACACAGAGAAGACACACCAGATGGACAGGCTAGAGACAACACCAGACCGTTAAGCTAAGGTTGAGATAAAGGAAACTCTTTTGGAATGGAGTTTAGAAGAAGAAGGTAGACCTAACATAGACTAGGGCTGCTATGTATTGACCTTTACTAGTTAATCTTCTAGCAACCATTCCAGTTCCACTAGGCAGGAAAAGAGAAGGAATTGGGTAATTTAATACGAAAGCAATTTTTGAGGTTCCTTAGTCTTCTGATTGCAAGCACTATGTCTTGTGCCATTATTTGGCTACAGGTCAGGTGAAGAAGTCCACCTGTGATATGTGGACATTGTGCGAAGTATCCAAACTCTGCCTTGAGTAGCAGACCCTTTTCCTGAAAATATCAGAACATTGTAGGGAGACCAAGGTACGGCCAACGCCAAGAGTAAGACCAAGAGGTTGATTTCAAGGTAATAATCAAGGATAAGTAGGATGAGAACCATACAAGAAGGAGACGAGAGTGAGGGGAAGGAGGAAGCCTCCAATGATCTGGTCAGGAAGGAAAGTTCCAACCAAAATATTAGGGACTCGGTAGGACATGAGGACTTTGAAGAGTTTGTCCTGAACTTTGAGGATTATGATCTTTGGGAATCCATCAAAAACCATCTGTCTCATCCAGATGGAGATAGAGTCGGTGAGTAACATTCTTCTGTTTCAATTATATTTATGAAATATACTTTTGTTTTATTACTATTTCAGCCATTTATAAAGGTAAAGTGAAGATAATGTTCCCAGTGCTGCTTGATATTTCTTAAAGGGGTTATCTCATCAGAGACAATTCAGTTCAGTTTCGAGCTGCAATAGTGATGAGTTCAGTCATTATGGGTCCAGCCCCTGTCACCCTCAACGAAGAGCGTGGGGGTTTGGATTGGTGATGACAGATTTCACAAGCTCCAATGGTTTAAAAGTCCAAATCACAGCTTATTTAGTCAATTTGGAACAACTTCACAGGAACATAAACAAAACAAAACACCTGCCTGTCTGGGCACTAACTATACAGAAGGTCACCTCATCTAGGTACTTCAATACAAATAGGGGTGTCAGACTTTCCACATCCCACAGGTCATGCATCTTCCAGGCACTGAAACTGAATGAACTTTTCAGCCCTATATTTATTCCTCCAGTAAGGAGGCTAGCACGTAAACCTGGGTTTGCGTCAGACTAGGGGAAAGTGGTGTACTGGAGTGAGGAGGGAATGCCAAGTCCCACTACCAACACCTAACTGCCAATCCATAAAAATCCAGCCCGTGAAACACTTTGAAGAAATGTGCCAAACTACACTTTGCTGAAACAACCCAGTTTACCTGGATTCTTTTACCTCACCCATCTGAGCATTCTTGGTGAGATATATTCCCCTTAAGTACTTTTCCAGGCATTGTGTTAAACAGTGAATTTGCAGCCAGACAGACATGAGGCTTGAGTCCTCCAGAACAGGAGCTGCTGTTATATAGTAGCTCTCTACTATGGCTCATAGAAGGGGATGCTGAGTGGTGATCTCCCTCTTTAACATCCATATGCAATAATAGGTCATGAGAAAAGCTATTTAATACAGTTTATACCAAGTAAATTGAAAGAGCTTCTCAATCTAACTATAGTTTGTAAAAATCTGAATAATAGTGCAGGCTGAGAAGGGGGGTGGCATTAAAGGGACACTTCCATCAGAAAGTGGTATTTTGTTTAACCCTTTCAATGTGGCGCTGGAGCGATAGGCAAAAATGCTTGCATGGGTCATGGCCGGCAGAGACCTGCGGCTAATTACTGCGACCGGCAATAATCCCGATTGCGGTAATTAAAGGGTTTAGATGCCGTGATCAAGTGAGATCATGGCATCTAAATGCTCAAAAAACCCGGAAGTGCACGCTTCCGGGCATCTTATCAGCATCCCCTGCGGCCAATGGGGATGATGGTAATTAGTTTGAATGGGCTCCGCCTCGCTGAAGAGGCTGAGAACATTCAAACTTCAATTCTTATTTTGGCCACCAAATGGCAGAACAACATAAGAAATGAGCAGTCCTCAATAATAAGTCCATTTTAAAAATACCTGATTGTTCAAAATTCTAATTTAAAAAATAGATTTTGTAGGCTCATATGTGTGCGTCAAAACCATTACAATTTTTTTTTCAAATGTTAAATATCTAAAAAATGGAAAAAAATATAAATCCCCCCCCTTTCCATATAATACAAAAAAATACCTAAATAACATAAAATATAAACATCATGAGTATCACAGTGACTGAAAACGCCCGTACTATTAAAATATAAAAATATTTTTCCAATATGGCGTAACGGAAAAAAGGTCAAAATGGCCGATTTGCCATTTTTTCATTGCTTCTCTAACCCCAAAAAATTTCATAAAATGTGATCAAAAAGTCACACACACTTCAAAATGGTATCAGTAAAAACTACAGATTGTCCTGCAAAAAATAAGCTCAGTAGATATAACTATAAAAAAAAGTTATGGGGGTCAGAATATGGTGATGTAAAAAACTTTTTTTTTTTTTAAAGTTTAAATTAATTTTTACACTATTTAGACATAAAAAACCTATACATATATGGTATTGTTGTAATCGTACTGACCCAGAGAATGATGGGCATGGGTAATTTGTGCCTCAAACGGAACGCCATGCGAACAAAACCTGTAAAAAATGTGGAGGAGTTGCTTTTTTTTCCAATTCCACCCCATTTGGATTTTTTTTACTGCTTCTCACTACATTGTATGCCATAATTATTGGTGCATTAGAAAGTACAACTTGTCCTGCAAAAAATAAGCCCTTATACAGCTATTTGAACGGAAATATAAAAAGGTTATGGCTCAAAGAAGATAGGGAAGAAACATTAAAACGCAAAAACCTTCAGTATCCTATGGGTAAATTGTCAATATTCATTGAAAGCATATTTTTTTTTTATTTCAGCAGTATTGTACCTTCAAAAATTATAAATAATGTCCCCTTTTTTAGAGAAGTAATCTGTTTTCAGTTTACTGCTGCTGTGAGGGGAAGATGTTATCTGAAGGGAAATCCTCATGATAATTAGGATGAGACAATATGGTTAGTGTTGAGCGAGCATGCTCGGCCGAACTGCAGTTCAGCTCGAGCATCGCTATGCTCGGCACATTGCAGTGCTCGGCCGAATACTGCGGGTGCTCAAGTACAATTTAATATAATGAAAGTCAATGGGAGACCCGAGCATCAAACCAGGCACCCCCTGCTCTGAAGAAGAGAGGGTGTCTGGTTCACAAAAAAAGGTTAGAAATTGATGGAAACCCCATCAAAATGGTTTGGAAACAGCATTAAGAGGATGGCTGGATGCGTCTTGGACTCCTATTATCTATGACATACAATAGACAACCACACAAAGGCCATATGCCAAAAGCCAGGTATGTGGAAGCCAAGAATCTATCCATGAGACAGATAACAGTCAGCATACCTTACCATGGCAGCCTTGTGCACTATGAGACATTCCAAACCAGCTCTCATCTGACTGAGAGCCAGTAAGCCTCAAAGTTGCTTCACATCTGTTGGATGGCTTGGGTGGATCTGCACACCTAGATCAATATCATTAGGGTGACAAAAAGTTTTCTGATTGTCCTAACATAATATTCAATAACCTTTCTATACAGTTTTGTCATGTGAAAACTCATTTGCATAAACATGAGCATATGGGAAAGAAATGCAAATGAGCAGAATCCGCCATCTATTGGTTTCATAGTCTTATGACAAGACTATTAGACTATGGGTCTTATGACAAGACTATTAGTCTTGTCAAAAGACTATGAAACCAACAGATGGCGCTGTTCATCTTGTTGGGGCGCTAGTAAGTGGGGCACCCTGCTCAACAGAGTCTACACACCGTGTAGCACTCAGCCTTTTTGCATGAAAAATTTACAATAAAAATTTGCGATTAGAATATTCGCAATCTATACTACTCATGAACAGCGCCATCTATTGGATTCATAGTCTTGTCATAAGACTATGAAACCAATAGATGGCGCTGTTCATGAGTCATTACAAGCAGGGCAATAGTCCTCAGATACACCCTAGAACGCTTATATTACAACTGATAAAGTGCTAGAAGATGTGTGAATGATGGCAGCAATCCAATATACACCTCAGTGCAGGCTATTATAGGCTGAGTGCTACACGGTGTGTGGACTCTGTTGAGCAGGGTGCCCCACTTACTAGCGCCCCAACAAGATGAACAGCACCATCTATTGGTTTCATAGTCTTATGACAAGACTATGAATCCAATAGATGGCGCTGTTCATGAGTAGTGTAGATCGGGAATTTTCCATGCAAAGTCAAAGACTCTTAAAATATAGAGAGCAAATTCAGAAAAATTATATCCAGAAAGTCAGCCAGACATTTTTATTAAAATCATAGAATATGCACATATAGGTTGTTAATATGTGAATAAAAATTTGGATGGAAGTGTCCCTTTAAGAGACTTTAGCACAGTGCCAGGCAAGCATGTTTATATATAGCAGACTGGTTACTGTTGGGTTGTTAACCAGATTATTTAAAAATTCATCTGAAGGCCTACGTCACAGGGCAAAGCAAGGGCAATGAGGCCTAAGTTTACATAAGCCACATGTATCAGCTTACTGCCATATTAAAGGGCTTCTGTCACCCCCAAAACCCTTTTTTTTGGGGGGGGGGGGGGGCTTGTTAAAATCGGTATTTAACGACTATTCCCTATATAGGGATCTTACCTTTGTCTGTGGCTTCTTTTCATTAAAAAACAATCTTTTAAAATATGCAAATTGCTTCACTACCAGCAAGTAGGGCGTCTACTTTCTGGTAGCCGCCGCAAAAAAACGCCCCCTCCTCTTGTTGATTGACAGGGCCAGCAGCGATCTCGTCCTCCAGCTGGCCCTGTCATAATTTCAAAAATCCCGCGCCTGTCTTCATTCGGCGCAGGCGCTCTGAGATGAGGAGGCTCGCCTCCTCAGCACTCCCTCAGTACGCCTGCGCCGATGACGTCACCAAAAGAAAAGACGTCATCTGCGCAGGCGCACTGAGGGAGTGCTGAGGAGGCAAGCCTTCTTCTCTCAGAGCGCCTGCGCGGAATGAAGACAGGCGCAGGATTTTTTTAAATGCTGACAGGGCCAGCCAGAGGAGGAGATCGCTGCTGGCCCTGTCAATCAACAAGAGGAGGGGGGAGGTTTTTTGCGGCGGCTACCAGCAAGTAGACGCCCCTACTTGTTGGTAGTGAAGTGATTTGCATATTTTAAAAGATCGTTTTTTAATGAAAAGAAGCCACAGACAAAGGTAAGATCCCTATATAGGGGATAGTTGTTAAATAACGATTTTAACAAGCCCCCCCCCCCCCCCCCAAAAAAAGGGTTTTGGGGGTGACAGAAGCCCTTTAAGTCCCACCCTGGGCATGACCCACCTATTTTCAGATGGATCAACCTAATTTGTCTGTCTCTGAAAATTGGTGTTAGTCTCTGCAAGTTTGGAACTGTTGCGGACTATGGTTAAGGTGTACAAAGATGTGATCCTGGGTCTATTAGATGCTCCAGGATTTGCAGAAATAAACTAACACGAAAGTTTGACTTGGAAACTTGGAATTACCTCAGTTGGTGGAGCTGGCTAAACTACCCATTATGGCAAATTTAACAAAAAAGACTGACCTCATTTTATTCATTTCTAAAAAAATTCCCTTGTGGTAGCCACACCCTTTCTGTATTGCCTGTATAGACAGTGTATCAGGGTGTGGTAGCTGTCCATAGATTAATTCAGTCTCCAGGAAGCAAGGAAGTACAACCCTACCCCAGATACTAAGGAGTGGCCGCTGAACTTTATACAGGGCCTTTTCTGTGCACACAGCCTATAGGACACCTGAGTATCTAATGTATATGATGAGTCAAACATCAGTAAGCATCTCGTCATCACGATTATAGGCCCTGGTTGATGGCTTTCAGGACGGTAGAAGGATGACATAGATGTCTTACAGATAATTGGAAATCAGTACAGGTTCTTATTATACAATCCAGATCCCCCCGTAACCTCTTCACATTGTCTTTAGATAACACATGGTTGTCCCATTTGTGTAGTTCTGAATTTGGATGAACCTCCAGCTCTGCGCAGGCAGTTGGTGACAAAGAACCGCATAAGTCGTAAGGATGCCACTGTCATCCCTCCACAGCCGAACTGGACGAAGAAAAAGACTGATAAGAACGGGCCCCATGAGGTAAGGACAAGGAGCCCTGTTTCCTCCAACATAGAGAACGTATTGGCCAGGTTGTGCCACCACTTTTCTGGGTGGTGAGGCAGACATTTCGAGCCATGGCAATAGTCATACAAAATGTATTTGCGGTCATATACTCCAGATGCTCCTTGGACCTTCTGCATGGAACCTTCTGTTTTGTATCTCTAGGTCTTTGTGGAGCTGAACGAGCTGGTGTGTGAAGAAGGCCTTCAAATGCAATGGAAGGAGACCGCTCGTTGGATAAAATTTGAGGAGGACGTGGAGCAGGACACATCACGATGGGGAAAACCTCATGTGGCTTCATTGTCATTCCGTAGCCTGCTCGAGCTCAGGAAGACCATTACCCATGGTGGGTTTTGTAGGCTCATCTGTTGACCCTTTCAGTGAACTGATTGAGGCAGTAATCTGCTGAATTTCTTTGGTCCTTACTGCTAAAATCTAAAAAAACTACATTGTACGAAATTTTATCAGTTCAGCTGATTCAGGGTTCTGTATGTTCTATCCTAAACACTGGAGGCAGGAACTGCTGGTGTTCTGATAGACATGACATTAGGATGTCCAACCAAATCTCTTCAACCCAGTGCTAAGGGAGTAAGTAACACTGTGGATGGGACTTATATGGCTGCTTTTGTAGCTGCCACTTGTTAGAGCTTCTGTGTTTTTCACATCGGAGGTACTTGTAAGGCTAACAGTGCTCTCAGGGCATCTGTGTTTGGCATATTCTAATAAGGGCATCATGAGTGGCATGATGTTATGGGTTCTTTTGCGGCTGGCACAGGTATCTGTGGTTTGTTATTTTAGGTGGGACCATTGCATTGCCTATATGGCGATATGTCCTGTTGTGGAGAGAGGTTGCATGTTTCATTCATGGTTCTGAAGGTCACTACCCTATACAGCCAAATACAATGAGATTTTGGTTCCCTTTCACGTCTATGATTATTGTCTTGGTGGGTTTTACAGCTGCAGATTGGCACTAAATGTCACTGGTCAGTAAGTCTCATTCAATTTGTGATACGTGTGTTTTCTGGTCATTTATTATCACTGACTGCGTTGTATTACAGGAGCTGTCCTCTTGGATCTGGACCAGACCACTATGCCCGGGATCGCCCAGATGATTGTAGAGAATATGGTTGCTTCTCACCAGATAAGAGCCATCGACCGTGTTAAAGTTTTGCGGTCACTTTTGTTGAAACATAGGTAACCTGTGAAAGGCGGATCTAAATGTAGATACATCTATCCTCTCCAGTGTCACTGGTACATAGATATATCTATATGACCAATATGTGTGACTGGTCTGAGGGAGTCCATGGCCCCTCATTTGGTTGTTTCCATATCTCACATAGACAGAGAGTGACCTGGTATAAGTCATCACTTCTCTGCCAGGAGATCTAATGGATATCCTATAAATGTGAGTTATGGTAAAACTTTAAATTTTACTGTCATTTCTCCTTGGTAGCCATCTTAATGATGGAAGAGATTCTCACCATCCTCGTAACACTCCCACGTCTGGGGCAAGCAACCATGTCACCACCAGCAGCCCACCCAAAGAAACCAGCACCACTAATTCCCATAATGACCAAGACGGCAAGCAGGTGAGCGGAGCCAGTGGGTTCTGCTGTGAGGATGTTACAGTACAGGCATAATGTGCATAACAATGTCACACCACCAATATAATGCACACAGTCATGTCACAGTATCTGCATAATGCACACAGTGGTGTCACAGCACAGATGATAACGTACGCAGTGATGTCCCAGTACAGATATAATGCACACGGTGATGTCACTGTACAGAAATAATGCACGCGGTGATGTCACTGTACAGAAATAATGCACGCGGTGATGTCACTGTACAGAAATAATGCACGCTGTGATGTCACTGTACGGAAATAATGCACATGGTGATGTCACTGTACAGAAATAATGCACGCTGTGATGTCACTGTACGGAAATAATGCACATGGTGATGTCACTACAGAAATAATGCACGCTGTGATGTCACTGTACGGAAATAATGCACATGGTGATGTCACTGTACAGAAATAATGCACGCTGTGATGTCACTGTACGGAAATAATGCACATGGTGATGTCACTGTACAGAAATAATGCACGCTGTGATGTCACTGTACAGAAATAATGCACATGGTGATGTCACTTTATAGATGTAATGCACGCAGCACATTAGATATATAATGCACACATGTAATATGCAATATACTTTTTTCATAATCCAGGATTCCTCTCTATAGTTTTGGACTTTTTGCTTGGGATTGTTGGATGGTCTGTAAAATCTGAAGGTCTATATTATCTCCTATGAATGTCAGAACAGCCAGCATTATTAGTTCTATATAAATTAGAATGAATGGATTCTTTGTCTTCCCTTCTTCCTCTGTGATTTAGAAAACGGTGAATGGGCTGGATGGTCATCGACTAAAACACTGGAAGCTCATGGAGAAGATCCCAGAGAATGCAGAGGCCACTGTCGTCCTTGTGGGTTAGTGTATATGTTTATTGCCACAAAAACTAATCATTACACGGTGGTAAAAAATATCGACCGGTGAAAATCTGCTCATTTGGCCAGAATCGGAAATGAAAACCGCGCTCTGATTGGTTGTTTACAGACAGTTTTGATAAATAAGGCCCCGTGTTGGGGATTATACACCAATTATACGTTTGTTCTGGTATAATCCGCAGGTTGCGTGAAGTTCCTGGTCAATCCCGCCATGGCGTTCGTGCGTCTCAGTGAAGCGGTCCTCCTTGAATCCGTTCTTGAGGTGCCAATTCCGGTGCGGTTCCTGTTTGTTTTGCTTGGTCCCTCTCAGTCTAATATGGATTACCACGAGATCGGCCGCTCCATCTCTACTCTTATGTCAGACAAAGTAAGTGCGTCCTCACCATGTGCTGAAGCAGCCATGCTGAATATACTGTAAGGGATGGCTTTTCTTTCAGGGGGTCGCAACCACATACTTCTTTACGGACTCCAGGATTAAGGTCCAACCTTGTACTTTATTGTGGCACATTAGCATAAACAAAAATAATTCAAATAAACACCTGCCCGTCTAGGCACTACCTAGTACATAAATGGTGTCCCTGACTCACCTACAAAACACAGTTCACACGTGACATCAGGACCGGCTTTTCAGCCAAACAGTCTAGCAGCCTCCAAGCTGTAACTACACCATGCACAGTTCCACCCCGGGAAGAGATTCAGCTACACAACCTCGTGGCCCCTCAGCCCTGCTAGCTGAGACCACACAGAGCCTCTGTAGGCATCTGTTCCTAGATCACACTCTCCCCCAGACTGACATACTGGGAGGTGCTTTATGCCAGCCTGATTACACCAGGCCACACCTGTGATCACCTCAGGTAGAAGGGAATACCTGTCCTGGAAGGGTGTGGATTGGCAGATCCCACTTCCAGTCCTATCTGCCAATCCAAATAAAATTCAGCCCAGAATTAATAAACAAAACTGTCTCAGCAAACTATGCTTTGCTGAGACTACTGCCGCTCTCTGGATTTTAGTTGTCTCACCCAGCTGAAGTACCATACTATATACCTACATCTGGTGAAGGTGGCCAGACACTCTGAAAGGTCGTCCGAACACGGAGGACAAACCAACCACTTCATTCAGGATTGGGCATGTGCCACCATTTTTTCTAAATGAAATAAGCCCCCACCAGTTAAATAATAAAATCTGGTAAGCCTGCAGCCGCCACTAGCGGGCGCCTCCTCTATGCTGAGTTATTATTCTATGTTAGTAGTCTACTCCAAAGCTCCCTCTAGTGGTGGCTGCCACCATTGAATAATGGAATTATAATTCCTATCCAGATATACTAAGAAATGAATCCGCTTAGGGGGAAAAAATGCCAGGTCCCTTTAATTCAATCTGCACAGAACTTATTCAGTGCACTTAAAACAATACTTGTCCTTGAAGGATAAGACACTTGACTTTTGCTTTATTTCTGTAGCTGCAAAATTACAGGTAAGAAGAAGCCTGGAAATTACAGAAATTATGACATGAGCCGCAATCATGTGGCCCGGGTGACAATAATATGATATTAATTATCTGATTGTAAAAGGTGAATTGTATTGAATGGGCAGATCGCGCTCTGTCTCTTGGCGCACTGACACTGAGATTATTATTCCCCGCTGGGATACAGTTTTTTTTTTTTTCAATTAATTGGTTTAATTACAGTGATTTTTACAAGCACAGGATAATATATATCCACTTGCACGGAAACGCTGAAGCGCCGGCAATTATAAGGAGATTATTAGGTGCTGCTGACGGACGGACTAATGATGGGATGAGCACGTATGGAGCCTTTGCAGTAATGAGATGGTGATGTAAGCCCACCGCTCCATTCTTATCATCCTCCGTTCCGTTGTGGTTACTATTGTGCATCATTTAGTAGCTGGAAACTTGCACTGAATATTGTCCTATATAATGCACCCATAGCAGGAGCTGCAATGATGGAAATCCGTATGGCGTATGATTTGCTAGACATGGTAGATAATGCACTAGACACAGTAGAGGCTGGATGTCCATTTGGATGTTCAACATTCTGATAGTGGTCAGACCTTCTGATACAGAGCTCCAAATTCTCTGCAGGGATCTAGAGTCAGGGGTGCACCTAGCCTTTCTGCTGCCTAAGCCTTTCTTAACCTAACCCCTTTGCCACATTATAAGTGCTCATTCCCCATGGCCCTTCCACTGCCCCTACCTGGTGCTGCCCCAGGCGATCGCCTCACCTGGCCGCATTGGTGGTACACCCCTGCCTAGAGTTGTCCAGCCTTTACTAGGTGATGGCCTATCCTCGGTGCTACTCCCATTGGGCATTGGGAGTCCAACACCCAATGGGAACAGTGCTATAGTAACGGGTTCCCTCCACTACAAAGTTGATGGTGCTGTGGAGTTCCGTGCTACACCAGAACAGCCGATCGGCAAGGGTGAGGGGTGTTGGGCCTCCGCCGATCAGCTAGTGATAGCCTATTCTAAGGATAGGACATCACCTAGTAAAGGCTTGACAACCCCTTTAAAGGGTTTTTCCAGGACTTTGACATTGACAGCTGATCCTCAGGATAAGCCATCAATAGGCAGAGGTCCGACACTCCGCAACTCCACCGATCAAGGGCCAGAAGCAGGCGCGGGAACTCCACAGCTCCATTAGGTGCTGTCACGTAGAGAGGGAAGAGTGCAGCCCTGATCTCCACCCGCACCTCTCTCCCTACCTACTTGCACGGCCCATCCTAACTGACGATGTACAACTTGGCGGCGGTCCCTAGCTTAGATACGTGCAGGGGCCTAAAGTGTGCTAAAGTAATACGTAACAGAGTCAGGGAAGCAAAGGTCAAAGCCAGATGGTCACGCAGGTACACAAGGGAAAACACAATAGCAAGGTCAACACAAACCGAAGTCAGAAGCCGAGAGGTCACGTCAATTCCAAGGAGGTAACAAGGTCGAGGTCAGAAACAAAGCCAAGGTCCAAACACAATAGCAAGGTAACAATAGGAACGCTGGTGAAGGTAGAAAGACCAATCACAGGCAACCAGTGGCCAGCAGGCTGCCTGTTTAAATAGCCCAGACTGGTGAGTCACATGACGTGGCCAGCGTCACGTGACTCACATAACACAGCCCAACATAGCCGAGCGCTGCTCATCATCGGCACCCAGCTCTCCTGCTGCTTGTTGTCTAAGGGACAGAGGACGCCGGCCACGCCTGGGAGGCTTGCGCGGCCGGATCCTTGTCGCCCCCTGGTCCCCATGGAGACGAGGGCGCCGCCTGCGTCCTTGCTTCGCTATGCGCGCAGAATGCCGCCGGCGCTGCGCAGGGAGAGTGTGCCGCCGGCTCCCCGTGACAGGTGCTTTATTTTTAAACATCCTTGTCTATTAGATTCTTGCATATCAGATTCCAGATTAAAGGAATTTCACTGTACATTTTGATTTTGTTTCGCCTTCTAGGTTTTTCACGAAGCTGCGTACATGGCGGCAGAGAGACAGGACCTCCTGAATGCCATCAATGAGTTCCTGGACTGCAGTATGGTTCTTCCACCGTGTGAGATGCAGGGGAAGGATCTTCTCCGCTCCATTGCTACCTTTCAGAAAGATCTACTGAGGAAGAGGAGGGAGAGGGAACAACGGCGCTCAATCAGGGAGAACGCAACACAGGACACAGGACAAACAGAAGGTAAGATGTTCGACGCCTCAAAGAAGAACAAGCTGGCCTTAATGCCCATTGCAACCACTCTGACAACGGGCGTGAGACCCTCTTATTCTTATCCAGTGGAGTTCCTGACATCTCTAACTGTTATTTTGTAGATTTCTAGATGTTCTCTAACTATACTGAGATCCTTCAGGATTCTAAGTGTGAATTTGGGCTATTTTAGGCAGTAAGTCTTACATGCTACTTCATGTCATCTCTTCTGCACAGACACTAATGTGAAGCCGGATGATGATGATGATAATGACGATGAGCTAGATCCCCTGGAACGCTCAGGATTTCTTTTTGGGGGCCTAATTCATGACATACGCAGGCGGTACGTGAAGTACTGGAGCGACATCAAGGATGGTCTCAACAGTCAGTGCTTTGCAGCCGCTCTCTTCATCTACTTTGCGGCTCTGTCTCCTGCCATCACTTTTGGAGGTCTCTTAGGTAACTTTTAACTACTTCTAGTGCACATCCATCTACTTTAAGGTGACTTATACTCCTGTCACATCCAAAGCTGCAAAACAAATGTTGACTGACAATAAACACTCATTATTCCAGCCTCTTTAGCGTGTCACTGGTCTGCAAACCTTCTTTACTTTCTCAGGAGAGAAGAGTCAAGGGCTGATGGGTGTTTCTGAGCTCATAGTGTCCACCTCAGTGCTGGGGGTCATCTTCTCCTTGCTCGCTGCACAGCCCCTGCTCATCATCGGGTTTTCAGGTCCACTTCTTGTCTTTGAAGAAGCCTTTTTCAAGGTATAAATCTTTACAATAGAAATGCAAGATAGAAACATAGAATGTGTCGGCAGATAAGAACCATTTGGCCCATCTAGTCTGCCCAATATACTGAATACTATGGATAGCCCCTGGCCCTATCTTATATGAAGGATGGCCTTATGCCTATCCCATGCATGCTTAAACTCCTCCACTGTATTTGCAGCTACCACTTCTGCAGGAAGGCTATTCCATGCATCCACTACTCTCTCAGTAAAGTAATACTTCCTGATATTAGTTTTAAACCTTTGCCCCTCTAATTTAAAACTATGTCCTCTTGTAGCAGTTCTTCTTCTTTTAAATATTCTCTCCTCTTTTACCTTGTTGATTCCCTTTATGTATTTAGCAGTTTCTCTCCTCTCCCCTCTGTCTCGTCTTTCTTTTAATAGGAATATTTTTTTTTATAGGAATATATGTTTGTTTGTTTTTACTTCCAGTGGGTGAAAACCTGTCCTGGTCATGGACACGGGCGCACAGCCCATTGCAGTTAGGGTATACCTACTTACCAACATTTCAGTCTATAAAGTTGGGGCATTTAAGCCCCGTCTTGGGCACACCCATACCTGTCCTGTAACGCCCACTTCAGGCGTCTGTGGCCAAGATCCTAGGCCGACCCTTGAATATCTGCGGCAGATTTATAGTTGTACATACCATGGATCCAAAAGTAAATTTGACCCCATTCAATGGGGCTAATGGGTGTGTCACCTATGGCGATTTCCAGCTTCAGTCCGCTGTATGCCCCCCCCCGACAATATGGATTTTTTATTATATTATATGGGAGGTGGATTTCATACGGTACAGTTATCAGAGCTTGTAACTAAACATGCACCTGTGTGTCAGTCACATCACCGGGACCGTTTCTATTCCCTGCAAGTAAACAATTAAGGTTCCTATTGAATGGCAGCAAGCAGAGATCTTGCAAGCTGTGAATAATGGATGCAAATAGTGCAGCGAAAAATTGTATAGAATTGATGGCCGTCTCTCCATTAATTTCCTGCCTGGATGTGTTGGCCACATTGCTAGATCAAGCAGGGGTTGGGACGCTCCCGTTCTGAAAACAGTAACATCTCCCAGAGGTGAAGCCCACATCTGTGAGACAATTTTACATATCCTATGGATATGCCTTAAATGGCTTATAAGGTGGGAATACCCCTTTAAGTCTAAATAGGTGGGTATGTAATTGAATGAAATCTGAGAAAAGTGCCATGGGGCAGCTAGTGGTCAACTACCTGCCATTTTTCTTACAGCAGAGCTCAGTCTCCTGTTATAATTGTGTCGTATTTTTGTAAAAAAAATAATTCACGTGAAAATATTTCTCTTTGCTTTATATAGAACATTATGTGAGAAACAGGCATTAGTGATGACCCCATGGCGGTTCCCTTTTCTCCCTGAAATTTGTATGCACAGTAGCTAAGAAAACCTAGTGGAAACCATGAGAACACTAACTTGCTGTATCTTGTTTATACCAGTTTTGCCAGTCGCAGGATATAGAGTATCTGACCGGCAGGGTTTGGATTGGTTTTTGGTTGGTCCTGTTTGTCCTGGTGATGGTGGCTGCGGAGGGGAGTTTTCTGGTCCGTTACATCTCTCCATTCACACAAGAGATTTTTGCTTTTCTCATTTCCCTCATATTCATCAATGAAACATTTTATAAATTATACAAGGTGGGTCTTCTGTATAATTGTGTCCTTGACGTAATGTCTTATATCAATACCTTACATTATTTAAAGGGGTTGTTTGGTTTAGAAACAGGACCTCCATCAGTTATGCAAAGCAGATACAAAGATCTCTCTCTGTGGAGGACCTGACAAAGCCATGTGTTACACGGGCAGCTCATTCATTTGAATGGGAACTAAGTAATGCATAATTTCTCCTGCAGCAGAAATAAAGACTGGCTGCTCAGTTTCTCCACAGATTACAGATGATGAATGGGGGTCCCGGCATTTCGACAATTTGCACTGTGGGACTATCAATTGTAAAAGGATGTGCAACTAATATATGGAGAAAAAATAATTTCATAAATTAGAATATTGTTAAAATCCCCAAAAAGGTTCATACAGTAAATATTCATCTTCGTTAATAGGTCTTTACAGATCACCCCCTTCTCAGGACATACCCATCTGGAGGGTCAGGAAGTCGCACGACGGCCGCCCTTGGTCCTCGCATGCAGCCCAACACGGCTTTGCTGTCTCTCATCCTCATGTCAGGAACCTTTCTCATCGCTTTCTTCTTGCGGAAGTTCAAGAATAGTCGGTTCTTAGGAGGGAAGGTGGGGTGCAGAAGGCACATTATATGGGGTTCAGGGGTTATCTGCATGGTTCTGTCATTGCTCTTCTTCATGTATTTTGCAGGCAAGAAGAGTTATTGGTGATTTTGGGATTCCCATATCTATTCTAGTAATGGTTCTTATTGATTACGCCATAACTGACACATACACCCAGGTATAACTTCATTCATTGTATCTAAGAATAAGACATTAATTCAACTACTATAATACTGCCCCTATATATAAGAATATAACTACTATAATACTGCCTCCTATGTATAAGAATATAATTACTATAATACTGCTCCTATGTACAAGAATATAACTACTATAATACTGCCTCCTATGTACAAGAATATAACTACTATAATACTACCTCCTATGTACAAAACTATAACTACTATAATACTGCTCCTATGTACAAGAATATAACTACTATAATACTGCTCCTATGTACAATAATATAACTGCTATAATACTGCCACCTATGTAAAAGAATATAACTTCTATAATACTGCTCCTATGTAAAAGAATATAACTTCTATAATACTGCTCCTATGTACAATAATATAACTACTATAATACTGCCTTCTATGTACAAGAATATAACTACTATAATACTGCCTCCTATGTACAAGAATATAACTACTATAATACTGTCTCCTATGTACAGGAATATAACTACTATAATACTGCTCCTATGTACTAGAATATAACTACTATAATACTGCCTCCTATGTACAAGAATATAACTACTATAATACTGCTCCTATGTACAAGAATATAACTACTATAATACTGCCTCCTATGTACAAGAATATAACTACTATAATACTGCCTCCTATGTACAAGAATATAACTACTATAATACTGCCTTCTATGTACAAGAATATAACTACTATAATACTGCCTCCTATGTACAAGAATATAACTACTATAGTTGTGGTATGCTTTGTTGATGTGATTTTCAATTTAAAAAAATTTGTCAAAGAATATAACTACTATAATACTGCTCCTATGTACAATAATATAACTACTATAATACTGCTCCTATGTACAAGAATATAACTACTATAATACTGCCTCCTATGTACAAGAATATAACTACTATAATACTGCCTCCTATGTACAAGAATATAACTACTATAATACTACCTCCCATGTACAAGAATATAACTACTATAATACTGCTCCTATGTACAATAATATAACTACTATAATACTGCCTCCTATATACAAGAATATAACTACTATAATACTGCTCCTATGTACAAGAATATAACTACTATAATACTGCCCCTATGTACAAGAATATAACTACTATAATACTGCTCCTATATACAAGAATATAACTACTATAATACTGCTCCTATGTACAAGAATATAACTATAATACTGCTCCTATGTACAAGGATATTACTACTATAACACTGCCTCCTATGTACAAGAATATACCTACTATAATACTGCTCCTATGTACAGGAATATAACTACTATAATACTGCTCCTATGTACAAGAATATAACTACTATAACACTGCTCCTATGCACAAGAATATAACTACTATAATACTGCTCCTATGTACAAGAATATAACTACTATAATACTAATACTATATACAAGAATATAACTACTATAATACTGCCTCCTATATACAAGAATATAACTACTATAATACTAATACTATATACAAGAATATAACTACTATAATACTGCCTCCTATATACAAGAATATAACTACTATAATACTGCCTCCTATATACAAGAATATAACTACTATAATACTAATACTATATACAAGAATATAACTACTATAATACTGCCTCCTATATACAAGAATATAACTACTATAATACTGCCTCCTATATACAAGAATATAACTACTATAATACTACTACTATATACAAGAATATAACTACTATAATACTGCTCCTATGTACAAGAATATAACTACTATAATACTGCCTCCTATGTACAAGAATATAACTACTATAATACTGCCTCCTATGTACAAGAATATAACTACTATAATACTGCCTCCTATGTACAAGAATATAACTACTATAATACTGCTCCTATGTACAAGAATATAACTACTATAATACTGCTCCTATGTACAAGAATATATCTACTATAATACTACGTGTATTAGATACACATTTAACTATTTTTTTTGTCTAGAAATTGAATGTTCCATCGGGCTTGTCTGTCACTTCTCCTGGAAAACGTGGTTGGTTTATCCATCCCATGGGGACATCGAGCCCGTTCCCGCTCTGGATGATGTTTGCCTCAGCCATTCCAGCTCTCCTGGTTTTCATCCTCATCTTTATGGAGACTCAGATCACAACGTGAGTACGGCTGATGCGGTTTGGTGGTGACGCTGCAGGGTAATTAGTGTAATTGAACGGTTCCTACCTGTTTTTTTAACCTAAATGTCTAATGTTATAATGTTACTGGTGTGTTTCTCTGTGCCTGGTCCCTCTTCCAGCCTCATCCTCAGCAGGAAGGAGAGGAGCCTGAAGAAGGGCAGTGGGTTTCACCTGGATCTCCTTCTCATTGGCTCTCTGGGCGGTGTTTGCGCTCTCTTTGGGCTGCCATGGCTAACAGCAACCACAGTGCGTTCTGTGACTCACGTTAATGCATTAACCTTGATGAGCAAGACTGCGCCAGGAGAGAGACCGCGAATCGCTGAGGTTAAAGAGCAGAGGATTACAGGAGTGCTGATTGCTATATTAGTAGGTAAAAGCCCAGTACTTAGTGCCCATGTGTACGATCCTGGGAGAATGTGTAAAATACATATATCATCAGAATCATATTATTACTATATGATCTCACATGATGTCACAGTACAGGGCTAGTGCACACAGTGATGTCATAACATAGGCATAATGCACACAGCGATATAGGAGATCAGCAATTAGAGAATTACTATACTCCTTATAGGAGTACAGTAATATTCTCTAAAAAAAAAAAAGTTGTGGACATTGTAGCCTCCTAGAGGGGCTACAAAAAAAAAAAAAAATATATAAAAATGTAAATCACCCCTTTCCTTACAATAAAAAAAATATATAAATATAAAAAACTATAAACTTAATGGGCATCACCGCATCGGAAAACACCTGTACTAATAAAATGTACAAATATTTTTCCAATATGGTGAATAGCATAATAGAAAAAAATATCAAAACGGACGATTTGGCATTTTTTTCACTGCTTCTCTTACCCCCAAAATTTTTTATAAAATGTGATCAAAAAGAAACACACACCAAAATAGTATCATTAAAAACTACAAATCATCCCGCAAAAAATGATCTCTCACACCACTCAGTAGACAGAACTATAAAAAAGTTATGGGGGTCAGAATATGGTGATTTGCAAAGTTTTAATTTATTTTTTCAGTATTTAAACATATGAAACCTATACACATGTGGTATCGTTGTAATTGTACTGACCCAGAGAATAAAGGGCACTGGTCAGTTTTGCTTCATAGGGAATGCCGTAGGGACATAAAACTGTGGAGGAATTGCGTTTTTTTCCAAATCCACCCCATTTGGAATTATTTTTCCCACTACATTGTATGCCATATTAAATGGTGCCGTTAGAAAGTACAATTTGTCCTCATATGGCTATGTGAATGGGAAAATAAAAAAGTTATGGCTCCAGGATGACAGGGAAGAAAAATGAAAACTTAAAAATGAAAAAAACATTCGGTAAAAAGATCTGCTTTAAAAAAACATGTTTTAATTCAAATCACCCCCCTTTCCTCATAATAAAATAAACAATAAAAAATAAAGATCATAGGTATCACCGCATCCCAAAATGCCAAAAAACATGGTTATCCCATATGGTAAACACTGTAACAAAAAAAATAATCAAAATGGCCGATTTGCCATTTTTTTTCCGCTGCTTTGCCTTCCCCATAAAATTGAATAAAAAGTCATGCATACTTATCAATGAAAACCACAGGTCACCCTGCAAAAAAAATGGTGCCTTTACACATTACAACTTGTCCTGCAAAAAACAAGCCCTCATACATCTATGTGAACATAAAAATATAAAAGTCATGGCTTTGGCAAGGCAAAGAGTAAAAAACTAAAACACAAAAAATGGAAAAGCACCCGGTTAAGAACGGGTTAATTATTTTCCTTGTCATAATATATTGTTGAAGTGCTATCTATGGCTTCTAGCTGTCAATGTTGTATTAATGCTATTTTACAAAATGTAACATTTGAAGACATTAACAGAGCATTTCTTTAGGTGAGGTCCCTTTAAGCAGGACAGCCAATACCTGTCTATGCACATTGCTTTCTATACAATACCTGTGTTATAACATATCCCCCATAACCTGTATTATTCCATTGATCTACATTTATTATGTTTCATTTTTCTGCTTTCACCTGTTTTGGCAGCAGTTTGTGCTCTAGAGCTGCACTTCCTTTTCTAAATGGGGCCAAAAAATGTCAACTGTGTTCAGTGAACGAAACTGTATTTTATCTCCATCTCTAATGTAGGCCTATCCATAGTAATGGGCGAGATGTTGCGGCAGATCCCCCTGGCTGTACTTTTTGGGATTTTCTTGTATATGGGGGTGACATCTCTCACTGGGATTCAGCTATTTGAACGGCTTCTTCTTATCCTCATGCATCCAAAACATCATCCAGAACATCCCTATGTGGTGAAGGTAGGTGGCTCCAGACAGTATTGTAAATACCCCTGACATAACATTGTATTTTATATATGGGGGAGTTGTTTGCACTTAATGGATGTCTGTAGGATATACTGTGTGTATTTCGCTAGGTGTGCACATGGAGGATGCACCTGTTCACCTGTGTCCAGCTCTCCTGCATTGTGCTGTTGTGGGTGGTAAAGTCATCTCCAGCCTCACTCGCCTTCCCATTCCTCCTCATCCTCACTGTGCCGCTAAGACGATTCATCCTGCCACGTTTCTTCCATGAGAGAGAACTGAAAGCCGTGAGTCACCATTATATATATATTTCATTTCTAATGTTTATTGATATTATCAATCATACGGCTGCTGAGTGGTGGGGAAAGTGATAGCTGCTCTGAAGACAGTTCTGGTTTATAAAAATGGTTGGCATTTCAGCTCTTGGCTTAATAAACTATTATTACTATACCAGTATAAAAATCTATAATACTGACCCCTATGTAAATGAATATTACTACTATAATACTACCTCCTATGTACAAGAATATATCTACTATAATACTGCTACTATGTACTGTACAAGAATATAACTACTATAATACTGCTCCTATGTACAAGAACATAACTACTATAATACTGCTCCTATGTACAAGAATATATCTACTATAATACTGCTCCTATGTACAAGAATATAACTACTATAATACTGCCTCCTATGTACAAGAATATAACTATTATAATACTGCCTTCTATGTACAAGAATATAACTACTATAATACTGCTCCTATGTACAAGAATATAACTACTATAATACTGCTCCTATGTACAAGAATAAAACTACTATAATACTGCTCCTATGTACAAGAATGTATCTACTATAATACTACTTCTATGTACAAGAATATAACTACTATAATACTGCCTCCTATGTACAACAATATAACTACTATAATACTGCCTTCTATGTACAATAATATAACTACTATAATACTGCCTCCTATGTACAAGAATATAACTACTATAATACTGCTCCTATGTACAAGAATATAACTCCTATAATACTGCTCCTATGTACAAGAATATAACTACTATAATACTGCTCCTATGTACAAGAATAAAACTACTATAATACTGCTCCTATGTACAAGAATGTATCTACTATAATACTACTTCTATGTACAAGAATATAACTACTATAATACTGCCTCCTATGTACAAGAATATAACTACTATAATACTGCTCCTATGTACAAGAATATAACTACTATAATACTGCCTCCTATGTACAAGAATAAAACTACTATAATACTGCTCCTATGTACAAGAATGTATCTAATATAATACTACTTCTATGTACAAGAATATAACTACTATAATACTGCCTCCTATGTACAAGAATATAACTACTATAATACTGCTCCTATATACAAGAATATAACTACTATAATACTGCCTCCTATGTACAAGAATATAACTACTATAATACTGCTCCTATGTACAAGACTATAACTACTATAATACTGCTCCTATGTACAAGAATATAACTACTATAATACTGCCTCCTATGTACAAGAATATAGTTACTATAATACTGCCTCCTATGTACAAGAATATAACTACTATAATACTGCTCCTATGTGCAAGAATATAACTACTATAATACTGCTCCTATATACAAGAATATAACTACTATAATACTGCTCCTATGTACAAGAATATAACTACTATAATACTGCCCCTATGTACAAGAATATAACTACTATAATACTACTCCTATGTACAAGAATATAACTACTATAATACTGCTCCTATGTACAAGAATATAACTACTATAATACTGCTTCCTATGTACAATAATATAACTACTATAATACTGCCTCCTATGTACAAGAATATAACTACTATAATACTGTTCCTATGTACAAGAATATAACTACTATAATACTGTCTCCTATGTACAAGAATATAACTACTATAATACTGCCCCTATGTACAAGAATATAACTACTATAATACTGCCTCCTATGTACAAGAATATATCTACTATAATACTGCTCCTATGTACAAGAATATAACTACTATAATACTGTCTCCTATGTACAAGAATATAACTACTATAATACTGCCCCTATGTACAAGAATATAACTACTATAATACTGTCTCCTATGTACAAGAATATAACTACTATAATACTGCCCCTATGTACAAGAATATAACTACTATAATACTGCTCCTATGTACAAGAATATAGCTACTATAATACTGCCTCCTATGTACAAGAATATAACTACTATAATACTGCCTCCTATGTACAAGAATATAACTACTATAATACTGCTCCTATGTACAAGAATATAACTACTATAATACTGCTCCTATGTACAAGAATAGAACTACTATAATACTGCCTCCTATGTACAAGAATATAACTACTATAATACTGCTCCTATGTACAAGAATATAACTACTATAATACTGCACCTATGTACAAGAATATAACTACTATAATACTGCTCCTATGTACAAGAATATAACTACTATACTACTGCTCCTATGTACAAGAATATAACTACTATAATACTGCCTCCTATGTACTAGAATATAACTACTATAATACTGCACCTATGTACAAGAATATAACTACTATAATACTGCTCCTATGTACAAGAATATAACTACTATACTACTGCTCCTATGTACAAGAATATAACTACTATAATACTGCCTCCTATGTACAAGAATATAACTGCTATAATACTGCTCCTATGTACAAGAATATAACTACTATAATACTGCTCCTATGTACAAGAATATAACTACTATAATACTGCTCCTATGTACAAGAATAAAACTACTATAGTACTGCTCCTATGTACAAGAATATAACTACTATAATACTGCTCCTATGTAGAAGAATATAACTACTATAATACTGCCTCCTATGGTGAATAGTATACCTCTCCTGTAATTGACTATTTTATCACATCCTGTTTTGTCTTTTGTCTGCATTAGTTGGATTCTGAAGACGTTGAACCAAACTTTGATGAAGATGGTCAAGATGAATACAATGAACTCCATATGCCGGTCTAAGACTTACCCACTGTGCGGTGTTCTCTCCCTTCATCCCTCGACGACCTTACTTTCATTATTTTTGAAGGCCATCCCCTATTACACTCTAAAATCCTATAGTGGCCATAGATATGAAAGTGGAGCTGGACACTCCCGAAGCCAAAACAGTCGCTCCAACACTTCCGACAATCAGCATTCTCACGTAGAAGGTTCCGCCACTTAACTACCAAGTGGAAGCAGTTGCCTTAAAATTGTCTGCTGACATCCATAGAATTAGTACTGTCTGTCTCCCAGTGGCAGCCTGGCGGGATATTCGTCTTCTAATGTCTGTGCTCAGGATGGAAAAGATAATTTTCCATCCATTTCCCTAAGACTCCATAGGAACAGTGCCCCCAGTGTATTTAAAATACATTTTTAGAATTCTTTTACTTTCCCAGTCAATGAGGTGTCCGTTAATCATTTCAAAATAAAATAAATTCATATTTTTTATTTATTTCTTAGAGCTGTCTCATAGTTTTTTTTTAAACTAATACTGATATTAGGAAAGGAAATAATTTAGGCCTGCAGGGCCCTGTAGTGTACCTCTGTATGCCTCCAATTTTATAGAAGGGAAATATTTTCTGTTGCTTTCAATATTGTGGCATGTTACATTGTCTTATTTATTACTGGAGTATCCTTGTTTAGATACACAGTATGACGGCACACGGAGTACCTGAAGCTCTGCGCACACCGGGCCGTGCTATTTGCTGGGGTTAAATGTTGTAAGGGATAGTCCTGGGCCTAACAAAGCCCCAAACGCTGTCCTGAGATAATCCTGGACCTGTGCCCTGACAGCTTCCTGAGCAATGCATGAGAATACATTATACATCAAAGGCATAATTCTAAAAATATAAAACTGTAAAAAAAAGATAAATCTCTGTATGAGGGGAAACAATATGAAAGTTGAATAAAATAATTTACTAAAAAAAAAATCAAATGAAAAAAATATAATACATTTGTATTAAATGGAAGCCATAAAATATAAAAATACATTTGTTACAAATTATAGAATGTTTACAAAACATAATGAAAAACATCTATCTAAGAATACATTTTTTCACATTCTACTAAAAATATTAAAAAATACACCACAAAACTGCACAAAGCAACATCAGAAAACAAATTCAAAAAGTTACAATTCTAAAGTAATTTGTTGTTACAATGGATTAAATGAGATGCATCCTTAAAGGGGGTGTCCAAGTTCAGTAAATAAGAACACAAAAAACAGCAATAGTGAATGGTCCAAAAAACTGCTGAAGTCATACCTCAGCATCATCTTGCTGGCTGCAGCAGTGATGTCATCTTCCTGACTGCAGCAGTGATGTCATCTTCCTGACTGCAGCAGTGATGTCATTTTCCAGGCTGCAGAGGTGATGTCATCTTTCTGGCTGCAGTGGTGATGTCATCTTCCTGGCTGCAGCAGCAGTGATGTCATTTTCCACGCTGCAGCAGTGATGTCATCTTCCTGGCTGCAGCAGCAGTGATGTCATTTTCCACACTGCAGCTGTGATGTCATCTTCCTGGCTGCAGCTGTGATGTCCTGTGCACACCAGGTCACCATGAAGCCATGCACCGGCCTCAGCAGTATATCGGACAGGAATGTGGAGGTCAGCGATTGGCTGTGGCAGTGACATGGTGTGCACTGGAAGGGAAGTTGAGAGAAGTGGTAATTATGATGGTGCCGTCGTGTGGCGCTTGCAACGCAGCCTCGCCGTGTTCAAGTACCGCACAGGCCCTGCAGTCCTAACCATACAGAGCGACTAAACCCTGCAGTCTCATTAGTTTAATTACAACCTATTGCAACCCTGGTGACGCAGTACTGCAGCACATCGCGGCCATGTTGCAGGTGACACACAACCACGTTGTGTGGTCACACCTTTACTGTTTCGGCAGGATTTTGCATAAAACAACCCCTTTAAGGGTCCATTCACACGTCCGTTATTTCTTTCCTGATCTGTTCCGTTTTTTGCGGAACAGATCTGGACCAGTTCTGGACCCATTCATTTTCAATGGGTCCTGAAAAAAATAGGACATTGTGCTGTCTGATTTGTTTCAGGACCCATTGAAAATGAATGGGTACAGAACTGGTCCAGATCTGTTCCGCAAAAAACTGAACAGATCAGGAAAGAAACAACGGACGTGTGAATGGACCCTAAGAGTCTTTTTAAAATATGATCACATCTTAATTATTTTTAACTATCCATTTAACAATTTGCAGATTAGAGTCTAAGGTTGTGATGTGAGTGTCATGTAAGTTCAGCCTCTTCTGGAGATAGATGGATATCCTGTAGATATGCCATAAGTATTTAAGATCAGAACCTTTAAGCACTGTATGGTGGCTTTAGATGGGAACTGTATGCTGGTATTATTTAAAGAGGTCCTCTCCCCTCTCCTGATAGGCCTGCTTTAATAGCTTCATGCATCCCCCATGTAATAACAATTCTGTAGCATCTATTCTTATGTCTGTATGTTGTGCTATTCCTCTGTTATTTCTACTAGAAGTTATGAATGAATTGCTAGCAGTCTGCAGTAAGGATACAGAGGGGTGGTAACCAGTTGGGGGTGTGTCCCTGCACAGACTCACTCTGTCCAATCAGTGCTGCCATTTTAAGACACCCCCCCAACTGGTTACCGCCCCTCTGTAGCCTTACTGCAGACTGCTAGTAATTCATTCATAACTTCTAGTAGAAATAATAGAGGAATGGCTCAACATAGAGTCATAAGAATAGATGCTCCAGAATTGTTAGTACGTGGGGAATGCATGAAGCTATTAAAACAGACATGTCAAGAGAGGTGAAAGGTCCTCTTTAAGAACAGTATGGCGGTATTGTCTAAGCAGTGTATGGCGCTATCATATGGGCACTGGTATAATTAAAGCACTGCATGGTGGTATTTTGTAAGCAGTGTACGGTGACATTATACAACCACTGTATGCTAGTATAAGGGAAGCATTGTGTGGTGGTATTAACTAAGCTGTGTATGGCAATATTATATGAGCGTTGAATGCTAGTATTATTTAAGCACTGTATGGTGGTATTATGTAAGCCGTGTATGGTGATATTCTATGAGCACTGTGTACTAAGCAGTGAAAGATGATATGTGAGCAGTATAAGCTGGTATTATTTATGCAATGTATTGCGGTATTATCTAAGCATTGTATGGCGGTATTATATAGACACTGTATGTTGGTATTATTAAGGCACTGTACAGTGGTATTATTTGAACCATGTATGGTGGCATTATATGAGCACTGTACGCTGGTATGACTTAAGCATTGTATAATGGTAATATATCTAAACAGTGTTCGATGATACTATGTGAGCACTGCATGCCGGTATCATTTAAGCACTGTATGGTGGCATTATTTAAGCATTGTTTGGCGGTATTATATGGACACTATGCTGGTATTATTTAAGCACTGTAAGGCGTTATTATCTAAGCAGTGCATGTTGATATCATAGGAGCACTGTATGCTGGTATAATTAAAGCATTGTAGGGCGGTATTTTTCAAACAGTATATAACAATATTACAGTATATGAGCACCGTAGGGCGGTGTTTTCTAAGCACTGTATGGTAGTGTTTTTTTGGTATGTTATATTCACATTTGGGCAGCGTTGTGCCACTGTTGCATCAGCCCTACAAAGCGCCATTGACCAACAATGCACAAAACACTTTCAAGCGTCAATAGAACTAATTCGGTGCAATTTGATAAATGGGGTGTGTCAACTTCTGCAATAAATGTGCCAACCATGCAAAAAGTCCAGCTTCCTTTCTTCCCTTGCTGAGGCTTAAAATAGCTGCAGTTCCTGAGCTCACCCTCCTGAGTTCTGGCAGCGCGCCCGGGCAGGATTGCGGATCGCACGTAACCGAGAAAATGAATGAATCTGCCCTAATTGAACCTAATGAGCCGAGAATATTTCTGCAAATCCAATAGAAAGAGAGCAGATCAAGAGCGAGGGCAGGACAAGACAACGCATTAGTGCTGATGGAGTCTTCAACCGCTTCTTTCTTCCCAGAAAACTCAAGCATCAGAGGCAATATTGACTTTTCCTTGTTCAGGAAGGGAGAGGAATTAAAAAATTTCGGATTTAAAGATCACGTCACAGTTTTGCCTCGTTCTTAAAAAAAAAAATCAGTGTAAGATCATAATAGCGCGGCCACGTGTGGACTGGTCCTTATGGCTAGATGCCTCACAGCAAGTCCTGATGTTCAGCTGGGAGAAGTAGAATGGATTTTCTAGATTCGCTGTTGTTTTTCCTGGAAGTGAAGCTGGTTATGATCTCTAGGCCTCCTGGCTCGGTGGGTAAGAGCGATGCTGGTAGCGACAGCCAAGCACATTGGCTTGATAAATTTGGTGATGATAACACTTACCCAAAATATAACAGCTGAATACATTCCATAGTTATAGGGAAGTCTGGAAAACTGGGTGCTCTGACAGCCAACCTGGCCGGCCTGTGACCAGATTGTCTCAGACCCCCTTAAGCTCCATGCCAGGGGTGCCCCATGTCCTTCAGTGTGTGGAAAAAACATCGGAGGAGTAATCGGAGCTGTGAGAAAAGACTGAGTTGTTCTCCCATTCACCGTCACTGAACCCTCCGGCAGATTCCAGGGGAGATGCCTCCATCGGCTGTTTTTGCGGGTTTACTGTGGCCTCCAGTTGTGTGCACCGTTCCCGAATCTGGAAGTTCAAAAGAAATCGGTCAACAAAGTCTTCCAACATTTCAGTCACCATTTGCAGAACAATTTCAGCCCCGCCTTGATATGTCCACAAAAACCACCACTTTGGGACAAATCTGCAGAAGCCCCGTCTCTCTGAGGTCCAGTCCTGTGGGAAAAAAAACGGAATGGCTGGGAGATATGGGTCAGCAGGTGTGTCTCCGTTTACTATACTTGAATGCAAAGTGGGTAGAATTGTCTTTTAGCTTTCACACTATATGGCGGTATTGCAGGTGGCGTAATTTAGCCATTTTATATATTGCAGTCTCAACACCTGGTCCTCCAGGAACCGAACATGGTTACCATAGAGTTCTAAGCTGATAGAGTCAGGTCTGGGTGTAGCGGGCGTAATATGTGCGTTAAAATGGCTAAATAGTGACCACATAATACCGCCATATTGTGGGAGCCTAACACATACTTATAAGATCGCTTATGGTAGCCACCGAGATCTGTAGACTAAGCAGCTCATATAATATTCAGCCTTTTTCTAAGATACATCTTGTTTCAGTTCACCATTTTTAAGATCTCTGCTGGCTGTCATTGAATGGGAGAAGTCCTGATTATATACAGTGGCTGAAAACCTACCCTCAAAATGTATTTAATATCAAAGGAAAGAGGAGCAATTGTCACAAAGCCTCCACTATGGTCTAAACATACATTATGGTGCCCACTGGGTGCAGCCAACGGTAATGGGAATAATGACCACGCGAAAGGTCGGAAGCAGCAAACGATCGTTCACGTGGCCATTTGTTCAGACTATTTTCTGGCGGCAATCGACTTCCCAAATTGTTGATTGGTGTTGGCAACTAGCAAAAATCTTCCCCCCTAAAAGGACCCTTACTTTCTATCTTTCCCTAAATAAATAGTCTAAGGCCTCCCATATGTTTGCTCCGGGGCCCCCACATACCTTTATCCAGTCCTGCCTACACTGATACATTGTAGCAAACCATTAGGGAAAGACATACATTTGAGCTGCTGATGTCTTCTCGGACCACAGTCTTTCCTGGAGGCAGTTTTAACAAACTCTCCCCTGTCAGAAGTAGTACATCTGCTCAGCTACAGCTACAATTTCATTTACCATTCACTGACAGCAAGAAGAGATCTTAAAAAGGGTGAGGAATTAACAGAAAAGTTGCAGCACGTTTCATTCATACAATAAGCTTTATTTTGGCTCCTCCTTTTGAGGTGAAAGTGACACCCAACATTCCTTTTTAGATATATCTCTTTCTGGGAAAGATGGGTGGCAACCAATATGGCCGCCATTACAGCTTCTGCCGATGTTCTCAGCAGGCTGTCCTAGACTTCCTTCCTAGTCATACAGTGATATGGGATTTATATCAACTTACCATATCTATCTGTCTAATGAGCAGTGGTCGGACCTCCAGCTCGAGCTGCCAGTCACAGCTTACTACTCGTTGACGGAAGATTTCCAGGTCGAGCTGCCGCTGCAGTTTCTCCAGACGGCTTTGGTTCTCCAGGCTGATGTCAGAAGTTTCTGTTCCATCTCTCTGAATTAATTGCTGCAGTTCGCTGATGTCCTGCTGGAGACTTTGCACCTTCTGCTTGGTGTCCTTCACCTGCTTTTCCAAAGCCTCGGCTTGTCCTGCTCTCCATAGGAGAAACATCAGATGTTCTCTCACGTCCTTCAGTTCGGCTTGGGTCTCTTCATCAGCTGTAGATTTGGCTGATCCAAATACTTTCCTTGGTTTTGTGACCTGAAACTCATGGTCTAATTGATTCCTCAATGGAGTGATGCTTGAAGGATTCTTATTCCGAGCTTCATGGAGAAGGATCCAGTTTCGAGCTAAATTAGCTGTCACTAGACTTTCTTCGAATATATCTGGAATACAGTGCAGTAAGCCCATTGGATGAGAAGGTCCTTGGGTATCACGAGTCCCTGAGCTAAGAAGAAGGGCCCACCTCCGTCGATGGTGGAAAAGTTGCCTGGCGGTGCTTGCAATGTTACCAGGGGACACCGGGATGGGTGTTTGTACAGTCAGGGTTTCTGCCTCTTCATTGATGTACAGGTTATCACACAATGGGAAAACCACATGGTCATCAAAGGAGTCCTTCATGGTCCCAAGATACCCCACATAGGACAACAACCAAGAGAAGTACCTGCGGAGTCGAAACCCTTGCTCTCCAGATGTGGACGTAGATTGGACATATTGGTTTACCTTCTTCCAGCTGTCAAGATTTTCCTTGTTGTCTTCTGCAACCAAAGCCAAGGCTCTTTGCAAGGTTTGCAGGTCAAAGCTGACTCGACACTTCTGGACCTGGTCCTCGAAGACTTTAATCTCCTCTCGCAATGATGAATACAGTTTTTCCATGCTCAAAACACCTCATAACTCTATTCCGATACCATAGTTTGCTGGTGGATGCAATGTCCTTCTGCTGCTAAGGTCATCAAATTGACCACTTCAGGGTCTAAGTTTGGGCAAAATCTGTTTCATACTTTTCCAGATCTTGCTTCACCTCATGGTGCAGACCATTATTTCAGCTCCAGAAAGTTCCTTGACGGCTCGGGATTTGCAGCCTTTCTTGCTCTCTCACCTGTCTCAGGTATTTCTGCACCTTTGCTGAGCTCCTACAACGCACTGGTTTCCTGGCAACTCCTGGCAGGTTCAGACCTGCAGCTCCAACTTTTTGTTTAGTTTCCAAGTGACAACTACGCCCAGTCTGCCCAGTGATTACTGTGAAGCTGATGGATTTTTGAACAATAGATCCCTGGCTAGCATATTGTTAGATATTTGAATTAGCAAGCCAATGCTGTAAGGGTATATTCACATGCAGCAGATATTTTAGTTTCTGAAAATCCTATTCAGATGAATGGGACATAAATCTGCTGTGTGGGAATATACCCTAAAAAGAACCAAGACTTTTGAGAGAACTGACGTATTTTGGCATCAGATTCAATCCAATAAAAAATTATGAAAATCCATTGACTGACCAATCACATGGGAGAGATCCCAAAAGTGTGTTGACCTCAATCTTTTTAAACATATGTTCCTTTATATAGGGTATTTCTCCAACGAGACTGCATTTGACCATCACCTCCAAAACAGACTACAGACTCCGGACCAGACCATCTAAATTAGCACAGACCCCAAACCATTGTGCAGTGTGCCAAAACATACTGCAAAGCACTGAAAGTGTTAATATCATTGTATTTCATGTATTTATGTGCATGTCCTATAAATCCTATAAGGTTGTATAGGGAATGGGAGATCCCATGAGGCTGGTCAGGGCTGGCTCCACATTTCCTCTCTAGGAGGAGGATTCTGGAGTCTATGGCTGCCTGCTGAGGAGTGAACACCTCAGAGCGACAAGAAGCAGATTCTGTAGGGAGATCCAGTCCCCTATAGACTACAAGCAGTTTATGTACCAGTCCTTAGAAGGGAGAAGATCTGCAGAAGGTTTAGCTGACACAAAGGGATTGTGGACAACTTTGGTAAGGAAGGTAATCGCTGCCAATCTGGCTTTAGCCTCCTCTGAATGTGGTGGGGACACTATAAGCTACAAGCTGCCCACCATAACCAAAGGACAGGAAGGCCCTCCTGTTCAGAGACTGTAGACAGGGCATCCATTTAGGCTGTGAAAAGGAGATATTGACCACTCTGATTGTGAGTAGTGATTCGTAGAATATTCGCAAATTCGAATATTTGTTATATTCTACAAATTTTTTACTCGAAAAATCGGCAATGTAATGATTGCGTAATATGCAAAAATGCGAATTTTCGTAATGCAAATTTTTAGCGCAAATTCTTCAATTGCCGAGTAAAAACATGATTCCTCCCTGCTTCTTGCTTGTGGGCCAATGAGTCATTGTCCCACATGCAACTTAGATGGGAAAAATGACGAATATTCTAAAAAACGAATATATCGAATATATCCGATATATATATCGAATATATTCCTTTTTTCGAATATTCTAAAACAAGAATATATAGCAATATAGCGAATATTCGAAAAAAACTAATGTAGAGCAATTTAGCTAATGTAGTGCTATAATCTTTTTGTTTAATAGTTGTAAGTTTTTTCCAATCTGAACTTTAGAATATTCGTAATTTTTACCATCTAAAGTCATGATTCCTCCCTGCTTAAGTTGCTTGTGGGCCAATGACTCATTGGCCCACAAGCAAGAAGCAGGGAGGAATCATGTTTTTACTCGACAATTGAAGAATTAGCGATAAAAATTTGCATTACAAAAATTCGCATTACGAAAATTCGCAATCAACACTACTCCTAAAGTCAAAGATACTGCAGCCTTCTCATTGGTCCACAAGGTAGAAGCAGGGAGGGATCATGTGTACTGATTTTAAAAAAATCTCTCATATTCGAAATTATTAATATATATCACTATATTCTAAATATTTGTGAATTCTCAAAGTGCCTATATTTGCGATAAAAATTAGCAATTCGAATATTCGTGATCAACACTAATTGTGAGAGAGAGAAGCTAGCCTCCATATACAATCTTAAGGAATTACTTGAGTTGACTGTAAAGACTACATTTCATGTGAATAGTGCCTGTGTGGATCACCTGCTGACCGCCTTCAGTAAAGTGCCGTGCATCTGTTATACCAAAACCAGTCTCGTCATTAGGGTCCATTCACACGTCCGTTTTTTCTTTCCTGATCTGTTCCGTTTTTTGCGGAACAGATCAGGACCAGATCTGGACCCATTCATTTTCAATGGGTCCTGGAAAAAATCGGACAGCACAATGTGTGCTGTCCGTTTCCGTTGTTCCGTTCCACATGTCCGTTTAAATATAAAACATGTCCTATTCTTTTCCGCAAAATTCGGATCCTGGTACAATACAAAGTCAATGGATCCGCAAAAAACTGAAGACATTCGGATGTCATTCCGTATGTCATCCGTTTTATGCAGAATCCGTTCCTGGAAACACATAACACTTTTTTTTTTTTCAATTTTTTTTCTAAGAAATCCAAACAACTTTATTTGATTATTGAAATTTATACATGTTTCCGTTTTTTGCGGATCCACAAAAAACGGATGACATACGGATGACATACGGAAACATTTTCAGGAACAACGGATCCGCAAAAAACGGACCGAAAATCGGGATATAGGAAAATACTGACGTGTGAATGTAGCCTTATACCGCACCACACTACAGTTTACTCCATCGCTTTCACTACAACTCCCATTCGCACTAGCACTCCCATCATCCACATTCCCTGCAAATCCACCCTAAAAAAATGAAGACTTGTCTCCAGCCCAGACCCTCTAAATAAATTAGGCGCCAAACCATCCCCCCTAAATTGATACAGAAATCAGACTACACCCCTGAACAAATACAGAACCCTACCCCCCCCCCACCCCCAAATAAATAAAGACCCCAGGCCAAGCCCCCTGAACTAATACAGTTTCCAGATCAGACACCATAGTTGCTAACAGTCCTGTATTTTCAGGGACTGCCCCCTAATTTTCAAAAACAGTCCTGATAAATTAGGGCTGTCCCATGCCGAAATGCGTGGTACTATGTCAGCCCTGCCCATAAGTGAGGATTTTCAGGTAGGTTTAGTTGGGGCAGGGCTCACATGCCCGAATTTACCAACTACATTGCTGGTAAGTATGAGACACCCCAAAATTTAAACCCCAGTCCATACCCCTTAAACACATACAGACCTCTGACCAGACACCCAGATCCATACAGACCCCCTACATAAATACAAACCCCAGATGCTACAGGCACTTTATGGTACAGGTACACAGCAACATGTGTCGCACAACAAGAAAGTCGCACAACATTTCATGTAATGTATGTCAATAGTGTCACAATGTGACATGCTGCCACTGCAACAGTTGCATGCCGCTCACAACGTTTAGGCAAGGGCTACACGATGACACTGTTCACACGACAGCTATCGCAACCTGTATATATAAGGGTATCTGCAGAATGTCATGTCTCGTACATGTAGACACAGCCAGTCACCCCTAGGTGGTGCTGACACCACACATATATATACAGACGTGGACAAAATTGTTGGTACCCTTTGGTCAATGAAAGAAAAAGTCACAATGGTCACAGAAATAACTTTAATCTGACAAAAGTAATAATAAATTAAAATTCTATAAATGTTAACCAATGAAAGTCAGACATTGTTTTTCAACCATGCTTCAACAGAATTATGTAAAAAAATAAACTCATGAAACAGGCATGGACAAAAATGATGGTACCCCTAGAAAACACAGAACATAATGTGACCAAAGGGACATGTTAATTCAAGGTGTGTCCACTAATTAGCATCACAGGTGTCTACAACCTTGTAATCAGCCATTGGGCCTATATATATGGCTCCAGGTAATCACTGTGTTGTTTGGTGATATGGTGTGTACCACACTCGACATGGACCAGAGGAAGCAAAGGAAAGAGCTGTCTCAAGAGATCAGAAAGAAAATTATAGACAAGCATGTTAAAGGTAAAGGCTATAAGACCATCTCCAAGCAACTAGATGTTCCTGTGAGTACAGTTGCACATATTATTCATAAGTTTAAGATCCATGGGACTGTAGCCAACCTCCCTGGACGTGGCCGCAGGAGGAAAATTGATGACAAATCTAAGAGACGGATAATCCGAATGGTAACAAAAGAGCCTAGAAAGACTTCTAAAGAGATTCAAGGTGAACTTCATGCTCAAGGAACATCAGTGTCAGATCGCACCATCCGTCGTTGTTTGAGCCAAAGTGGACTACATGGGAGACGACCAAGGAGGACACCATTGTTGAAAACGAATCATAAAAAAGCAAGACTGGAATATGCCAAACTACATGTTGACAAGCCACAAAGCTTCTGGGAGAATGTCCTGTGGACAGATGAGACAAAAATCGAAGTTTTTGCCAAGGCACATCAGCTGTATGTTCACAGACGAAAAAATGAAGCATATCAAGAAAAGAACACTGTCCCTACTGTGAAACATGGAGGAGGCTCTGTTATGTTCTGGGGCTGCTTTGCTGCGTCTGGCACAGGGTGTCTTGAATCTGTGCAGGGTACAATGAAATCTCAAGACTATCAAGGAATTCTAGAGAGAAATGTACTAGCCAGTGTCAGAAAGCTTGGTCTCAGTCGCAGGTCATGGGTCTTGCAACAGGACAATGACCCAAAACACACCGCTAAAAACACCCAAGAATGGCTAAGAGGAAAAAATTGGACTATTCTAAAGTGGCCTTCTATGAGCCCTGACCTCAATCCTATTGAGCATCTTTGGAAGGAGCTGAAACATGCAGTCTGGAAAAGGCACCCTTCAAACCGGACACAACTGGAGCAGTTTGCTCATGAGGAGTGGGCCAAAATACCTGCTGAGAGGTGCAGATGTCTCATTGACAGTTACAGGAAGCGTTTGATTGCAGTGATTGCCTCAAAAGGTTGCGCAACAAAATATTAAGTTAGGGGTACCATCATTTTTGTCCATGCCTGTTTCATGAGTTTATTTTTTTACATAATTCTGTTGAAGCATGGTTGAAAAACAATGTCTGACTTTCATTGGTTAACATTTATAGAATTTTAATTTATTATTACTTTTGTCAGATTAAAGTTATTTCTGTGACCATTGTGACTTTTTCTTTCATTGACCAAAGGGTACCAACAATTTTGTCCACGTCTGTATATATATATGGGAGGGGTAAGGCAGGCAAAGGGAGTCAAGGAAGTGCCGTATAGTTGAGAGGAGTTCAGTGCAGTCAGGTCAGTGGAAGTTCAGTCTGCAGCCAAGGGAAAATAATCCCAAGTCAGACACCAAAGTCAGACGCCGCAGCCAGACTGCAGAGCCAGACAACGGAGCTGGCTAACCAAAGTTAGGGCTAGATCTGCTGAACCCAGAAGACAAGTAAGCTGACTAGTAGCTACCCCTCTGAGTTGTGCGCAGACCCAGGGTAGGCCTCAAGAGAGGAATAGCAGAAACTCAGAGTGTTGAGGAGTATTAGGCTAGGTCTACACGACGACATTTGATGCGCGACATTTTGTAGCACCAATGTCGCGCGACAATTTTTATCCTCGTGTAGACCTAGCCTAAGGAGCGACTAGTAGAGACGAGAGTGTTACCTCAGCCTATGGACTCCATTAGCACCCAATGTGAGACAGGAGGTAGCCTACGGTGCCTGTTCACACTCTACAGTTAGGTACAAGCTGTATTTGGAGCCGCATTCCTCTACGGACAGTGTGGACATATTATTGGAAATTGGGAGTGAGCCAGGAAGGCAAGATCTATGTGCCGGCTGTGAGACACAGGGATGTATACTCCATACCTGGAAGATGGACAGTCAGCCAGAAGGGACAGCAGCCTGAGTGTGACCGGAGTCAATACCTCACCAAGAACCTGTTATTAGGATTACAGATACAAGTAACTTGTGATGTCCTGTGAATGGATTACAACTACCACTTTGCACTGCAATAATCTGTACATCTACCTCAAGGCAAGTGATTCTCAGTAAATCTTCCATTTATTTATTAAAACAGACCAACTTATTTGCACCCAAGGTTGCCGGCATCTCGAGCCTCAGGGACCCTGCCTTCTCCGCACCTTAAATCCTATACCACTAAGCAGGGCCGGCTCCAGGTTCATGTGGGCCCTTGGGCGATAAAGTCTCAGTGGGCCCCTTGTGGCATTTTGCACGGCGCTTACAGCAATGAAACTGCATGTATTATAGACTAAATACCTTACACAGAGCGGATAGATGTCAATCAGTCCTTATGTGCCTACTTTTATTTTCTACCCAGTGTTTCAGTCCCTCAGGTCTACTCACAGATACAGTCATGTGAAAAAATTAGGACACCCTTTGAAAGCATGTGTTTTTTTGTAACATTTTTAATAAAAGGTTATTTCATCTCCGTTTCAACAATACAGAGAGATTAAAGTAATCCAACTAAACAAAGAAAACTGAAGAAAAGTCTTTTCAAGATCTTCTGTAAATGTCATTCTACAAAAATGCCTATTCTAACTGAGGAAAAAGATAGGACACCCTCACATGTATTCCCTCTTAAATTGGCTCAGATCTCACACAGGTATATCACACCAGGTGCACATAATTAGTAGATCGTTACTCTGCATGTTGAATGAGGCTTGCCCTATTTAAACCTCAGACATTTAGTTTGGTGTGCTCCTGACTGTTGAAGTCAGAGTGAGCACCATGGTGAGAGCAAAAGAGCTGTCAGAGGACTTCAGAAAAAAGATTGTAGCAGCCTATGAGTCTGGGAAGGGATTTAAAAAGATCTCAAAAGATTTTGAAATCAGCCATTCCACTGTCCGGAAGATAGTCTACAAGTGGAGGGCTTTCAAAACAACTGCCAACATGCCCAGGACTGGTCGCCCCAGCAAGTTCACCCCAAGAGCAGACCGCAAGATGCTAAAAGAGGTCTCCAAAAACCCTAAAGTGTCATCTCGAGAACTACAGCAGGCTCTGGCTACTGTTGATGTAGAAGTACATGCCTCTACAATCAGAAAGAGACTGTACAAGTTTAACTTGCATGGGAGGTGTGCAAGGAGGAAACCTTTGCTTTCCAAGAGAAACATCGAGGCCAGACTGACATTTGCCAGAGATAAAGTTGACAAAGACCAGGACTTCTGGAATAATGTTCTTTGGACAGATGAGTCCAAAATTGAATTATTTGGACACAACAGCAGAGGACATGTTTGGCGTAAACCAAACACAGCATTCCAAGAAAAGAACCTCATACCAACTGTGAAGCATGGAGGTGGAAGTGTCATGGTTTGGGGCTGCTTTGCTGCAGCAGGACCTGGTCAGCTCACCATCATAGAATCCACGATGAATTCTACTGTGTATCAGAAGGTGCTTGAAGAACATGTGAGACCATCAGTTAGAAAATTAAAGCTGAAGCGGAACTGGACCATGCAACATGACAATGACCCAAAACATACTAGTAAATCAACCAAAGATTGGCTGAAAAAGAAGAAATGGAGAGTCCTGGAATGGCCAAGTCAAAGTCCAGATTTGAATCCCATTGAGATGCTGTGGGGTGACTTGAAAAGGGCTGTACGTGCAAGAAACCCCTCAAACATCTCACAGCTGAAAAAGTTCTGCATTGAGGAGTGGGGTAAAATTTCCTCAGACCGATGTCGAAGACTGGTAGATGGCTACAAGAACCGTCTCACTGCAGTTATTTCAGCCAAAGGAGGTAACACTCGCTATTAGGGGCAAGGGTGTCCTATCTTTTTCCTCAGTTAGAATAGGCATTTTTGTAGAATGACATTTACAGAAGATCTTGAAAAGACTTTTCTCCAGTTTTCTTTGTTTAGTTGGATTACTTTAATCTCTCTGTATTGTTGAAACGGAGATGAAATAACCTTTTATTAAAAATGTTACAAAAAACCACATGCTTTCAAAGGGTGTCCTAATTTTTTCACATGACTGTATGTGCCCCCTCACAGTAGATATGCCAAGATATGTGCCCCCTTCACAGTAGATATGCCAAGATATGTGCCCCCTTCTCAGTAGATATCCCCAAATATGTGCCCCCTCACAGTTGATATGCCAAGATGTGTGCTCCCTTCACAGTAGATATGCCAGGATATGTGCCCTCTTACGGTGGATATGCCAAGATATGTGCCCAGTGCCCCCTTCACAGTGGTTATGCCCAGATGTGCCCCCTTTACAGGAAGTGAAAAAACAAACAATAAATCCTCCTCTCCTAAGTCCCCTGGCTCCTCCGATGATCTGCGCTCCCCATCAGCAGGATACTGTGACACATGGCGCTGGTATGTAGGAGGAGCAGAGGCTGATCCCCAGCCTGCCCGCTCCTCCTCCTACACAGATCAGCAGGACAATGCGTGAGGACATCGTGCTGCTGCTGCTGGGGTGGAGCACTGGCGGCTCTAGGGTGTTTGGCACCCGGAGCAGGTCCTTTCTCTGGCACCCCCCCCCCCCCAATATAAAAATAAATAAATTGTACCCCTCACAGTAGTATTGCCCTCTCTGTGCCCCTTTTATAGTAATAATGTCCACTGTGCCCCTTCATAGTAATAATGCCCACTGTGCTCCTTTCATAGTAATAATGCCCACTGTGCCCCCTTCATAGTAATAATGCCCACTGTGCCCCTTTCATAGTAATAATGCCCACTGTGCCCCTTCATAGTAGTAATCCCCACTGTGCCCCCTTCATAGTAATAATCCCCACTGTGCCCCTTCATAGTAATAATGCCCACTGTGCCCCCTTCATAGTAATAATCCCCATTGTGTCCCCTTCACAGTAATAATGCCCATTGTGCCCTTTAATAGTAGTAATGCCCACTGTGCCCCCTCCATAGTAATAAAGTCCTCTGTGCCCCCTCCATAGTAATAAAGACCTCTGTGCCCCCTCCATAGTAATAAAATACTCTGTGCCCCGTCCATAGTAATAAAGTACCCTGTGCCCCCTCCATAGTAATAAAGACCTCTGTGCCCCCTCCATAGTAATAAAGACCTCTGTGCCCCCTCCATAGTAATAAAGACCCCTGTGCCCCCTTCATAGTAAAAAAATTTCCTCTGTGACCCCTCTGTATTAAAAATAAAAATAAAAAACACAGTAACTGCTCACCTTGTCCCGTTCCTGAACCTCACAGTCCTCTCTTCCCTGCAGGCACAGATCACTCTTGAACACTGTGTGGGCGGAGTTTATGCAGATTTCCGGGCTGCCGGCTCCGCCCACACCGGCCAGCAGCGCGATCTGTGCCTGCAGGCTGAATGGTGGAGCGGGGAGAAGTCGTCCTGCTTCACCATTCTGTGCGCCGCCTGAAGGAGGGGAGCAGCGCGGGGAGCTGAGCGGTGAGTGACAGGACCCAGCTCCCAGCGCTCCAGCAATGATCGCTTTTATCTGTATTGATGGAAGCGCTCATTCCTTCTGTGTTCTGGCACCCCCCGAGAGCGGGCATCTGGGGCGGACACCCTTCCTCTCCCCATTAGCATGCCACTGCCCTGCTTATAGTGCTTCACAATTATAATCAGCTGTGCAGTGGGCCCCTGCAGGAGCTGTGGGTCCCCGGCACTTGCCCTGGTATGCCGGGTGCTGATGCCGGCCTTGCCACTAAGGGCACCTCAACCAACATCTGGGAGGAGATCCCTCAACACCAGAGTGTGTCCCGAAGGAATCTGGTGCTTTCCTTCCCATCACTGCACGTCGGCCCAGGTATCTTCAGGAAACTGTGAGTAGAGACTACTCCTCTGTCCAGATCCACTACATTAGCTTCAAGGCGTCTGTAACACTTACCTGCAGGAAGTAGATCAATAACCCCACAGTCAGGCAGAGAGTCATCCATCAAGGATCCTACTCCCCTTGATCCAGGCAACCCGATGGAGCCCGCACAGCCTGCAACAACAGGATTACCAAAAAACAAGCCGTTGCTGAACCATTTTTCTGGCGGGGTGAGGCAGTACCCATCTTCCACCAGCAGAGGGCAGAGTAACTGCATCCTCTAAAGCAAGAAATCAGAAGAGGACAGTTTGAAAATGGAAGAAATTCCCATAAATCTTCCTAAAGCATTGCATCAAGTGTTACGTAATGTCCCCTTAGTATACTGGGTATTGCGCCAATAAGTTGCGCTGCAATTTCACGTTAGAAGTATCCCCCCCCAATAAGCTGATCACAGCTTTGACCTGTGGAGGGGGGCAGCACGGTTGCAATCCTGTGTTCAAATCCAACTAACGAGCTTGTATGTCCTCCTCGCGTTTGTCTGGGTTGCCTCAGGGTATTACGGTGTGTACTCTCACTCCCCCAAAGACACACTTAACACAGTTGGACTGAACCTGATGTGAATGTTGATAATCTCATAAATAAGCAATCAAAGAGAAATAACCTAGAAGCAACCGGCCATGTTCCTGCAGCTCCCCCGAAGGGGAAATGAAGCATTACACAGTGCCCTTTAAAACCAATGGACCGTCTGTGTAATGCATAAATGCGCCAGGTCCTCCAGACCTTCTCCGATTTGGTTAATAGGCTCCTGAATGAGGAATTGGTTACTAAAAAAATGTTTTCTACTCCCGATTATCCCTCTAAGGACGATACATGAATACGTAGAGCCAGGAACATTCACTGTGATCGTCTGTACATGAAAAGAGAGTAAATCATCAGATCTTCCCTCCAAGCACGACCATCCCCAGGGCAATGCTGCAGGACTAAAGATACTTTGATTTCCAGCCATTACTAGGCAGAGGCTCACAGCAGGGGCCTCATTTACAACGGGGCCACAGGTTGATTTAATATATCCATTGACATGCCTAGGCATCCATTCCTCCCGGCAGCTGCCCTTCCCCCCCTAATATGGATTTCACCCTCAAATAACCTTTCCATGTTCGCCATTAAGTGCCCTAAACGTTTGCCCTTGGATACATCCCTGTTTTTACTGTGCATCTGTTCTTGCTCTGAGCCCTGAACTCATATCTACTGCAGCAAAGGTCAACAGAGCGCAAAATATACAGAAAAACTTCACTCAAACTAAAAAATAAATCATTGTACGATTCTTCTTTGAAGAGCATTTCATCACCCAGCTCTCCCAGGTTCCTGAACAGAAGATGTGTTCCATCGTGCTGGTGCAGGAGCCTGGGATGTATGGTGGCATCAGGAGGCAGAGCTAGATACTCACATGGGAGGTGTCATATTGGTCGTCACCCAGCTTTCTCAGGAACTGACTAAAGGGCTCATCACACGACTGTATGTATTTTGCGGTCCGCAAAAAATACGGATGACGTCTGTGTGCATTCCGTATTTTGCAGGAACGGAACAGCCGGCCCCTAATAGAACAGTCCTATCCTTGTCCGTAATGCGGACAATAATAGGACATGTTCTATTCTTTGGCGGAATGGACATACGGAAACGGAAAGCACACGGAGTAACTTCTGTTTTTTTTTTTGGTGGACCGATTGAAATGAATGGTTCCGTATACGGTCCGCAAAAAAAACGGAATGGACACGGAAAGAATACATATTCGTCTGCATGTGCCCTAAGGAAAGAGTCACACACGTTCAGTTACTTTTCACTAAAGGGAAAGAACAAGTGCTCTCTGCTATAATTTTTGTTTTTTTTTGAGCTGCCAACTCTTCTCCAGGGATGAGAACCTGTGGTCCTACTTTCTTGGTCATAGCGGAGGGCTCAGGGGTCTATATGATAGGTGGGACCTACACCTGTCATATATCATCAAAACGCATCTGATTGATGGGTCGTATAATAAAACGGTTTGTTGTGGAAGACCCTCTTTAAACCCTTAAAGAGATTGACAGGGTTAGTGATATTCGTCTCACTGATCCCTCACCTCTCCCATTATGACACTTCCCAGGTTTTCAGTGGTTTCTACTTCCTGGTCCTCCTGTCACATAGGAAATAGTCGCTGAACCCAGTGATTGGCTGGGATGGGTGACTGCTAGGCCAGTGATTGGCTGAGATGGGTGACGGCTGAGGCCAGTGATTTGCTGAGATGGGTGACTGCTGAGGCCAGTGATTGGCTGAGATGGGTGACTGCTAAGGCCAGTGATTGGCTGAGATGGGTGACTGCTAAGGCCAGTGATTGGCTGAGATGGGTGACTGCTAAGGCCAGTGATTGGCTGAGATGGGTGACTGCTGAGGCCAGTGATTGGCTGAGATGGGTGACTGCTAAGGCCAGTGATTGGCTGAGATGGGTGACTGCTAAGGCCAGTGATTGGCTGAGATGGGTCACTGCTGTGGCCAGTGATTGGCTGAGATGGGTGACTGCTGTGGCCAGTGATTGGCTGAGATGGGTCACTGCTGTGGGAAGGGATTGGCTGAGATGGGTGACTGCTGTGGGCAGGGATTGGCTGAGATGGGTGACTGCTGCGGCCAGTGATTGGCTGAGATGGGTCACTACTGTGGCCAGGGATTGGCTGAGATGGGTCACTGCTGCGGCCAGGGATTGGTTGAGATGGGTCACTGCTGAGGCCAGTGATTGGCTGAGATGGGTCACTGCTGAGGCCAGTGATTGGCTGAGATGGGTGACTGCTGCGGCCAGTGATTGGCTGAGATGGGTCACTGCTGTTGGCAGGGATTGGCTGAGATGGGTCACTGCTGTGGGCAGGGATTGGCTGAGATGGGTCACTTCTGCGGCCAGTGATTGGCTGAAATGGGTCACTTCTGCGGCCAGTGATTGGCTGAGATGGGTCACTGCTGTTGGCAGGGATTGGCTGAGATGGGTCACTGCTGTGGGCAGGGATTGGCTGAAATGGGTCACTTCTGCGGCCAGTGATTGGCTGAGATGGGTGACTGCTGCGGCCAGTGATTGGCTGAGATGGGCGACTTCTGTGGGCAGTGATTGGCTGAGATGTCTAACTGCTGCGATCGGTGATTGGCTGAGATGGGTCACTGCTGTGGGCAGGGATTGGCTGAGATGGGTGACTGCTGTGGCTGGTGATTGGCTGAGATGGGTCACTGCTGTGGCCAGTGATTTGCTGAGATGGGTAACTGCTGTGGCCAGTGATTGGCTGAGATAGGCCACTTCTGAGCGGCCATTTCCTATGTGTCAAAAGAAACCAGGAAGTAGAGACAGATGGGGCGTCCAGGAAGCATCGGAATGAGAGTATTGAGGTGTACATTTAAACTTTTTTAACCCATTCTGTGCTTTTTTTTTAGGATTTTTGTTCAGACAACCCCTTTTACACCCACATGACATAAATGTATAGCATTGGGATCCTGTGTGTAGCACCCACTGGTGATCGCATGTGATTGATAGCTGCCACCCTGCGGCAATGGAGGGGCTCAAAGAAAACTCTGACCCTATTCGGGTAACCTTTATAATACCGCAATCAACAGTGACACTCACATGATCGACAGCCATGACCATAACGATCGCAATGACTGATGGTCGTAAGGGACAGGCCCTCTGAAGAAAATCTCATGTGACATGTCCTAAAGTGTGTATTTTAGGCTGTGTTCACACTACAACCTGAAGGTCAAAAGGAGTCGTGGGATTAATAGAGAGTCACCAGTCATGGGGGGCATCGCCTTCTCAGTGCTAACAGAGGACAAGCTTGTTGGGGGGGAAGGAGAATGCCCTATATATGACTGCATACCACAACGTGTTACTTAAAAAATTTACCAGCTATGGATGTCCTAATATTTTACGCAACATTTTTAGAAAAAACTAAACAAAAGCAGAAGACTGCAGAAAACATGACATCACGTGACGGAGCGATCAGTCAGAACGGGCCCACTATCTGGGGTCACTTCTGGGTTGTACTTCCTTATTTCATATGATTATTGCAGACTTTGTGGTTTCCTGGTTAGGCATTTCACTTCCCTTTTTATTTAAAGGTGTTTGTGGGAGAGGTTTTCTTCCAAAATATCACAAATAGCGGGAGTTTCACTTCAGCTGCGCTCACACTAGGGTTGCTGCCCCTGTAAAGAGCAAAGTAACAAGTACTTTAACTGCAGAGACAAGGCACCGCCATGGGGTCCAAAGAGACCCCACCACTCACATTTCCTACTCAGGCTGGTTTTTAGGATTACATAGTAATATAGTTTATAAGGCTGAAAAAAGACAGTTTGGCCTGTTCTCCTGCAAGTAGATCCAGAGGAAGGCAAAAATCTCCTGTGAGATAGAAGCCAATTTTCCCCACTTTAGGGGAAAAAAATTCCTTCCCGACTCCAATCGGGCAATCAGAATAACTCTCTGGATCAGCGACCCCTCTCTAGTAGCTATAGCCTGTAATATTATTACGCTCCAGAAATACATCCAGGCCCCTCCTGAATTCCTTTATTGTACTCACCATCACCACCTCCTCAGGCAGAGAGCTCCATAGTCTCACTGCTCTTACCGTAAAGAATCCTCTTCTATGTTTGTGTACAAACCTTCTTTCCTCCAGACGCAGAGGATGTCCCCTCATCACAGTCACAGTCCTGGGGATAAATAGATGATGGGAGTGATCTCTGTACTGACCGCTGATATATTTATACATAGTAATTAGATCTCCTCTCAGTCATATTTTTTCTAAAGTGAATAATCCTAATGTTGATAATCTTTCAGGGTACTGTTGTCCACTCATTCCAGTTATTACTTTAGTTGCCCTCCTCTGGACCCTCCCCAGCTCTGCTATGTTGACTTGTTCACAGGAGCCCAGAACTGTACACAGTACTCCATGTGTGGTCTGACTAGCGATTTGTAAAGTGGCAGGACTATGTTCTTATCACTATGCCCCTTTTAATGCAACCCATTATCTTATTGGCCTTGGCAGCAGCTGCCTGACACTGGTTTCTACAGCTTAGTTTGCTGTTCACTAAAATTCCTAGGTCCTTTTCCATTTCAGTGTTACCCAGTGTTTTACCATTTAGTATTTACGGGTGACTTGCATTATTCCTTCCCATGTGCATAACTTTACATTTGTCAGTGTTAAACCTCATCTGCCACTTATCTGCCCAAGCCTCCAATCTAGCCAGATCCCTCTGTAGCAGTATACTGTCCTCTGTAGTATATATAGAGTATACTGTCCTCTGTGTAAATTACTTTATACAGTTTAGTGTCATCTGCAAAAATTGATACTTTACTATGCAAGCCTTCTACAAGATCATTAATAAATATATTGAAGAGAATAGGGCCCAGTACTGACCCCTGAGGTACCCCACTAGTGACAGTGACCCAATCTGAGTGTGTACCATTAATAACCACCCTCTGTTTTCTATCATTGAGCCAGTTACTTACCCACATACAGACATTTTCCCCCCGTCCGAGCATTCTCATTTTATATACTAACCGTTTATGTGATTCAGTGTCAAATGCTTTGGAGAAGTCCAGATACACGACATCTATTGATTCGCTGCTGTCAAGTCTAGAACTTACCTCCACATACAAACTATTACAGATTAAATTAGTTTGACATGACCAATCCCTCACAAAGCCATGCTGATATGGCGTTATTTGCTTATTTTCATTGAGGTACTCCAAGATAGCATCTCCTAGAAAACCTTCAAACAGTTTACCCACAACAGATGTTAAACTTACCGGCCTATAGTTTCCGGGCTCTGTTTTTGGACCCTTTTTGAATATTGGCACTACATTTGCTATGCACCAATCCTGTGGGACATTCCCTGTCAGTATAGAGTCTGTAAATATCAGAAATAAGGGTCTGGCTATGACATTACTTAATTCTCTTAGGATACAGGGGTGTATGCCATCTGGTCCCTGCAATTTGTCTATTTTCATCTTTTTAAGATGCAGCTGTAGTTCTTTCTGGGTCACAGGTCACTTTTAATGGGGACTTTTACATTCTGCATTTCATCTGACAGTTTATTTTCTTTAGTGATTACAGTGGAGAAAAAAAATATTCAATAGCTTTGCTTTCTCCTCATCGCTCTCTGCAACTCCCCCCCATCACTCTGTAAAGGGCCGACACCTTCAGATTTATACTTTTTACCATTTATGTAATTGAAGAACATTTTAGGGTTAGTTTTAGTCTCTTTGGCAATGAATCTCTCGGCTTGGCTTATGAAATCACAGCTCCCAACATACCCCTAGCAGGCCCATAGTGGAAGCTGTAAAAGTTTTCTGATTGGCCCTTCATTTTCTAGTTACAGTGAGATCTTTATGACCGTTCAGCAATCCCATCCAACTGAGAAGAGGTTGAGTGGTGGCCATACATGCCTGTGGCTTTGTCTATTGAAGTCTGAGGGAGTCTCCTACAGACTTTCAATGGAGTTAAGTTGCAATAACACAAAAAAACTGTGAGACAGATGTGGCGCAGTTTTTTGGGGAAAAAAAGCCATGTTTTTACAATCCTGGATAATCCCTTTAAAACACAGGACATTACAAGCTCCATAGTCCTCTGGAGAGTAGAAGGAAAAGCTCAAGGGCTTGTGTGAGAGTAAAAAACATGGCTGCTTTCTTCTTCTTTGTAGCTGCCCCATTCACTTGAGCTGCACAATGCTGCAGTACCACCTACAACCTGTTGGCAAGAGTGGCGCTGTTCCTGGAAGAAAGTACCCATGTTTTTCTATTCTCATATAACCCCTGTCATGTATAAGATGCATCTGTTATGCCCCCCCCCCCCCATGCGTTAAAGTACAGAATTTTACTACAAGTAAGAACAAAGCGTTACTAAATGAGATTAATCAGCTTTCTGTCATCAGAGGATTTACGGCGGATACGGTATTCCTATTGCAGCCACTGCTTAAGACTTCAGGGCCCTCAGCTAATTAAGGAACTGACGGCTGATTTCATACTAATTAAATTTATACAAATAGCGCGCGTGCTGATTGTGTCTGCTGTCGAGTCAGACGAATGCGTCTATCCGAGGTGAGGGGGGGGGGGGGCATCATCACTGCTGCTAAATTAATTTACTTTGTATCGTTGAATAAAATGGTAAACTGCAACAGTAGCCAGACGGTGTAATGGGGGTCCGGGGAGACGTGCCTGTCTCAGGAAGCTGTGGAGGGGCTCAGGATAAGGGGGACGTAGATATTTATGATATCAGATCGTTGGGGGTCCGACTCCCTGTTTCCCCGAAGGTCAGCTGTTGGAAGGGGCCGCGGTGCTCAGGTGAGACCTCAACCTCTTTACAGCTCACCAAGCACAGCGCCATACATTGCATAGTGGCTGTCCTTGGTACTGCAGCACAAGTAAATGGGACTGAGCTGCAGAAAGTCAATGTGACTGATGGAGTTGACGTCACAAGCTGTAAGCCCTTCCAACAGCTGATCGGCAGGGGTGTCGGGGGTCGGACCCCAACCAATTAGATATTGATGACCTATTTTCAAGATAGGTCATCCATATTATGTAGAGGACAACCCATTTAAATGGAATGCAAGGTCTGCTACACGGAACCTCACCTACCATAATAGTTATTATACTACTGGCGTATTCGTACATGGTAGTGGGGCTTTTTGGCTCGCACCAGGGCCACGGTGCGACTGGTATCTCCTGGTTACACCAGATAAGGGCCCTACTTAGCTACTTAGTGTAGGTTCACTGTATATAATAAAAAAAAAAACTAATATAATAGCTTTATAAACCATCTTGTATTGATCTTCAGTTTGAACTTGTACATCCAGAGCTGCTTTCACAATTCTGCAGAGTGCAAAAGCAGAGAGGAGATCCTCCAGCATTCTCTGCTTCATCAGCGTCTGCGCAGACCTTGCTCTGGAGGACCGGCCCTCTCCTGCGTTACACAGACAACCCATTGACACTGTGTAATGCTTTACTCCCCCTGTGGTGGCGCTGCAGGGACAGACATGGTCCAGTTGCTCCCCGGTTTTATTGCGGAGCACTGGGGGACCAGCAGGGGGCACCTTGTGATCTGATGATTGTCACAGGACCCCAAAAAGGACTGATGGGAAAATTCTGATATTTTATAGAAAGGAGACTCAGCACAGATCAGACTGAAGGTAAAGAATTTCAGGTTCCTTGACTGACTAGAAAACGGAGAGATAAAGCTGCCCGGCCGTGACAACAAAGCAGAGCTGACTGCGTTCAATTCCATTTCTGCTTACCGGAACTTCTCTACTTACCTCTAATTATCAGGTAATCAGTCCACTAATTGCAATATGAATCTCAAGTCATCGGCTTCTCTGCTGAACACTTGTCCTGTCAGCCCCGACTGAGGATTCTTATCAACCAGCTACACAACACATGCTGTAATTGCTTTAAAGGGGTAGGTCAGGATAGGTCATGATTATCAGATCAACGGGGGTCCAAGTCCCAGCACCCCCACCGATCAGCTCTTTCAGGGAGCCGCCACACTAACCGCAGCTCTGGAGAATGATGCAGGCTTCCGGCAGCGCCATACATCTATAGTGGCTGTGCTTGGTATTGCAGCTCAGTCCCTTTGACTTGAATGGGGCTGGGCAGCAACTAGACCATGTGACCGATGTACAGTGATGTCACTGGCCTTGGAAGAGGCTGCAGAGCTCAAGACCTTCTCTAACAGCTGATTGGCGGGTGTCGCTCCTGCTGGTGCAGTCACTGTGTACATACATTACTTATCCTGTACTGATCCTGAGTTACATCCTGTATTATACTCCAGAGCTGCACTCACTATTCTTCTGGTGGAGTCACTGTGTACATACATTACTTATCCTGTACTGATCCTGAGTTACATCCTGTATTATACTCTAGAGCTGCACTCACTATTCTGCTGGTGCAGTCACTGTGTACATATATTACATTACTTATCCTGTACTGATCCTGAGTTACCTCCTGTATTATACTCCAGAGCTGCACTCACTATTCTGCTGGTGCAGTCGCTGTGTACATACATTACATTACTTATCCTGTACTGATCCTGAGTTACCTCCTGTATTATACTCTAGAGCTGCACTCACTATTCTGCTGGTGGAGTCACTGTACATACATTACATTACTTATCCTGTACTGATCCTGAGTTACATCCAGTATTACAGTATACTCCAGAGCTGCACTCACTATTCTGCTGGTGCAGTCACAGTGTACATACATTACATTATTTATCCTGTACTGATCCTGGGTTACATCCTGTATTATACTCCAGAGCTGCACTCACTATTCTGCTGGTGCAGTCACTGTGTACATACATTACATTACTTATCCTGTACTGATCCTGAGTTACATCCTGTATTATACTCCAGAGCTGCACTCACTATTCTGCTGGTGCAGTCACTGTGTACCAGCAGTTCAGTATGTATTGCTGCAAACTCTACATATGTTTAGTTCATGGATCTGGGCAGCTGGATGACAGCTCCGCTGGTGGTTGTATTAGCAGCCATATTGGTTGACTCCTAGCATTTCTATACACTAATACAACTTAGGGTTTTTTGCCTCCATTTGACGTATACGTTACAAAAAAAAAAGGATACAAAAACGTAGCACACCATGTTCGGCACAGTCCGTTAAAAAAAGTATACTTTACAATGGAACTGTATGGTGAACGGATGACACTGTGTACGGCATCAGTCTGAGGCATCCGTTTAATGTATATGTTTTTTGTATACATTAAATGGATGGGAAAAACGTGATGTGAACGCAGTCTAAGAAACCATTTCAAGGGGCTGAGGTTAGAAAAACATGCTGGCTTTTTACCAGAAACGGCGCCACTCTTGTCTATGGGCCATGTGTGGTAGTGCAGCTCAGCTCCATTCACTGCAGGCATACATCCCCCATGGACATGGGAGCGGCACTGTTTTTGGTAGAAAGCGGCCATGTTTGGTTAATGTCATGTAACCTCCTCTAATGTCTAACTTCTCAGAAGAGAACTTGTAGAGCGGGTGCAGATACAGCATCACAAATCTGTCATCTGGTCACCTGGTGCACTTCCATTTATTGGGGAAGGAAGGGACTGTGGATGCTGTCAGCATGGAGGATGTGAGCCGTCACCCTGATGCATTGCTGAGTTATGTGGATACATTGGGAGCCATCTCCCTATAGCTCAGCGCAGACTCCACGTTTTGTGGCTGATTCATGGCCATGCAATGCAGACTCTCCCTGCCCACCAGCCGTGGAGGTAGATAAGGTCAGATGATTACAGCCTGCCATATTACTCACAACACGGTGACGTCACGCGAGATGACACCACGGCTGATCATACCACAGGATTCTGTGCTATACACTCACATAGTGAAAAGTTCTGCCACTTTCTGATATACTTTGCCTTTCAATTCTTTCCAGTTTTCAAGATCTCTGCTTGCTGAAACTGAATGGGAACAGTCCGGCAATACATAGTTTGTTGCTGTTTGATACATTGTATCTGTATGTAAATAAAATGTATCGGCCCCGGGTCCAGAGTGAGCCAGCTACATGGGTATTAGCATCTGGTTGGTGGGGGTTGTGACCTCTGGGGCCACCGCTGATCCCGAGGACAGGGGTCCTGGTTCCCCTGAATGAATTGAGCGTCAGCTGGGCATGCACATTGCTGCTGAATTCGTTCTTATGGGGGACTATTCTAAATAATCGGTTCATCAGCGGGACTTCCGTACCTGTGAGGGGCTGTCCCCACAGGTGAAGAAGAGACCACTTGCCACTTCATTGACATCGTGTCCAGCCCTGACAGTATTGCACCCGGGCCACTGCTCAGAGTAGTGGCTCATGCGCAGCAGAGGCTTTGCTGGAGCAGAGACAGCCAAGGGCTACTCTGAGCAGTAATGCAGGCACGAGATGCCGACCCTGTCAATCAAGCGTCCAGTGGGTACCTCTACACCTGCGTGGACGGCCGCTGGCAGGTGGAGAAGTCCTGCTGATGGGACATATCCATTTGCTACAATCAGTTCACTCATCCCTACTTAGGACCCCTGTTCCTATGATTGGCGGGGGGTTCCAGAGGTCGGACCCTCACCGATCGGTTGCTTTTCCCCTATCCTGAGGATAGGGGATACATTTATATCTTGGGACAAACCCTTTAACACTGAGATCAATGTCCGCAGCTCGTCCATAGAACCACTGAAGGCTGTGCATGTGCAGGCAAACATCTTGCGCCCATACAGCGGTGCAAAGGTAGAAGTCTTCCCTGGGGCCCCTGTGCCTTATGTGGCCCAACCGCCCCTCTGCCAAATAGAAGACACCAGTGTTATCATCGTCCCCTGGTATTTGCGGGGCCTGATAATCACGTACACCCCATGCTTAAATCTGTGAAAAGGTGGTCAGTGATGCCTCCGTGATGATGTCCGTGAAGGATCCGTGTTGGGTCAGTGTGTCCGTTTTTTGCTGTCCGTGTCTTTCGTGTTTCACTGACACTGCACAGCTGAAAAATAATTTTCAAAGCATCTCTTCCTAATGATCCGTGAAACACGGACGGCATCCTTGTTGCATCCATGGTTTTCACTGACCCATAGACTATAATGGGCATGATGTATCCGCGAACACGGACAAAATAGAGCATGCATCCGTGCAAAAATCACGGACCGCGCTAAAACTCTTATGTGTGAATATACGCATCATAATTAATGGGGGCGTGTGCTGTCCGTGGAACACTGAGGTGTGAATGAGGCTTTACCTGTACTTCAGTAGGACACAAACCCCTTTAATACGTCTTATGTGACTCGTAGACTTTTCCGCGCCATTACTCACAGATCTCCATAGAACATTCTGTGGTCATTGTTCTCCATGAGGTTGGTGTCGCTCTTCTGCCCAGTCACATCTGCAGCTTCTACCAACCGCGGGCTCCCAGCAAAACCGTAGGACGCAGCACATCCCAACCTGCAGCTCCTGAACAAGCAGCGACTGTGCGCTTATGAATTACTAATGCTGACATGTCGCTGATGTCCTTGGCAATCCATTTTGTGTCAGGATTACGAAAGGTTCCCTGGAGCCGTCCGTATAAATAATTTACTTCTAGCTCCGAGCAGCAATGACACAATCAGGTGGAGCCGGAGAGAGCAGGTGGTTAATGTTATATCACCGTGCCGGCCGAAAATGTGGTTTTGCGTTGGCTGCACAGGAATTCCCCTGATAACACCTAAAATCAGCAGCTTATTATAGTGCGGCAGCGGCGGCGATCGGCTGGTTTCACATCTGCATTTTTAAATCTGACAGAAGAACAGCCTGCTGGATTTCACCGCGTAGCCGGTGTATATGCAGGTACCTGGAGATTCTCGGCACTGCAGATATGTCATATAAAGCAGTGATCCTGGAGGCATGGAGTTTTCTAGAACTTCAGAGAAATGGCTGATAACAGATAACAATAGATTCTAATATAGACTCTGGGATTAGTGCTCCTCTAAAGAGCATCTGTCAGCAGTTTTGTGTCACAATGTAGGGGAAGGGGAGGAACACCACAATGACCACAGAAGGAAAATGACCCGAAACTAGGCCTCGAGGCTAGGGAAAAGAAAAAGGTCACCACCTAGGAAACTCTAAACCTAGCCCTGACTTCTGTCAGTATGAATAGACCCTAAAGACGGGAATATTCATACATCGGAAACCTAGGCCCTAGAGACCCTGAAAAGCCCTAGGGGTAGTGACAGGGTCTGAGACCACTGGTTCCTTCCCAGATGAACGAACCAGCGTCTCTCTGAGGCCTAGGAAACAATGAGCAAAAGGGGACAACAAAATACAAAGGGGAGTACACTTATTTCATATGGAAAATGGATGAGCAGGAACTCAGAAGAGGACCACACACCAGCTCTTCCAACTCCAGGCAGAGAATATCAACCACATGGTAAGAACTGTGAGTCCAGACTAAATAGAGGAGCAGTGATGACCACAAGCTACACCTGAGACAAGAAGTGTGGTCACACCAGCAACAACACTGCAAAGTAAAAAAAAACGAGAGGCTGTCAGATAACCTCACGTGATGCAAGTCTCTCAGATCTTCTAACCTCTGTCACGGGAGGGATCGTGACATTTTGTACCTCTGACACTGGCTGACCTGTTACATGTGCACTTGGCAGCTGAAGGCATCTGTGTTTGTCCCACGTTGATATGTGCCCACATTGCTGAGAAAAATGAAGTTTTAATATATGCAAATGAGCCTCTAGGAGCAACGGGGGCGTTACCATTACACTTAAAGGCTCTGCTCTCTCTGCAGCTTCTGCACCCTCTGCACTTTGATTGACAGGGCCAGGTGTGATGAGGTTTACACTGTTTGGTCCTGTCAATCAAGGTGCAGAGGGTACAGCAAGTTGCAGAGAGAGCTGTCATGGCCTCGGTGTTGTGCGCGTGACACGTTGCCGTGCATGCCAGTTGCCAGGGGCAACCTGTTGATGTCGGCTTGTATGTGCTTTTCTCCCCTTCTCCTGGTTCCTACCCTGTCTGGTGCTTGAGGGGTTAACTCCTGGCTGGGTGTGGCCACTAGGGTTTTATCTCCTGTGGCTCCCTGGCTGGGGTCAGTTGTACTTCAGCTGTCGTTTGTGCTGGAGCTCTGCTGCAGTCCAGGGTGTTCCATCTGCCCAGTCCTTTCGGGCCACCTAGTGGGACATCGATGTCTCCAGCGATGTCTTCCTTATGTCTCCTCCATTTTCCCTACCTTACCTGTTGTTTGGTGTGGGTATATGTTCTGGGGTTGTTGTACCGTGTCTGGTCAGTGTTTGGTGTATTCTGTCTGGCATGGATGCTAGATGTTCCCCTGTTTGTCTGTACCTCCGGAGGGGGGCCGTGGGGTTCCCCGGAGGGGGAACCAAATGTCAGTGCGCAGCTCTGCCGGGGTCCACCATGCATCCTGTCTGCATGGGGGTCCAGGCAGTTACTGGTGTGCTGGATTCCAGTATGAGTTGTTTGTGCTGTGTCCTGTTAGGTGTTAGGGTTCCAGTACTATTTCATGGGGTCCAGCCGTCGTTGTTGCTGCGGCAGGTAAGTGCTTTTTGTTCTTGGCTCTTACCTGCCGATCCAGTAGCTGTGCACTGTCTGCCATTCCCAGTTGCTAGGCCTGTGTGAGACACCGGTTTATCCACGACACGTCTCCTTGCCCAGACCTTACTACCAGGGATCATCAGGGCTAGTTAGGGCCCAGGTTTCAGTGCATGAGCCCTTCTACCATCTGGGTTCGCTCATGTGTTTAGGAGGTCAAGGATAGGATGAGGGTGGCGATAGGAGGTGACCTGCTCCCTTATCCTGGCTTCCAGGCCTAGTTGTTTTCTTAATATCTGACATTGTATGGTGGGGAGTTTCCCCCACTCCCCACCATGACAAGAGCAGAGCCTCTTGGTGTAATGGTAACACCTCCGTTTCTCCTAGAGACTAATTTGCATACACTTAAACTATTTTTTTCTGGCACATATGAACATGGGACCAACACAGATGCCTTCAGCTGCTGAGCGCACATGTAACAGGTCAGCCTGTGTCATAAGTACAAAACTGCTGACAGATGCCCTTTAAATGTAGCATAATCTCCGCGACAGTCGTGGGATTCCCATTGGAGATGGTTCTTAGTGCATCAGTATATCTGTCTGCTGGTGACATAGGAAAGTTAGGAATTAATGGGGGCTGCACCTCTGACCGTCAACTGTCTGCGGCCTCCTCACAGCTCACCAGGGACAGCGCCGTCCATTGTATAGTGGCTGAGCTTGGTATTACAGCACATTACCAGACGCTTGAATGGGACTGAGCTGCAAAAAGCCATGTAACCGATGGACGTGATGTCACAGCTGATCGATGAGGCTGCGGCTGTCTGACCACCACCGATCAGATATTGAGGACCTATCCTTCCTGAGGATAGGTCCTCAATCTTTAGGTCTTGGCCAATCCCTTTAAATGAGTCACAATCATAGAGATTGATGGTTGTTTTATTTGATTACTCTTTTAATGATCAGATAGGAAAATTACACAGATAGCAATTCCATAAAGAACGGTTATTGTCCACATTCCTTCCTGGGTAACATCCTTGCGTTACTAATGGTTGTATAACGAAAGGTTCTACAATTTTCATATATATTTTGCTTTTCATTGTCATGGCCTTTGCAAAATCACCGCTTGCTGTCAGTGAATGGGGACATTCTAGTTTACAGCCACAGAAAGTGGGCAGCGTTTGACAGCAGCCGCAAAGTGGATGCGACAAATCTGCAGCGATGTCCACCCAGTGATGCCGTATCCTAAGGCCAGCTTCACCTCTGCAGCGGAGGTTTCATTAGGAGCCAGCCTTACATGTTATTACGGGTCGCTCTCTCAGGGGTGTAGCTATAGGGGGTGCAGAGGTGGCACTTGGGCACATTGTAGGCAGAGACCCTGTAATAGATTTTGCATGGGGGCCTAGGAGCTTTACGTGAGGTCTCTGCTCATTCCAGTAATCATCTTATCTCAGGCAATTGCTAGACCAGCAATTCCATAATGCAGTAATGAAAGTGACTGTAAATCGGATTTCTCTGCTCTTCCCCTCTGAGGTCCCCGGAGCTTCTATAGATCAGTCTGATTGATAATCTGCAGCCACTCTCCGGTGGGAGATGACATCACTGCGCCGCCCGCACCTCTAGAATGAGGTCAGAGACACAGAGGACAAGGCAGAGAAGAACAGGGAGGGGAAGGAAGAGAGGTCCAGAGGAGGAGGAAGGGGAAGAGGTTTACAGGAGAGGACAGATGGAGGGGCAGGAAAAGCCAACACCAGGGGACAGCGCCGAAGAGACGGATCATGTACAATGGCCTCTCATGTGTAACATATATGCAGGATACAGACCTTACATCAAAGGTGCTGCCAGCAGGCGGTATAAACGCCTTACATCTATAAAGAGCAATGTCACCCAACTTTCCTGGAGCCCCGAATGGCAAATCCAGAGCTATATGAGGGAGGGGGATGTGTTCAAAGGGTGGTCAACAGGGTAATTACTCATGACCCCCACTTAGTTACTGCCCCAAGGACTACCTTATATTAAAATCACCCATAAAACTATCCAGTATTATTTATTCACTGTATTGCGGTATTATTTGTGAATTTAGTTGCAATATTATGTGAGAACTATATGGTAGAAGAATGTGAGATCTATATGGCAGTATTATGTGAGAAACATATGGGAGTATTATGTGAGATCTATATGGCAGTTTGATGTGAGACCTATATGGCAGTAATATTTGAGAACTATATGGGAGTATTATGTGAGAGCTATATGGGAGTATTATGTGAGAGCTATATGGCAGTAACATGTGAGAATAATGCGGCAAAAGTATGTCAGAATTATATGGCAGTATTATGTGAGAAACATATGGGAGTATTATATGAGAACTATATGGCAGTATTATGTGAGAGCTATATGGCACTAATATTAGAAAACTATATGGGAGTATTATGTGAGAAACATATGGGAGTATTATGTGAGATCTATATGGCAGTTTTATGTGAGAGCTATATGGCACTAATATTTGAGAACTATATGGGAGTATTATGTGAGATCTATATGGCAGTTTTATGTGAGAGCTATATGGCACTAATATTTGAGAACTATATGGGAGTATTATGTGAGAGCTATATGGCAGTAATATGTGAGAATTATATTCCAGTATTATGTGAGAATTATATGGCAGTATTATGTGAGAACTATATGGTAGTATTATGTGAGAAATATATGGCAAGTGATATGTGAGAACTATTAGGCAGTATTTTGCAAGCGCTTTAAGGGAGTATTATTTGGATGTTGTATAGTATCTGGGCACTATATTACCTGACGTGTATGGTAGTATTATACACACTACTTGATGGCATTATTTGAGGTGTATATGTGTAATAGGAGTATTATTTAGTCACTCTGTGGACTAAATTCCACCTTTTGGACGTGCTGTCTCCATTTTTTTTTTTTTTCTTGACATTTATCAGTTGCTCATTTGGGGGCTTTTTACCACCCCTCCTGGAGACGAGCACCCGAAGCATCATCACTAAGTAGTGCTGTCCACCCGTATTTTCGTCTGTGGACAGTGTCACACCAGCACAGTACGGCCTCTCTATGATGCTTGCTGTCATTGGGTCGGGGGTTGGTTCAGGACCCACGGCTGTAATACTGAACCAAAATGTATCTGTTGTAACACAGTTGTGTGAAGCTGGCTGATGGCGGTATTATTTGGGCATTTTTCTGAATGGCTGTTTTGTTTCTGCATTGAATTCCGTGTGGGCTAATATTTCGGTATTACGTAGACACTATGGGGGAAATTTATCATTCACCTACGCTGCGTTTTTGACGTAAAAAAGTCACAAAACCCAGCTTTGTCCTGATTTATCAAGGCCAGTGTGTGCGGCGCCACTATTGGTAGGGTGTACACTGCTGGAGGAGGCACGTACCTTATGCCTCCTCTGGCAGTCCATGAGACAGAATAAAATCTGTGGCAGTTTCTGGTGTAAATAATGATGGATGCGCCGGAGGGGTGGCCCTGCTGCGAACCCTTTTCGTAAAATTGGTGAAGGAGGCGTAAAATGCTCATTGTGACTAGAAAAGATGCAATTGCATTGGAAACTTAAAAATGTGGTAGATTTGCTACTTTTTAATGTCAAACAGCGGTGTGGGGAGAATAACGAGTTTACCCCTGAATGTAACAGTATTATTTGACACCTACATGGAAGTATAATTTAGCACCATATGGCAGTGATATTTGTGAACTGAAGTCTTATGTGAGTCTATATGGCAGTATTATGTGAGAACTATATCATAGTAATATGCAAGAGCTATATGGTAGTATTAGGTGAGAACTATATGGCAGTAATATGTGAGAACTATATGGCAATAATATGTGAGAACTCTATGGGAGTATTATGTGAGAGCTATATGGTAATAATATGTGAGAACTATATCACAATATATGTTAGAACTATATGGCAGTATTATGTGAGAGCTATATGGCAGTATTATGTGAGAGCTATATGGCAGTAATATGTGAGAGCTATATGGCAGTAATATGTGAGAGCTATATGGCAATATATGTTAGAACTATATGGCAGTATTATGTGAGAGCTATATGGCAGTATTATGTGAGAGCTATATGGCAATAATATGTTAGAACTATATGGCAGTATTATGTGAGAGCTATATGGCAGTAATATGTGAGAGATATATGGCAATATATGTTAGAACTATATGGCAGTATTATGTGAGAGCTATATGGCAGTAATATGTGAGAACTATATGGCAGTATTATGTGAGAGCTATATGGCAATAATATGTTAGAACTATATGTAAGTATAATGTGAGCTCTTTAAGGAAGTATTATTTGGATACTGTACATTATTTGGGCATTTTGCTCCTCCTTGATGGCATTGTATTGAATGATGGACACCGTATGGAAGTATAATTTATTTACTATGTGGCAGTATTTTTTGGAGATGGGTTCTTGTTTGGTCACTTCATCTATGCACACATTTACCACCATTATGTGCACACTATACAGTAGTATTATTTGAAAGCTGCATGGAAGTATTGCTTAATTGTATGGCGGTATTATTTGATATATGCAGGCAAATCGTGGGACTACTTTGCTAGAAAACCAGGCCTGTACTCACTGCGTCGCTACATAGGATGGAAATTCTAGGACAACTATGTGCCAACCCTCAAGGGACGAAAACTCAGGGGTAATTATTGGGGGGACATTGAGTACGCTCAGTAACCATGGCCATGTATCTGGAATTTTGTACAGGTGTGTATACTTTTGCAAATGCTAATAGTTCCCACTTTAAATGCGGTAAGTGAGCAGCGTCGCGGAGATGAGGACGGAGGCTGAGCGCACTCAGGCTCTGAAGTGGCTAATCATGGCCCAGCCGCACCGCACCAGTCAATACCAGCCGGCTGCCTCCTCGGCCTCCCAGGGTTTACATGATATTCTGGTAATGAGAGAAAATCTGTGGAAAGAGAGAATGAGGCAGACGGCGGAGACGGGAGGATGAGCGCCGGATTATCAAGTTTCATGCTGTAATTGGATTTGCTGCCTGCGATGTGGCTGATCCTCCTCCACTGCGTCCAATTACTTCATGCAGTTTCCCACGTCAGCCGAGACTGATGACTGAGAACCAGCGCAGCACCCCAAAAATTCCTGTACATGCTCTGTACCCCCATAGAGGCTGCAGGGGCCCGAGGGAATCGGAGGTATCATCTGAGGCGGGTGCTTATGGGGCAACTGAGACAGGCACTTATCGCGCATCTGAAGTGGGCACTTCACACGACCGTTTTTCGGGTCCGCATCCGAGCCGCATTTTTTGCGGCTTGGATGCGGACCCATTCACTTCAATGGGACTAGAAAAGATGCGTGTGCTGTTCGCATCTGTTGCACCGTTCCGTGGCCCCGCAATTTTTTTTTTAGCATGTCCTATTCTTGTCCGTTTTGCAGACAAGAATAGGCATGTCTACAATGGGCCGCCCCTTCCGTTCCGCAAATTGCGGAAGGCACACGGGCAGCTTCCGTTTTTTGCGGATCCGCGGTTTGCAGACCGCCAAAAAACGGCACGGTCGTGTGCATGAGGCCTTATGGCGCATTTATGGAAGGAGTATCTTTTGTCTGGGTTCATCAACTCTTTAGCTGGTTATGTACATTATTTTAAAGTCAGAGCATGTACGGGGGCAGCCGGATAGAGCCCCCCACGCCTGCTCTGGGGGAAAAGAAGGATCAAGCATGGTGAATGTCAGCACGCTCCTTTTGTTTATGCCCATGGAGATAAGCAGCTGCCAGACGGTCTTGGAGGGGACAGGGGGGTCTGGAGGGGACAGAGGGGTCTGGAGGGGACAGGGGGGTCTGGAGGGGACAGGGGGTCTGGAGGGGATAGGGGGGTCTGGCAGCAGCTTATCTCCCTCTCCCATACGGTCGGCTTTACATTAAGCGCTTGGCTGAGTATTTTGTACCCTCCAGCAATAAGTAAATAAAACTGAAAGTAGGGCAGACGTTCTGTGGAGACCCCCAGTGCCCCCATATAATGTGCCGTGCAGGGTGTGCCAGCCATAGGGGTGCCCCTCAATAGTCCCAACTTAGTGCCAGCTAGGAATGCATGGAGCCCTGACTGCCTGAGGCTCCGGTGCTTTAGGGACAGAATTGGTCATCCTCTGTGTACGAGACATTGTAATGGGCGTCTCTGGCTGGCACTTAGACGAGGATTCTGTGACTGGCACACTTATGGAGGTATCACTGCAGGTATCTCGTAAGCCTTGTTATGGGGGCTTCTTTGATTGACATACTGTTATGGGGGATTCCATGGCTGGCACACTGTTAAGGGGGATTCCATGGCTGGCACACTGTTATGGGGGATTCCATGGCTGGCACACTGTTATGGGGGATTCCATGGCTGGCACACTGTTATGGGGTCTTCTATAGCTGGCACACTGTTATGGGGGATTCCATGGCTTGCACACTATTATGGGGTCTTCTATGGCTGGCACACTGTTATGGGGTATTCTATGGCTGGCACACTGTTATGGGGTCTTCTATGGCTGGCACACTGTTATGGGGGATTCCATGGCTGGCACACTGTTATGGGGGATTCCATGGCTGGCACACTGTTATGGGGGATTCCATGGCTGGCACACTGTTATGGGGTCTTCTATGGCTGGCACACTGTTATGGGGGATTCCATGACTGGCACACTGTTATGGGGGATTCCATGGCTGGCACACTGTTAGGGGGTCGTCTATGGCTGGCACACTGTTAGGGGGTCGTCTATGGCTGGCACACTGTTATGGGGTCTTCTATGGCTGGCACACTGTTAGGGGGTCGTCTGTGGCTGGCACACTGTTATGGGGTCTTCTATGGCTGGCACACTGTTATGGGGTCATCTATGGCTGGCACACTGTTATGTGGGATTCTATGGCTGACACACTGTTATGGGGTCTTCTATGGCTGGCCCACTGTTATGGGGGATTCCATGGCTGGCACACTGTTATGGGGTCTTCTATGGCTGGCACACTGTTATGGGGTCGTCTATGGCTGGCACACTGTTATGGGGTCTTCTATGGCTGGCACACTGTTATGGGGTCTTCTATGGCTGGCACACTGTTATGGGGGATTCCATGGATGGCACACTGTTATGGGGTCTTCTATGGCTGACACACTGTTATGGGGTCTTCTATGGCTGACACACTGTTATGGGGTCTTCTATGGCTGGCACACTGTTATGGGGGATTCCATGGCTGGCACACTGTTATGGGGGCTTCTATAGCTGGCACACTGTTATGGGGTCTTCCATGGCTGGCACACTGTTATGGGGTCTTCCATGGCTGGCACACTGTTATGGGGTCTTCCATGGCTGGCACACTGTTATGGGGTCTTCCATGGCTACTGTTATGGGGTCTTTCATGGCTGGCACACTGTTATGGGGTCTTCCATGGCTGACACACTGTTACGGGGGCTTCTGGTGCAGACACACATCTGGCTGTTATAAGGGACTTATTTATTGTTATGTGGGCATTTACAAGGTGCCATATAGAACATTTGCATGTACCGGGCACATACAGTATATATATAGCTCTGTGGGGAAGGTTTTGCACCTTTTCTTGATTTCCGAATGTTACAGGGTCTCTTAGATTTTCCTTCTCCTTTTGCATCTAACACCACAGCAGCCTGATGTCACATGTCAGTGAATGGAAAAATATAAAAAAAAACATGACTTTTCATTGGAAACATAAATGTGATTTGTACCCATTTGTGTTCAGCGTTTGCATCCATCGACCACTCCTAGTGACAACCAGCACGTCTGCCATTACGCTGGCGCAGGGGTTGTCACCCAGCATGTTGCAAATAACATAAATCCATGAACTGGGTGGATACCCTGAGCGCAACCCGTGGCAGGATGATACCAGGGGCTGTCAGAGGATGGCGCCATGTTTATTTATGGCGCTATCTGTATGCGGGGGTCCTGGGGGGATTGCTAATAGTTCTCTGCTAAAAGTCTGAGATGCATTAGTCAGATGGAGCGATCACCATTGTTGGGGGGGGGGGGGGGCACTGGATAACACGGGGGCAGGTGCAGCTGAGACCGGACCACAAGAAGCTTTCAGCTCCTCTGATTTCATTACCAGCCATCTTAACCCTTCATTCCCCGAGGCGTCATCTACACGCCCGCACAGAGTTGTCTCCCTTACATTCAGGATGAGCAAATAATAATAATACGGTTTTCTGTGCAATTTGGCAGCAGCAATGGCCCTAGACTCTAGGAGCGGACATATTCGTAAATCTGGGCCCCTGTTTATTGGTCCCCGCGAGTATTTCATTAATTGGTCATGTGCAGAGCTGTGTGCACGGTTTGTGCTGCCATATGGTGCATCTATATGTTGTAGCATCTGGTGGAGCATGGAGATGCGGTGCACGTCTGTCGGGTCTGTATGTGCGCCATGGAGCGCGGTATATGCAACCACATACCCCGTTGGCTCAGGTTGGAGATTTCCGTATTTCTGGGCTACATGGTGATATTGTGGTTCTGCAACTGAAACCTTCACAGCAAAGCATTGAGATGCACACAACACAGTCACATCCCATTCATTCCAATGTAAATGATACAAAGTAACCCCCCCCTTTCTGAGGTCGGCGCTCCATCCATTAATTACTGTCTGGCTGTAAATGGTTAATTACAAGGCATTACACGGATAATGGCGGACTATATACCTGGATACAGACCAACGGACTCCACAACTCTCCGTAATCCAGGTCTAATCGCACTGCAATGACAATGATCACAGGTGGGATTTCCTGTTTACCCTAATGTAGTGGTGGCCAGATTGTGGCTTATGCAGTACTATAACTCCCATCATGCTCTGACAGCCCACTAGCATCTTGTACCATCCTGCAGTCATGCTCTCTCCATCTGCCCCACAGGCCTCCTGCCCACGAATGTGTGCGCCCCGCGGCCGTGCTGCGGGCCGCAATGCACGAACACCGACCACACGGCAGCCGCAGCGGGTCGCGGACCCATTCACTTTAATGGTTCCGCGATCCGGCCATTCCGCAAAAAGATAGGACATGTTCTATCTTTTTGCGGAACGGAAGTACGGGATGAAACCCCACGGAGCCACTCCGTAGTGCTTCCGTAGGGTTTCCGTTCCGTGCTTCCGTTCCGCACCATTCCGCATCTCAGGATTTGCGGACCCATTGAAGAGAATGGTTCCGTATCCGTGATGCGGAATGCACACGGAACGGTGCCCGTGTATTTCGGATCCACAAATGCCGTCCGCAATACAGCAACGGTCATGTGCAGGAGGCCTTACTAACATGCATGTGTTGGGAGGAATCATGGCTGCAGGATGAACTCCACAGGATAAGGGCTCATGCCCACGAATGTAAGGTCTCCGTGCCTGTGCCGCGGACCATGAACAGCGCTCCGCAATGCACGGTCACCGGTTGTGTGCACTCCGTGCTGCGGATGCGGACCCATTTGTTTGAATGGGTCCGTGATCCGCAAGATATGGAAATAGATAGGACGGACCTGAAAGCCTACAGAATCGCTTCGTAGTGTTTCCGTGGGCTTCTGATCCGTGCCTTCGCTTCGCAAAAGATAGGAGATGTCCTATCTATTGTCATATCTTGCGGATCGCAGACCCATGCAAGTCAACGGGTCCTCATCCGAAGCACGGAGTGCACACGGCCGGGGCCAGTATATTGCAGACCCGCCTTTCGCAGTCCGCAGCATGGTTGCGGAGCCCTTACGTTCGTGGGCACGAGACCTTAGGCCACCTGTACAAGTTATGGAATGCACACAGTTTTTCCGGGCGGATTCCAGAGCGAAAAAACTGCAGCATAGTAGAGTACCAGCAAAGTGTATAGAATGACACTAATCTCCTGCGGATTGTTTACCTGAAGAAATTGACCTGCAATCTGCAGCATGTCGATTATGCTTGCGGTTTTAACCCTTTTTAATAGGAGGGGGAGATCTGCTGCAAAACCGCTTCAAATCCACATGAAAAACCACTGTTAGAAATTGCGGATATAATGCAGAAGTAGAGGAAAGGAATCGCTGCTCTCACCCCTGTCTTTACGAAACGTAAGTGCTTTATTGCTTTACTTTATTGCAAAAGGTTCGCAGGCTGCGGAGCGGCAGAAATGCACAGAAATCCGAATGGAAATTCGATCTTATGTGCACTCGCCCACACTCGTGGCATTTTTGCATAGCTGCTTTTTATACGTTATTGGGGGAGGATCAACTTTCCAATATAAAAACGCACCACAAGCCAACGGACACCAAGGAGATTTATCAAACTGGTGCAAAGTAGAACTGGCCTAAAGGGGCTGTGAAAAATGAAAGTTGGAACCTGATTGGTTGCTATGGGCAACTAAGCCTGTTCTACTTTACACCAGTTTGATAAATACCCCCCCCCCCCCAAGTGCTGAAACAAACTGGGCAATAATGCCACAAAAACATCTTTAAAAAAAAGTTGCAAGTAATGTATAAGGATGATGTTTGGGGGGAAAATAAGGCCATGAAAGAAATGTATAGAAACAGGATGACAAAAAACACTTCCTAACCTTACCTGCACTGATACATTGTAACAAATTATCAGGGCAGGAGAGAGATTTATGCTGCACTGATACATTGTAACAAAACATCTGGGCAGAAGAGAAATGTGTGCTGCACCTGATACATTGTAACAAAACATCTGGGCAGAAGAGAAATGTGTGCTGCACTGATACATTGTAACAAAACATCTGGGCAGAAGAGAAATGTGTGCTGCACTGATACATTGTAACAAAACATCTGGGCAGAAGAGAAATGTGTGCTGCACTGATACATTGTAACAAAACATCTGGGCAGAAGAGAAATGTGTGCTTCACTGATACATTGTAACAAAACATCTGGGCAGAAGAGAAATGTGTGCTGCACTGATACATTGTAACAAAACATCTGGGCAGAAGAGAAATGTGTGCTGCACTGATACATTGTAATGCCTCATGCACACGCCAGTGATTTTCATCAGGACTGGAGCCTGCACAGGGATAAGATATAGGCCTCATGCACACCGCCGTTGGGCGGCCCGCAAACCACGGGTTGGCAATCCACGGCCGCCGGCCTTGTGCACTCCGCATCACTGATGCGGACCCATTCACTTAAATGGGTCCACAATTCCGGAGATGCGGAACGGAACACCGGAAGCACTACAGCGTGCTTCCGTGGTGTTTCTTTCTGTTGTTCCGCACTGCAAATAATATGACATGTCATATTTTTTTGCGGTTTAGACAGACCACTGACCCATTCAAGTTGAATGGGTCCGGCCCGCTGCACGGATGTTGCCCGTGCATTGGGGACCGCAATTGTGGTCCCCAATGCACAGAACGGTCGTGTGCATGAGGCCTTAAGGGAAAGATCTGTACCTGGTTTTGGCTGAAAATCACTGATGGGAATCAGGGGCTCATGCACACGACCGTGGTTTTGGTCCGCATTCAACCCTCCTTTTTTTGCGGATCAGATGCCGACCCATTGATCTCAGTAGATGTGGACAGCTCGGCCGTGTGATGGCCACATCTGTAAGTCCGTTCCGTGGCCCCGCAAAAAAAAAATTGAACGTCTTATTTTTGTCCATTTTGAAGACAAGGATAAGACATTTGTGCAGGGGAATAAAAATGGCCGCTATCCGTATTTTTTACGGATCTGCCATTTGCAGACCGCAAAATCGGATACGGTTGTATGAATGAGCCCTAAGGCATAACAAATTATCAGGAGGGGAATTCATTTTGTGCTGCAGATTTGTGCATTTGGAAGAAGGTTCAGCCGCGTTTGGTGAGGATATCGGACACGCGTGTCGGTCGGATATCCTCAGTAAAAGTTTATTTATAATGAGTGGTCAAATTATTTTTTTTTAATTGTCTATTCTAGTCGCCTTCTATGTGATGCAGAGCGTAGACGTGAACTTGAGCTGCGGGGGTTAATGATCCGTCACTCAGGCTGATGAGGCCTCTGGTCCTCAGAGATAAATGTGCCACCAGACCGAGATCAACAGGCACATCTGCCTCAGTGCAGACCCCGTCCTGGGGTCCCCATACTGCAGGGACGGGGGGTCCTCCGCCTGATCAGAGGGCGATAACCATTGCAACACTAATCTCGTTTCTCCCTTGCAGATCCTGTGGTGCCAAATCCATGCCTCCCCCTCCCCCCTCGCCTTTGTCCACTGCGGTTTTGATGATGTCATCGTTAAGCCTGACTCAGGTAATTCCATATCTCAGATCAAGGTGAGTGACAAAAAAAAAAATTTGCAAAATTAGGATGAGTTTTCAGGAGGAAATGAGGGAAAAGCTTCAGAGGCTTCGGCCACACAATGAGTCTCCAGGGAGGGGGAAGGGGCGGCGGGGGAGATGGCCCCCAAGGCTAGGCTCTGTCTTTTCTCCAGGCGAAGAACACTTCCAAGGAGTTGTCTGTGCTGCCAGTGATCGAGTGGACCCTTGCAGGAAATGTCCCTACTGGTGGTGACCGCCCTGGTACAAGCAGAGGACCCTCGTGTCATTTATCATCATAGGTTAAATGGACACTAATGAGGATTGGACTGTGTCCTGGATGAGGACCAACATCTCTGTCCCTCCGGGGAGCAGATGTCTGGCTGAAATGACGCTGAAGGAGGACGGAAAAGCAAAATAATGCAAAAGACCAACTTATATGGCGCTGACATATTCTGCAGCGCTGTACACAGATTGTCACATCAATCCCTGTTCCCGTTTTCTAAATTCCAAATTAAAGGGGTATTCCGGTTGTTAAAAGTTATTCGATGGGTGGGGGTCCTAGTGCTTGGATCCCTACAGATAACGAGAACGGAGACCCTGTACCCCTGGGGAGGCGTGCTGCCGCTCAGGGCATTCTGAGGGATACGGGGTCCTAGTACCAGTCTAATAGTTATCTCCTATCCTGTGTTTATCATCCAGAATACCCCTTTAACCTCTCAGGATGGTTTTGGTGTAGGACATAGAAACATACAGGTCGTGTGCATGAGGCCTCGTGCACGGGATGGGGATTTGATACGAATATCGGCACTGTCAAATCCAATGGGTAAATAAACCTAATACCTCCCGCAGCTGAGGATTCGCTACAACTGTATCCAATCCGGGCTACAAAAGTGTGGAATTCAGGGCTCATGCCCACAAACATGAGGGCTCCGTGCCCGTGCTGCGGACTGCAAATTGCGGTCCGCAATGCACGGGCACAGACCGTGGGGCAGCTGCATGCGGATCAGGGACCTATTCACTTGAATGGGGTCCGCAATCCGCACCGCTAAAAAGTAGCGTAGCGTAGTGCCTCCGTGGGGTTCCGATCCGTGCCTCCGTTCCGCATCTCTGTGATTGCGGACTCATTCAAGTGAATAGGTCCGCAATCCGTGATGCGGAATGCACATGGCCGGTGCCCGTGTATTGCGGACCCGCTGTATGCGGTCGTGTGCATGAGCCCTCAGACTGATACATTGTATCTGCTCTGCATGCACTACTTTTCCCCCGGTGCGGAGACATGAAACCCACGGAGCACTCCACAGTGCTTACAATCTGCGCCTCCGTTTCACACCGCACTGTATCTTCCGGGTTGCGGACCCATTCAAGTCAATGTTTGCGGACCGCAATAGGACACAGACCTGCTACGGTTGTGTGTAGGAGGCCTTGCGCTGTGAGGTCAATAGCTGTACCGCTGCACGGTGATCTTTGGTTATGCGTCAGGTGTCGTAGCCTAGATCGCCGGGAGTAGCGCAGCATTGAACTGGAGTCACACAGTGATCTGCAACTTAGGGCTGGTTCACACAAACGTTTTTTTGCATTCCGTATACGGAACCATTCATTTCAATGGTTCCGCAAAAAAGCAAAAAAATAAACGGAATGTACTCCGCATGCATTGAAGGATAGAACATGTCCTATTAGAGTCCATTCACACGTCCGTAGTGCATTGCGGATCCGCAATACACCCAGCCGGCATCCCCATAAAGAATGAATGGGTCCGCACAATTGCAGAACAGGTGCGGACAACACTTGCGGACGTGTGAATGGAGCCTTATTGCACGCAAATCACGTTCCGTGGCTCTATTAAGGTCAATGTCCATCCGTATGTCTTTCGTATCCATTCCGTTTTTGCGGAACCATCTATTGAAAATGTTATGCCCAGCCCAATTTTTTCTATGTAATTACTGTATACTGTATATGCCATACGGAAAAACTAAATGGAACCGGAAACACTACTTGAAAAAAAAAAAGAGAAACGGAAAAAAAAAACGGCCCGCAAAACACTGAAAAAGACATACGGTCGTGTGAACGGGGCTACCCGGTGATATGTGTCTCACGACTATTTGACGTAGTAATGTCGCGGGACATATTTTATAACGCTATCCGAAAGCAACACCACATTTGCAAAGACAAACATCCAAGATGGATTTTCGTGCAGCTGTCGTGTCGCAGTCACAGCATCTCGCATGCCGCAGTGCGACACCATAGACTAGCGTTCTGAAACATGTTGCGCGACACATGTTGCAGTGTAGTTGTACCCTACATGTCGCCATAGTCTTACTGCCAATCCAGAACCACAAAAAAAAAATAATGTACTACAATTTTTTGCAACCCTGAGGTTGTGGTAAATTGCAAGCTGAACTGCAAAACCCATTTCCGTAGAATAGCTGCACGGCGATCTTCGTGGCCAACATCGCCATGTAGCCTTTACGTGGTTGACCATTCATTCAGATGGACCCACAGCTGTCATTATTAGGAGACAACCCCTTTAACTTTCCAGAACTGCGCTATTTCTGTACGAGGATAGATTTCCCTGCAGTCCTATGTGAAACCAGGAAAACCATCATCTCCGCCTATCTCAGCTCTGCTACATCACACTCAGCCCTGCTGCATCTGTCGGTTTTTGCAGAGAGGCGAAGACAATGCGAGCTCCAGCAAGCCTTTGTGAGTGTATGACAGCGTGTGGGGCTCAGGGAAGAGCAGCAGCGCAGGAGGGGTCTGCACACAAGCCTGGCCTCCATAGGAGGAGCTGCCTGGGAGCAGCTGAGTTCAGTTAAAGCCTTGGTCAATGCAGGATCACAGGGAGATGTGACTGTGCCTTGAAGGTTCTTCCATTGAAGGCTATGCTGCTCCTGCACAGGGAGGTGGGCTGCAGGTCCTGCTTTTGCTGCTTAGGTCCCAAATTAACCCCTCTAATTGAGAACAAAGGACACAGGGGGAAGCTGGGACTCCTTTGCCCGTCTGCCCGCACCAGCCCTTTGTATTGGAATAGCAGGAGTTGGACACCTATGAGATAAGCCCTCACTGACAACCAAGGCTGGAGCACATGGACTGTGGCTTTTAACCAGATCCCATTGACTCGGTATCATCCAACCCATCAGCGACCAAATTTTTTTTAACCCTTAAAACATTGCAGCTGGAACCCTGGATTACAGCGAAGCTGAAGAACTCGTTGGGTAATGGAGGAGTATTTTATGGAGGTAAGTGCGGGACGAGACGCGTGTTCTTCAGGTGATGGGACCTCACAGGTCTGTGGAGTCTTTTTTTTGGATAGGAAGGACTATGCTACCTGGACGATTACGGCGCAGAAATAGTAAAGGGCGGACGACGACTATGGCCATAGGTTATGTCCTGGCGACGTTCTGGTATTGGCCATTTTTGTGAAAAAAAAAAAAAAAAAGGCCATTTGCGACCAGGAGAAATTGGAGGCAAATTTATCGGAGATGGCTGTGAATTGGGTTGGTGGGATTTGAATGCAATGACCAGGTGTCCCGGGAGCGAGAGGTGGAGGGGGTCACAACCACACCCATCATCCTTACAGGACACAGTAGAGGTCGCTTCCACTAGTTTGTGATGATGAGGATCTCAAGAACTGCATTGCAGGACTCGTGCCGCCTGTAGTGCCCCGCGTGTATGACCTCCCCTCACCACGGAGGGTTACAGGATGACTGATATTGGGCAAGTGCGAGGGTGACAGCCGTATCCGTCCCTGCACAATAGAACTCGCGTTTTGGCTTTCCGTTTTGTGAGATCCGTTCAGGGCTCTCACAAGCGGTCCAAAACGGATCAGTTTGCATTCTGAATGTTAAAGGATCCGCTCAGAATGCGTCAGTTTGCCTCCGTTCCGTTTCCATTCCGCTCTGGAGGCTCCTTGCAGCGTTTTGGCGTCCGTCTGATGAAACGGATCCGTCTTGGCACACAATGTAAGTCAATGGGGACGGATCCGTTTTCACTGACACAATAAACGGATCCGTCCTGCATTGACTTTCAATGGTGTTCATGATGGATCCGTCTTGGCTGTGTTACAGATAATACAACCGGATCCGTTCTGAACAGATGCAGACGCTTGTATTATCTGAACGGATCTGTCCATGACTGATCCGCGCAAAACGCGAGTGTGAAAGTACACGGGCTCTGTGACAGTGCAGATGCACACGGGGTATTTAAAGGAAAACTCCTGAACAGTACTGCTATAGTGCTCCTCTTGTCATGTCGCTGGGGGGGGGGGGGGGGGGGGGGGGTGATGGTCAGATGAGTCGGCCGCCAGCTGAGGCCAACACCACAATGTTTATGGCGCGACTCATGATACGACATTTGTGTGACTCGCCCAACTCTATGACATTGCCATTGGGCAACTCGAGTTGATGAGCCATGGCGGCTTTGTAAAAGTTGTGAATGACGAGTCACATGACACAGGCGACAAGTCGTGGCCTTGCTCGATTTAAAGAGGTTCTCCAGGATAAGAAATGTATTTATATTTTTTTCAGAAATAGCGCCATACCTGTTCAGGGGTTGTGCATGGTATTGCAAGTCAGCTCCACGGAAGTAAACATGGCGGAGATGCAATGCCACACGCAACCTATAGACAAGTGTGGTGCTGTTTATACCCTCTCTCTCTTATAGCAGTCAATGGAAAGTAGACTTGCTGTGGATAGATTTCTATGCAATGTGTAACGCAACGTGAGGCGTCCTGTAACCGAAACCTTACATGCAGAATCCACCCTGCTGCCAGGAAGCTTCGCTTCTCTATAGTACATGGTGTAGGATTCACTAATCGCACTGTGACTGCCATGTTTAGTGCCTGGCACTATGAGGCCTGAAACACGTCATGTGGTGAGATGCTAGATCTTCAAGTAATGTCTCGTGGTCAGTCCCTATCAGGCGACTGACAGGACAACCAGATGGTGCTATGGAGATTAATCAGGATATCCCATTCGCGAATCCCAGCAGTCAACCCCACCATCAGTTTTCCACCACCGTGACAACCCTTAGGGCTCTTTAAGAAGGGCCAATTATCAACTGAATGAGCGTGCTTAAGAACGTGTAACCAGGGCAGAGATCCGCCATTATTATATTGTCAATGGGCCCTTGTTATGGTCTCAGGCCATCTAAAAATGTCCTGTAGGTCAACAGGACCAGGCAACCATCTAATGTGTATGGGGGCTTCTTGACTCTCTCGACTGCAGATGTTGGAGAAAATAAGGATTGGCCAGTTGGATTTCAGCATGTCCAATCCTTTTTGTTCTTGAGGAGTCTGGCAGCAGCTTCCTTCCATCATTTTACTGCTCGGCTGAGCCTGTTGATGAGGCATCTCACAAGATTAGGTGACATCACCTCAGGTGCGGTGATGTCACTGGTCCCATCGCAATGGCTTGATTTTACTCCCAGAATACACTGTATCCTTTGTAAGCCTCCATCATAGCATTTGCCGACCAGGTGGACCCATACAGGTTAAAATATTGACAAGAGGACTACGGTTACTATGCGGACTGTTACACATCACAAGGATCCTGCTGGGACATGAGGGTGACGTCCTCTTGGAATGATGGTGGATGGGTCTACGGGGAATGAAGCTGAAACCCACATGCCACAATGGTGGATGGGTCTGCAGGGCATGAAGGTGGAATGCTTTTGGAATGATGGTGAAATCTTCTTGGCACAATTGTCTGCAGGGCATGAAGGTGAAGCCTTCTTGGCATGATGGTGGATCGGTCTACTGGGCATGAAGTGAAGCCCTCTTGGCACAAAGGTGGATTGGTATGCAAGGCATGAAGGTGAAGCCTTCTTGGCACGATAGTGGATGAGTATGTAGGTGAAATGCTCTTGGCACAATGGTGGATGGGTCTACAGGGCACGAAAGTGAAATCCTTGTGGCATGATGGTGGATAGGTATGCAGGGTGTGATGGTGAAATCCTCTTGGCAGGATGGATGGGTGTGCAGGGAATGAAGGTGAAGCCTTCTTGGCACAATGGTGGATCGGTCTACAGGGCTTGAAGTGAAGCCCTCTTGGCACAAAGGTGGATTGGTATGCAGGGCATGAAGGTGAATCCTTCTTGGCACGATAGTGGATGAGTATGTAGGGCATATAGGTGAAATGCTCTTGGCACAACAGTGGATGGGTCTACAGGGCCACGAAGGTGAAATCCTTGTGGCATAATGGTGAATAGGTATGCAGGTTGTGATGGTGAAATCCTCTTGGCAGAATGGATGGGTCTGCAGGGCACAAAGGTGGATGGGTATGCAGGGAATGAAGGTGAAGCCTTCTTGGCACCATGGTGGATGGGTATGCAGGGCATAAGGATGAAGCCCTCTTGGCACCATGGTGGATGGGTATGCAGGGCATGAAGGTGAAGCCCTCTTGGCACCATGGTGGATGGGTATGCAGGGCATAAGGATGAAGCCCTCTTGGCACCATGGTGGATGGGTAATGCAGGGCATGAAGGTGAAGCCCTCTTGGCACAAAGGTGGATGAGACTTCTAAACATGAAGGTGAAAACCTCTTGGCACAATAAACCTGTGCAGCTAAATGTGATGAGCCTCCTCTTCTCCTGCAGTGCAGTGTTGGGTAAGCTGGGGCTTCATCTCCCGTCAGTAGAGAAGAATGCTTTGTTCTCTCGTCGTGCCTATTTGCTCCTCGTTGTCCCCCCCTGCCGTCCATCCATCTTTATCCTCTTTTTACCTGGACACCTACGATTCTCGATTCTCGCTCCTGAGATTGTCCACTTTTGTTTGGTCGTTTTGCAGGGGCCGCTGTCTGACTGTGAAGAGAATTAATTAAATCTGGCTCCTCGCGTTACCCCGCCATTCAGCTCCGGTCTAGATGAGCGATATCCGCTGTCATATATTGTTCCTCAGCTAAAAGTGTTGGATTCATTTATTATATTGAGGAGAAAAAGAAATCCCTCAGCTTGTCATCCACACAAAACGACTTGTATAGAAGGTGAAGATAACGGTGGCGGTTTTTATGGTCCAAACAAAGTCAGAGAATTCTCATTTATGGTCTTCTATTTTCATCTAGATGAGGGGTCAACCAGAAAATGTCACATGACTATGAAAAAAAAGATATATAAGCCTATATGTCGGTAAGTGTACTACACAGCAGTAGATGCTTTGTGTACCGCCATATGATGCCACCAAGCAGCAAGTAATTATGGGATATGCAGATTTTTATACGATAGTTGCATTCTGTATGAAATCAGAGGCACAGTCTGGATCCATAGACGTTGCACAAAAAAGATTGAACATGTCCTATTCTTGTATCGCAAAACTGATGTCACACGGACGTCATCCGTGTTTTGCGGACCACAAAATACATACGGTCCTGTGCATGAGCCCTAATATGGTTGTCATATTAATGCTACTTACAGCCATGGAATATGGTCAGGAGTTTTGTGCTGCTATAATAACACCAGATCCACCTCTCCGAGCAGATAATACAAACACCCCTAGAAATCGATAAGAAAAGTCCCAAAAAGTTGGTGCGAATAGATTAAATTTTTATTTTTATTTTTTAAGGCTACCTGGCTTCTGGGGTTTATCCCATGCATACTGAAAAGTTATGACCTCATCTGGAATCATTTTTTGTTTTCAGAGCGTATTCCTCCTAACAACCTATAGGGGTCGCTGTTTGAATTTTAATCTATATGCAATTATTACGAGGATAAGGACAGATCGAGGCTTGTGCCGTATGTTTCAAAGGAATGCACTGGGCTGAATGCACCCTGGTTGGGACAAGACATGGTGGCAGCGGATGGCAGCGTGCCTTTGCATGTCATAGAATAGAAATTTCCATACGTTCATATAAAAGTGGGTGAAATTCATAATATATACTCGCAATAAGGAACTTTTGGGCTAAGTGAGATCACAGTAAGCGGTGACAATGACATTACCTGGTATAATGGCCTATTGTCCCCTATGGCGGGGGCAGCAATGCCACCTGTGTAATGACTTACTGTCCCCTATGTTGTTCTTAACAGAATTTTGCCTGGGAGAATGCTTCACTGGGGACTGTGGGTCATTGACCGCAATGCCTCGGCCCCTCTGCTGTACAGATAGTGCCGTCATTGAAGATCGGACATTCCTATGATGAGAACATCATAACAGCTGAGGCACGCAGGCCCCCAAATCAATGACCATCTAGGCCCCTGTGATATGGGGAGTGCTGGGTTCGATTAAGAGGGCCATTCAAGCGAGTGGCTCCAAATATCTGGAGAAGTAAGAATGGTCATAAAAAATGTAAAAAAAAAGGATCTGTCATAGGCATAAGGCTGTTGACTGATCCTGCTCAATGCAACTGCCACCAGGGTCATAATCACAGAGGAGAGTAGGGGTTAAAGTTGCACCCGGGCGCTGATGCCCAAGAGTTCCCCCGCGGACCTTCCAACATATTACAAAGGCCTTATGCACACAACTGGGGGAAGGGGGCGCTATTGATTTTGCATCTTTTTGATTGACTGACTGTGTGTGAATGGAGCTGGATGGGCACCGAGGTTTCTAGAAGTGCGCCCATGTGCACACTATGGCGCCAGGCGCTCGCAGGGTTAATCCAGTAGCTGCTCATGAGAAGTTTATATTCCCTGATTTGGCGAGTAATAATGACACGGATCTGGTGTGCAGAGTAACAGATCCCGTCCCCCGGGGCCCGGATTATTGTTCCTTCTGCTATTTCGGTCCCGGCTGATATTTCTGCTCGTCATTAGGTAATGTCAGGTTCTTGACTTACTGCCAATTATATCAACCTGGTCTGTTAGCAAATGTACAGCGGCATTCCTGGGGTGACCAGCTGCCGCCTCATGAGTCACCAAAACCACTTCCAAGGGAAAACTCCGCATGACTCGTGCCCACCAGAGACGGCGATTATCTGTAAGGGGCAGGGAGAGGACGGGCGTCGCTCAGTCCTCCATATAGAATCTCATACAGGGCTGGACGATGCTGTCTGAGCCGACTCGCCATACAGTGCACAAATAACTGCCGTACAGAATAGTGCCCAAATAAATGATACTTCCATATAGTAATAAAAAATATATAATGCTATATAGTACCTTCACCATCATACACTGCAAGTATACTGCCTAAATGGCAGTGCCACACAATGTTTTAATTACCGCCATATGGTGCTCAAACGGTACCGCCATACGGTGCTCAAATTGCCTTTCCAAATATAGTTATCTGATAACGGTCTATACATTGTCTAATAATGTTGATATACAATTCTTAGTATTATTTTTTAATGGGTATCAGGACACCTACGGCACCATCTTCATCAGGTAGCGGTTTAAGGCCCCCGTCTGACTGCAGAGGTCGCACGCGCCTTAGGTCCACCCGAACGTATAGTGGGATATATGAGTTCCAATGGAATCAGTTTTCTGTGCAGTTCGTTGCTCAGTACAGTCACTTTTTAGAATATCTGGCAATTGCTTACATAGCAACTCCATATCACGGGAATCAGAATGAAGACTAAAAGGTTTGCTGAAATTGGGGAAGCCGCATGACATGACCTTGTACCCAGGCAGCACGTTTGTACGACCCCAGAGACTACATGATTTAATGGGGTTGTTATCTAAGCAGTTGTCTGTCATATTTGGAAAAGTGGTTTCAATTCAGAATTGGAAAAACTTTTTAAAGTCTTGCTAAAGGCGCTGGCATTTATGTCCATAGTTCGGCGCACAAGGAGGCGGTATCACTCGGACAACAAACGCCAGAATGCCCCTTCAATGTATTTGGAGGTCGCCTTCAAAGGTGTCCCTGCACTAGTAGTTCTACCACAGCGCCAGGGACTGTTTTACCTGTACTCGCTGGAGTCCAGTACTGTTACTGTGTCAGTGCGTTGAAACCATATTGTCATCTGCTGGCGACCATCGCAGCCGGGGGTGTCCCCGAGCACCGACCGTGTGGGAAAATACTTTGGCTCTATATATATCACTTAATAATGGGCCCAGATGTCTCGGCCATTGTTGGACTTACAAAAGTAGGATGTGAGATGGCTGGCTGTGCGGCGAGGGGCCGGGCACTGTGACCCCAGATGGCCATCTGCGTGCTGTCGTGTACGGGAGTGAATCTGCTGGGCAGACATATCCAGAACTTAAAGTACAACTCCGCCCAAAGCCTGGAAATTCAGGGATGACAGCAGGAATCGCCAGGATCTCGCCCTCCCATATCGCACTTCCATGGCTCTAGGAAGCTGAGATAGTAGGAGCTGTTTGGTGGGGTCCTTACATTGTAGCCCGGTGCTACCTGTGAGATGGAGGGAACATGGCGGTCACACCAGAATTTTTTTTTTTTACAGAAAAAATCCTTTAAAGGGGTTTTCCGGCCATTAAATGTGATGTTAAAAGGTTGTTGCAAAACTACAACTTCCATCATCCTCTGACAGCCTACAGCGATCTGAGGCATGCTGGGAGTTTTTCAACAGCTGGAGGGCCGCAGGTTGAGCATGCCTGCTCTAGACAAACAGGAAGTGACTGCTCAGCCAATCACTGACTGCCGTGGTGACACGCCTCTCACTGTAATTGGTCATTTCCTGTGTCAAGATGGACCAGGAAGTAGAGATCGGCAGGAGGGCATTGAATGAGGAGCAGCTGGGGATCGGTAACATGAGTGTGGCGGGTTTTACTATGGTACACCGTGTGGAGCTTTTTTTTTTTAAATAAAATTAAAAGGGGTTGTGCTCTAGTTAAATGGGAGGAACAGCAGAAGCCCCAGTGTTTAGACACCCACCAATCTGGCACGCCCCCTATCCTGTGTGTGTGTGTTTTTCATAGGACAACCCCTTTAAGAAAAAATCATAGTTAAATTGCACTTTTCCTTTTTTTTTTACATTTCCTAATCACCTGTGAACAAACCCTAATCTTATCGTATTGTCCTGCTCCATAGAATAGAATATAGAATGGCGCAATCGCTTTTGTAAGTCTCTTGGGTTCACACAATTTGCGTCATCCAGTAAGTGTGCACCTTCCTGCGACTTTGCCATTTCATGACGACAGTCGCATGATCTTTGGACGCTGTAAGTGAATAGAGACCAAGGCATTGATGCAACTTTACCCTCTCACTTTGAAGCTTGAAATATAGAGGGATTTCATGACCACCCTGAACCCGCGGAGACATAAACATGTGCAAAATCAATGCAAATCGCACAAATGATGCAAACTGAATGGAACATCACATGGCATAAGTATCCCCCCTCCCAAGTTTTTAACTCCTTTATAGCCCATTTTAAGTGAAACCACCACCACTTACCTGCTCTACACTATGCATCATGGGCTTATTCACACACTGCAAATATATTGCAGGACATTTTTGGATTGTTTGGGCAGCAAGCGCATGGATTTCTGCAAGCCCCATTCAGATGCATAAAACAGTCTCAGAAATTTCCACAAACCAATCTGCCGCGTGTGAATCCACCCTTATGGTGTGCTTGCATTCCTCCATGCACCTGCCTGGAGCGGTAAGTGTTAATGATATGACATTTGTCTTCTTTCCCACAAGGCTTTATCTTCTCCGCTGTACCAGACCACCCTGGGAATAGCCCCCCCCCCCATTTTGCAATCTCTGCTCCCCTCCCCCCAGGCTTTCTCCTCCATTAGCAGATTCCTGCATCCGCCTCATATTTTATTCATTCTGCGTTTTGTATGATAAAGCAGCCGTGTCACGTGCCGGGTTCTGCCCTCCAGGCCTCTGCCCACACTCGTGATATCCCACCAGTGACCAGTCCACACACCTCGCCGCTGATCTTCATTGTCTCCCGCTACGGCGTCAATGATTTCACATTTCTTGTCACTTTGTCACTGCCTGAGTCGCACTAGGCCTGATTCCGATTTTTATTCTTATCTTTTTTGGACTGGGGATGATGGTGGTTGTAGTCTGGCGTCTTATAAAACGGCCATGCATAACTCGGTGCCTGATCTGTCCTTGGTAAGAATTAAAATGACCATTATAGATCCCACCCAGCTTTTCTAGATGTCTGACTACAGCTAGGGCTACACAAAGACATTTGTTGCGCGACTTCTTGTCGCAGAAAAGTCGTGCAACATTTTTTTTATTTTTTATAATGATAGTCAATGGTGTCTCACTGTGACATGCTGTGACTGCAACACGACAGCCGCAAAAAATCCATCGACGTTGGATGTTTGTGCGACTGTCGCGCCACAGTGCAACACCATTTACTATCATTGCAAAACATGTTGCGCGACACGTGCCTCAACGTAGTTGTACTCTTTTTGTCGGGCAGCCCTGTCCTAAATCTGGCAGATTTGCCATTCCAGAGTCTTGGAAAGCTGGGTGACAACTTCTATAGAATCTGAAATGTCGATCATAATCATTGTAGATTCCACCCAGCTTTCCCAGACCCTGCTCCGGATGGTAAGGCAAGTGCAACACTTGTCGCAGCCAGGATCGCTGAGTATCGGTGATCTCTTAGAAATGAATAGGATTGGCGCGGCAGTCGCAAGAAATCCAACTGACTGCTGCAGCGATCCCGTGCATTTCTATGGGATCACCGCTACTCAGCAATCCTGGCCGCGACAGGTGTTGCGCGACCAGTGTCGCCGGGTAGCCATTGCTTTAGTCTGTATGTCTAGTTGAAAAGTGAGACATCCTTGACTCTTATTCCTTTGCACAGGGGTGCACCAACAATGAGGCCAGGTGAGGCGATCGCCTCAGGCAGCACCAGGTAGGGGCAAGAGGGGGGGGGGGGGGGCAGCAGAAGGGCAGTGAGCACTTTCATTGTGGCAACGGCATTAGGTTAAGAAATTGGCATGGGGGGGGGGGGGGCTTTTTAGTTTTCGCCTCAGGCAGCAGAAAAGCTAGGTGCACCCCTGCCTTTGCATTACTAGTCAAATAAATCATTCAGGAGTCTGGGAAAGTCACAGCTCCTCTAAAATATGTAATTTGGGACCTATGGGTCATTATAGATCCTATCCAGCTTTCCCAGAACCCTGAATGATGGGAGTCAGGAATGTATCGCTGTTTTACTAGACAGGCGTTTGCCATGCAGAAGTCTTGTAAAGCTGAATATCCTATGACCCATATTGTCTGCATTGTCTGGGAGAGATAGATGACAGCTACTGCTAGTAATGATGATAGCCGCTACCCAGCTTTCCCAGACCCCTGCCTTGCACGGCTGCCTATCTGGGCAGTGACGTCTCCCATTCTCCTAGGAATTAGAGTGAGAAATGTTATGGAAGCTGTAAGGGCAGGGCAGCCATATTGATCATCACCCAGCTTTCCTAGAAAAAAGATGAATGATGTAAGTAAGCCCTTGCTTTCTTGGCTGTCGGCCCTCCCCAGGCCCCTATTTCCTTGAACACCCATCCTGAGCGTTAGGGCTCACGTTGTGGATCCACAAAAAAAACGAAATGTATTCAGTATGCCTTCCATTTCCATATTTCCGTTCAAAGATAGAACATGTCCAATTATTGTCCACATAACGGACAAGGATAGGACTGTTTTATTAGGGGCCGGCTGTTCTGTTCTGCAAAAAAAACGGAATGCACACGATGTCATCCTTATTTTTTGCGGATCTGTTGTTTGCGGACTGCAAGATACTGAAAAAGCCATACAGTCGTATGCATGAGCCCTTAGGAAGACCATGTCTGCTGCTTATGGGGTGCTCAGGCGCTTAACCCGTGATGCTGAGTTTAACCCCTTCAGCGCTGCAGGAATGCAGACAGAGGATCAGCAGGAGGGGCAGTTGCTGAGTCACTGGAAGGAAATGTAAAAGGAAGTGGGGGGGCTATTACTTCTGAAGATCTCAGTGGGCTCAGGGCAGCGGGGAGACTAATGTAGGTTCTCCATCAGGCCCTCCCTCTGTCAGGGAAGCAGTCCTTGTTAAAGGCAGGATCGTTGACATCCTAAATTCTTTTATGTTGCAACAGGCGCTGAGATCTGGTATTTCCCAACACTTGTACAAGTCGTGGCCTGGAATGTATACATCCGGACGGCCGCAACGTCAGCGCAATCTGCCGAGGAAAAATGACTGAAGGGCTACAGCCTGCAATTTATATAAAAAATAACGATGAGCGTCTCTTTTGCAATAAACACAGATTTTTATGTATTTTTGTAATTGATTTAAAGAGACCAGGGTAAGAGTACTTTCACACTTGCAGCAGGACGGATCTGACAGGCTGTTCACACTGTCGGATCCGTGCTTCCGCTATTTTGCCGTGCCGCTGGACCGACGCTTCGTCCAAATATTCCAGCGGTCTATTTTTAGGCCGCTGGACTAAAAAGTCGGACATGCAGGACTTTTAGTCCAGCAGCCTTTCACTGTGCACTGCGGTGCTGCGCCGGAGCTCCGCCCCCGTCCCCATTATAGTCATGGGGGACGGTCCGGCGGCACGGCGAAATAGCGGAAGGACGGATCCGACAGGAGCCTGTCGGATCCGTCCTGCCGCAAGTGTGAAAGTAGCCTCAATTTTTCAGCCTCCTGAAATAATCCATTCACTGCCTGGAAGCAGAGATTTTGGAAATGTTGAGGAATTGATAAAAAGGTTTCATTTCTAATGTAGACAGTCACTTCAGAAGAGCACAACCAGAATGGTGTGAAGTGATGGGGTCTTTGGTCATGTGACGGGCTGACGAAGGCGACTCCATACGAAGATGCTACGCCGTGACTAAAACGATTCTCGCGGTTCACTCAAGGAAGAAATGATTTCTCGGAGAGACCAAACCAAAGCCATCGCCGAGTCCATCAAATGATTCATTGTCTGCGTCATAAACACCATCAAGCCGTGTGATGTCCTCGCCGTGCGGCGGGTGAAAGTATCGCCCAGCTGAATGCCGTCCATTGTCTGCTGAGCCTTCAGTCATCTCTACAGAAAGGGAAAGTTTCTAAAAGGGAAAAATTCCCGACACAATAATTTATATAGAGGTGGCCATGTTGATTCATCTAAAACAAAAGCTGTTTTTGTTTCCCCTTAGCAACCAATCACAGCGCAGCTTTCATTTTACATTAGCAGAATGGGAAATGAAATCTGCGCTGTGATTGGTTGCTATGGACAATCGGGTCTAGACAACTGAGGCCTGATTGGGGAGATTTATGAAATTTAAAGAAAAAAACTGCATTAGTTGCCTATAGCAACCAATCACAGTGCAGCTTTCATTTTACAGTAGTAGAATAGGAAATGAAAGCTGTGCTGTGATTGGCTGCTATGGAGAACCAGGTCTAGACAACTATGGAAAACAGAGGCCTAATCGTAGAGATTTATGAAACTGAAAGAAAAAACTGCCCTGGTTGCCTATAGCAGCCAATCACAGTGCAGCTTTCATTTCCTGTTCCACTATTGAGGAATGAAAGCTGTGCTGTGATTGGTTGCTATGGGCAACTAAGCCTGACTAGTTCTCCTTTGTCAAAGTTGCTTAACAGAAGACTTTTCTTAGTTGCCCATAGAAACGAATCACAATGTAGCTTTCATTTTACAGAGCAGTTTGAGAAATGGAAGCCGGGCCATAGATGTTTGTAACATCTCAGAATTCTCTTTTGGGCATGATTGCCGCCAGCATGGTATCTGTTGTCCCTCGATGTGTATATATATTAGAATGTGTCCCCAGTAAAAGGGCAGTTACTATGCGTCATGTTTTGGGCCTGTAGGTGGCTCTGCTTCCTAGAACCTCGGAGGCTACGGTAATCAGTCTGCTCGCTCACCAAGCGCACGAAGCAGACAATTAAATTAACCTCGTCCCCTGAGAGCAACTTCAGACAGCATTGTTCTAGCTGCACAAACACAACCACAGTCAATGTAAGGGGGGTGGACGTGGTCATCTGTCACCATTTATGGTAAAGGTGAGATCTACAGTCACAGATATCATTCCTACAACTATTTTCCATAAAATCTCTACCTTCTGACCTTTTAATTAGCAATACTGTTTAGTTTTACGTACATGATTGCCAGCCGTCCCAAATTTGCAGGGACTGTTCCTAATTTTCTGAGATGGTCTCGGCAAACTCAGCCTGTCCTGGACCGAAATTAGGTGGGACAAATGTAAACTCCACCCATAAGAAAGCGTTCTCAGGTTGTGGCTTGAATGCCCCGAATTCACCAACTAAAATGTTGGTAAGGCTTCATGGTGCGGACCCATTCACTTCAATTGGGCCACCAAAAGATGCGGATAGCACTCCGTTGCTCCATTCCGTGGCCCCGCAAAGAAAAATAAAGAAAAATGTCCTATTTTTGTCCGTTTTGCAGACAAGAATAGGTATTTCTACAATGGGCCGCCTGTTCCGTTCCACAAATTGCGGAAGGCACACAGACGGGTTCCGTGTTTTGCCTATCTGCAAAAAATGGAACGGTCGTGTGCATGAGGCCTAAGTATGTGGAGGCGGAAACCTATACCGACCTATGACCTAGTACTTAAAGGGGTTGTCTGGCCTAGGAGCCAAAACAACCCCACACCCTCAGAACCTGGGCCCAATTATAAAAAACTAACAAAAAAAACCCATTGTGCCTCCTCTTCGGAGGTCACAAGGAAAAGGGCGACATGTCGCTAGCAGTGGCGTACTGTTCTTGCACATGTGAACACTGAGGATGGTGATTGACCACAGTAGTCACGGGACCACCATCTGTGTGGTGACCCTTCTGGGAACCGGGCTGCGATGTGGGAATGGCAGCACTGTAGTCAAGTGATTTTACTTTTGTTTGTTTTTGTTTTG